>NC_034200.2:12622499-12989999 GCF_002021735.2 Oncorhynchus kisutch | reverse complement strand
ATGTTGTCGTCTTAGGTCTCTCTGTATGTAGTGTTGTGGTGTCTCTCTTGTCACGATGTGTGTTTTGCCTTTTTTTAATACACTGTCTGTGTGTTACATTCTGTAGACTGGACTTCCAGCTCTTTGCCAGGTGGTCCTCTAATGCCGTCTCTCTCTCTCTGTGTGTGTGTGTGTGTGTGTGTGTGTGTGTGTGTGTGTGTGTGTGTGTGTGTGTGTGTGTGTGTGTGTGTGTGTGTGTGTGTGTGTGTGTGTGTGTGTGTGTGTGTGTGTGTGTGTGTGTGTGTGTGTGTGTGTGTTTGTGTGTGTGTGTGTGTGTGTGTGTGTGTGTGTGTGTGTGTGTGTGTGTGTGTGTGTGTGTGTGTGTGTGTGTGTGTGTGTGTGTGTGTGTGTGTGTGTGTGTGTCTGGTACTACAAGGCCTTGTACTACAGATCCATCCTTGAGAAGGTTCTCCTTGAGAAGGTTCTCCATGGTGTTGTGTTAGTCACTGTACAGTCTCACCTTAGGTCCAGCGCTTCTTCCGGTCACGCTGTGCTGCGTTAACTGTTTCAACACTATGTAAAAAAATACATATATTTTTTTATTATTCTCAATGGCTCACCGACACAACCTCAAGCAACGAGAAAGCGAACAAATCCAACCTTAACCCAATGCTGACTATAAAGTATATTACTCTGCTAATATAGTGAAAGGTAATGTACGCTTCATACTATGAGCTCTTAAAATGTCATAAATAACAGCCTGTTCTTTTATTTGACCAAAATCAAGTCTGTCAGATTCCTAAACAGGCGGTAGTGGATTACAGAGTATTTATCAAGATGGCTTCCGCATTGCAGACGGGACAGTGAAAACACTTATCTCTAGATATTCCCTTATCAAAAAACAATTTAGCAGGAGAAACAGACATTAGCACAGGTTTTTGCTGTGCTGAGTGCTTTGGATTTACCCTCCTCGGTACAAGGGTCTGTTTGCACTGAGCACACATCTCCATCTGCCTGGCTGGCTGCATGAAGACATTCACATTACTTCAATATTGCTTTGACATCTAAATCTATTCTTTCTGGCTTCAGAAAACTTGGAGGAGGAAATGTATCAATTCAATTAGTGAGGAGGGCAGAGTGTGTGAACAGCAAGGTTATTATAATAGACGAAAACTGAAACTAAAACAAAAGAATAATGAAAATAATATTTAGTCAATTGAAATGAAGTAATCAACAAACCCGTCTGAAAGACTAAAACTATACTGAAACTATTATCTTTGACTCCAAAACTAAATCAAACGGAAACCCCTTGTGTTCTTACACAGTGCATTGAGAAAGTATTCACACCCCTTGACTTTTTCCACATTTTGTTGTTACAAAGTGGGATTAAAATGGATTTAATTGTCTTTTTTTTGTGTCAACGATCTACACAAAATACTCTAATGTCAAAGTGGAAGAAAAAGTCTAACATTTGAAAATAATATATGGAAAATAAAACACAAATACCTTGATTAGATAAGTATTCAAACCCCTGAGTCAATACATTTTAGAATCACCTCGGGCAGCGATTACATCTGTGAGTCTTTTTGGGGTAAGTCTCTAAGAGCTTTCCACACCTGGATTTGTGCTACGGGGGAGATCTTCATGGGCTATACTCAGCCTTGCCTCGGGGTAGTAAGTTGGTGATTTTAAGACATCCCTCTAGTGGTGTGGGGCTATGCTTTGGCAAAGCGGATGGGGTTATATCCTGCCTGGTTGGCCCTGTCCGGGAGTATCGTCGGATAGGGCCACAGTGTCTCCCGACCCTTCCAGTCTCAGCCTCCAGTATTTATGCTGCAATAGTTTGATGACTCCTTGCTGTCCCCAGTCTGCCCGGTCGTGCTGCTGCTCCGGTTTCAACTGTTCTGCCTGCGGCTGTGGAACCCTGACCTGTTCACCAGGCGTGCTACCTTGCCCGGACCTGCGGTTTTCAACTCTCTCTCTCTACCACACCTGCTGTCTCTAACACTGAATGTTTGGCTATGAAAAGCCAACTGACTTTTACTCCTGAGGTTCTGACCTGTTGCACCCTCTACAACCACTGTGATTATTATTATTTGACCCTGCTGTTCATCTATGAACATTTGAACATCTTGGCGAAGTACTGTTATAATCTCCACCCGGCACAGCCAGAAGAGGACTAGCCAACCCTCAGAGCCTGGTTCCTCTCTAGGTTAATTCCTAGGTTTTTGCCTTTCTAGGGAGTTTTTCCTAGCCACCGTGCTTCTACATCTGCATTGCTGACTGTTTGGGGTTTTAGGCTGGGTCCCTGTATAGCACTTTGTGACATCGGCTGATATAAAAAGGGCTTTATAAATACATTTGATTGATTGATGTTGGATTTGCCTCAAACATAAAACTTTGTATTCAGGACAAAAAGTGAATTGCTTTGGCACATTTCTTTGCAGTCTTACTTTAGTGCCTTGTTGAAAACAGGATGCATGTTTTGGAATATTTTTTATTCCCTACAAGCTTCCTTCTTTTCACTCTGTCAATTAGCTTATGTAAGGATCAACGCTGGAGATGAGAAGCAAGTACAGGAAGTAAACATTTACTGGAAAACAGACATCAAAACAAGAACAGCGTCTAGACTGGGGGAACAAATCGACATAATGACATAATGACAATAATGCTGACACGGGGAACCAACTGAGGAACAGACAGATATAGAAGGGCAATCAACAAAGTAAGGAGTCCAGGTGAGTCCAATATTTCGCAGATGCACGTAATGATTGTGACAGGTATGCGTAATGCCCTCGGGTAGGAGAGTGGGAGCAGAGCAGGCGTGACAGTAGCCCCCCCAACCTAGGGGCTCCACCCAGCGTCCCACCTGGGTGAGCCTGACGTGCCGGCCGAGGCATGGGTGCTGGACAATCTGGCTGAGGCGTAGAAGCCGGACGAGTCAGCAGAGGCGTGGGGGCCTGGCAAGCCGGTTGAGGCTTGGGATCCTGATGGGGTGGCTGAAGCATGACGCGGGGTTGTGCGCCTGCCGAGACATCCGAGGCAAGAAGACTTCTCGAGCCAGCTAATGCGTGGAAGCCCGACGAGCTAGCTGAGGCACCCCAGGTTTCATCGGCGACTGCACCCGGACCCGACGTCACCAACAAAAACCCAAAACTCCATGATGCTTCCTTTAGTGGTGTCAGTATTCTGTAAGGATCGACGTTAGAGACCAGAAGCAAGTACAGGAGTAAACATTTACTGGAAAATGACATCAAAACAAGAACAGCATCTGGACAGGGGGAACAAAACGACATAACGGCAATAATGCTGACACGGGGAACCAACTGAGGAACAGACAGATATAGAAGGGAAATCAACAAAGTAATGGAGTCCAGGTGAGTCCAATATTGGCCAGTTAAGTGTAATGATGGTGACTTGTGTGAGTAATGAAGGGTAGCCTGGCGCCCCCGAGCACCAGAGAGGGAAAGCAGGAGCAGGCGTGACAGGTTAGTCTTGTGGAGTAAGTACAATGTTGTACCTCAGTTTTCTTTTATCACAGCCATTACACTCTTTAACTGTTTTAAAGTCACCATTGGCCTCATTGTGAAATCTGCGAGTGGGGTCCTTCCTTTCTGGCAACTGAGTTAGGAAGGACTGCTGTATCTTTGTAGTGACTGAGTGTATTGATACACCATCCAAACTGTAATTAATAACTTCACCATGCTCAAAGGGAAATTCAATGTCTCCTTTTTCATTTCTACCCATCTACCAATAGGTGCCCTTCTTTGCGAGTCATTGAAAAATCTCCCTGGTCTTTTTGATTAAATCTGTTTTTGAAATTCACTGCTCGACTGAGGAACCTTACAGATAATTGTATGTGTGGGGTACAAATATGAGGGAGTCATTCAAAAATCATGTTAAACACAATTTATTTCACATAATATGAGTCCATGGAACAAAGGGGTTGAATACTTGTTGACTCAAGACATTTCAGCTTTTCATTTGTAATTCATTTGTAAAAATTTCGAAAAACATCATTCCACTTTGACATTATGGTGTATTGTGTGTAGGCCAGTGGGAAAAAACTATATTTAATCCATTTATCACAACAAAATGTTGACAAAGTCAAGGAGTGGGAATACTTCCTGAAGGCACTGTAGCAGTCTGTTGTCCGACTGCACAATCAATGACGTGGCATGCAACCTTTGGTTGATGCATGCAGCATCTGAGCAAGGGAATGCGACCATGATGTGGTAAGCAGATGTGCAAAATACCTATCCAGGTGTTGTAAGATCTGGCAGGCGTCAGCAATGTCTGAACAGATGAGCGTGCCCATTTAGACGAACAAGATGCAAGTTGCTCTCACACGGTCACATAGAGTATCTGCGCATGTGCGTGGGTGCACTTCACACTTCTACAATGTGGTAGCTACCGGACCAAAACAATGGTGAAGTTGAGCCTCGAGCTTCAACGCTCCTGGTTGTTGCAGAAATGTATCCACTACTAATGTTTACTTGGTGAATCTACGTACCTCATCTTGCTGAGTCTACCTGTAAACCTAACCTAACCTAACCTATGACTTGACCTATCACCTTATGCACTACTGCCCCCAGTGGCAAGAAGTGATATCCCCAAAAACTGTACAACACATACATGGCTCCTAGCCTCCCACACATACTTTCTGTCCCTAACACTAAAACTGAAACTTAATAGTATAAAAACTAAATAGATCTGAAAAAGAACTGAAACTAAACTGAATTTAAAAGAGAAATCTTAAAGCTAATACCAACCTAAGAAACACAAAACTATAATAACCTCAGTGAACAGTATTTAAAAATGAAACAGAACCAGATTTGAAGTAGACATAGAAATGTTGTAATTTATCTCCCTTAATGTGTCCTGTGTATGGCTGGGTGCTGGCTCCTAGGTGGAGATGGGGGGGTGGAGATTGGCTGAGAGCGATGGCCAGGCTTGGCAGGGGGGTGAGGGGGTAATGGGGGTGAGGGAGGTCACAACAGGAGATGGAGCCTGTGTGGGTCACCATGAGGTTACCCTGACCTGAGTTTGGATTCTGCAGGCCATATTTATCAAGCAAAGCAAGCTGGGATGTGTGTGTATGTGTGTGTGTGCGTGCATGCGAATGTGCAAGTGTTTGTTTCTGTGTGAGGGTGTAGTAAGATAAGGGAAAGCAGCTCCAGTTCCATGCTGCTCCAGGATCTAGCGAAGGTGTCTGTCAAGGATGGAGGCTCTTTCTGTGTGGAGCCACAAGGCCGTCTGTGGGAGTGGGGCTGGGGGGAGATGGATAGCCCACACTCCTGTGCCTCTAACCCTGGAAGGTTACTGGCATGTCTGGCTGACACAGACACAACTTTATACAGGCTGGATCTGTGTATATGACAATATCGTAAAGCACTACTAGAGCTTTGTGAATACTCACTCAATTTAACTTTTTTCAATTTTCGCCTATAATGACATACCCAAATCTAACTGCCTGTAGCTCAGGACCTGAAGCAAGGATATGCATATTCCTGATACCATATGAATGGAAACACTTTGAAGTTTGTGGCAACGTGAAATGAATGTAGAAGAATATAACATTTTAGATCTGGTAAAATATAATAGAAAGAAAAAAACATTCATTTTTTGTATTTTTTTTGTACCAGAATCTTTGAAATGCAAGAGAAAGTCCATAATGTATTATTCCAGCCCAGGCGCAATTTCGATTTTGGCCAATTGATGGCAGCAGTGTGTGCGCAAAGTTTTAGACTAATCCAATGAACCATTGAATTTCTGTTCAACATTTTGTATCAAGACTGCCCAAATGTGCCTAATTGGTTTATTAATTACTTTTCAAGTTCATAACTGTGCACTCTCCTCAAATAATAGCATGGTATTATGTCACTGTTATAGCTACTGTAAATTGGACGGTGCAGTTAGATTAACAAGAATTTTAGCTTTTTGCCAATATCAGAGATGTCCATGTCCTGGGAAATGTTCTTGTTACTTACAAACTCATGTTAATCGCATTAGCCTACATTAGCTCAACTGTCCCGCGGGGGACCCACCGATCCTGTAGAGGTAAGCACTAGTAGAACTCCCAAAATTGTATTTCTCAAGGACATATTTTATTGTCTTTTGTAACATCTAACTCCTCAGCCACATGTTGAGAGGCCAGTGGAGTGTGGTAAAAACTGAAACAAGATGGTGCACAGTGCTTGACTTGGGTAGGAGCTCATCGGAGCTGAGTACCGGCACCTCAAATCTTCTACTGCTTGAGGTCTTATTGAATATTAGCTCAAAAGTATTGTGGAGCTCCTGCACCTAAGTATAAACAGTACCAGCACCCAAAATGAGTACCAGAACCTATTTCAGTCCAAGTCAAGCACTGACAGTACATGTATCATTAATGTGTCCAATAAGCATGGAGTATTTGTCTTTGCCCTGGATTATGCCTGTTAAAATGGTCTGTAGGTGCTTGGGCCAGGGGCACATGCAGGCCCGGGCCCACAAGGGGGCTAAAGGTCGCTTAGCCCCCTCAGTTCAAACTTTAGCCCCCTCAGGTTTTGTTTCATGTCCCTATATTCTAATAGCAAAAACGGTAAAATGATTGAGTGACCGGTGGGCGCAAAACTAGAGTTTACAGCCAGCATGGGGCACAGAATATTCAGTCTTCTCGATGCTCCAAACAAATTACTCCAGGCAAAAGCAACAGAGCTTTGCACTGGAGTCAAAGTGGGCCACAGTGCGTTGGAGTGGGTCGAGAAGTTGAGAGACGACAGCGAGTTCGAAGACATTTGGGCACAGTGCAGTGCCAGTGGCAGCACTGACACAACACCACCAGCTCCAAGCCAACAGCAACGCTATGCATATACACCTTTTCAGCAATACGTGGTGGACAGTACAGTAGGCCAACAGGACCTGGATATTGTGCCGTATCACAATGTGTTGCTGAACTCATGAGTGAGCAGCATGATTTTTCAATGTTTGAAGCGGGCCTGTTTTGGCCTGCATATTTGGCAAGACGGCTGTGTATGGCTGCATCTCACTGTAACAGGCTATGTGTTGGTTATTTGGATCTCTATTTGCCTTTTGTTTACTGTGGTTGTTTGCTGTTAATGTCACTAGCCTGAATATAGATTGTGTCATGCCTTTATCTAATATTTAGTTTACTAGGTCTACGACCTGGTACCACTGTTTTGTTCCGTTCGCATTCATTCACATTCACAGTTATTGGTATTCTAAGCCAAACTGCTATTCAGTATTTTTGTTTGCATGCATGAATAACTAAGGTATTACGTTCAGCATTTAGTTTGCATTATCTTGGTGAGACAGCTGTGTGCATGGCTGCATTCACATAGTGTGTTTGTAACCGGTGAATTGCCCTGTCTATCTTGTAGCCCAGGCGTGTCAAACTCATTCCATGGAGGGCCTAGTGTCTGCAGGTTTTACTTTTTTCTTTCAATTAAGCCCTAGACAACCAGGTGTGCAGAGTTCCTTACCAATTAGTGACCTTAATCCATCAATCAAGTACAAGGGAGGAGCGAAAAGCCACAGACATTCGGCCCTCCGTTGAATGAGTTTGACACCTGTGTTGTAAGCCTATATTCGTTACCAAAACGGCCTAGCTGTAGGGCGCTGTCCATTGTGCTGATACAGAGCGGCAGAGATAGGCTGAAGATTTCAAAAGCACTCAATGATCTCGCAATCTCAGCATTTGAACTTTATGTTTGTTGTGGTATAGTGTGATTATACAAGCAGAATTTTATATAATTCAAATGCAAAACTTTGCTCCCCCTTGTTGATTTCAACTGCCCCCTCAGTCACTTTATCCTGGCACTGGATCTGGGCACATGTTATTAAGTATTAACACAGCCCATATAACCACGTTACTGATTGACACCTCTTGTTGTTGAGACTCTTGCCGACCTTTGCGGCATGACATCGGTGCATCCTCCACACACAAGTGTGTGTTATTCAGTGGGAACATCTCAGTACAGGGAGCAGAAGTGTTTGCTTGGAACCTCCCTTTCAGGCCTGGCCCGGCCTGCTCTTTTATCCTGTCTCTCTCTCCCTCTCTCCTTCACTCTCTTTCTTACTCATCCTCTCTCTCTCACACTCACTCTTCCCTCACACCCCCTAACCCATACTCTGAATCCCTCCATCTCTTCTGTCCTTCACTAACTGGATCCTTTGAGAGACCTTCAGAGTGAGCCTTATCCTGTGGATCATAAAACGCTAAGACGTAAAGATGGCTTGTACAAAGTGTAGGAAGGCCTGGTTGACATTTAGTGCCTCTGGATCTTTCCGCCAGGGCAAAAGTCGAATGTGCTCTGGAGAACCTTTGATATATGATATATGATATACTCACTTTGAGGCAAGCAACACTGAAGTCTCTGTGCCCAAGGAAGCGAACGTAACCTGCCTAAATGTTTACCGTCCCGTAGCACTCATGTCAGTAGCCATGAAGTGCTTTGAAAGGCTGGTGATGGCTCAGATCAACACCATCATGCCGGAAACCCTAGACCCACTCCAATTCGCATTCCGTTGCAACAGATCCACAGATGACCCAATCTCAATCGCAATCCACACTGCCCTTTTCCACCTGGACTAAAGGAACACCTATATGATCATTTTGTTCATTGACTACAACTCAGCATTCAACACCATAGCACCCACAAAGCTCATCACTAAGCTAAGGACCCTGGGACTAAACACCTCCTTCTGCAACTGGATCCTGAACTTCCTGACGGGTCGCTCCCCAGGTGTTAAGGGTAGGCAACAACACATCTGCCACGCTGATCCTCAACACTGGGGCCCCTCAGGGGTGTGTGCTTAGTCCCCTGCTGTACTCCCTGTTCACCCATGACTGCGTGGCCAGGCACGACCCCAACACCATCATTACATTTGCTGACGGCACAACAGTGATAGCCCTGAACACCGACAATAGGGAGGAGGTTAGAGACCTGGCAGTGTGGTGCCAGGACAACAACCTCTCCCTCATTGTGAGAAAGACAAACGAGCTGATCGTGGACTATAGGAAAAGGAGGGCCGAAGAGTCCCCCATTAACATAGATGGGGCTGAAGTGGAGAGGGTTGAGAATGTCAAGTTCCTTGGTGTCCACATCACTAATAAACTATCATGGTCCAAACATACCAAGACAGTTGTGAAGAGAGCACAACACCACCTTTTCCCCCTCAGGAGACTGAAAATATTTGGCATGGATCCCCAGATCCTCAGAAAGTTATACAGCTGCACCATCGAGAGCATCCTGACCGGTTGCATTACCGCTTGTAAAGGCAACTGCTTGGCATCTGAACGTAAGGTGCTATAGAGGGTAGCACCAGGCGGTGTCAGAGGAAGGCCCATACTAGGTGGTGTCAGAGGAAGGCCTAAAACATTGTCAAAAGACTCCAGTCACCCAGCAGGGACCCTGGGCATCTTTCTTTTGGTGTTTTTCAGAGTCAGTAGAAAGGCCTCTTTAGTGTCCTAAGTTTTCATAACTGTGACCTTAATTGCCTATCGTATGTAAGCTGTTAGTGTCTTAACAACCGTTCCACAGGTGCTTGTTCATTAAATGTTTATGGTTCATTGAACAAGCATGGGAAACAGTGTTTAAACCCTTTACAATGAAGATCTGTGAAGTTATTTGGATTTTTAACGAATTCTCTTTGAAAGACAGGGTCCTGAAAAAGGGACGTTTCTTTTTTTGTTGCTGAGTTTACATGCCTCCCTCACTATGTTGCAATGGACTTGCTACAATGTTTAGTCACAAAACACAAGGAGGTTTGTTTGGATATTAGTTTTTTATGCTTCAAGCCATATGTTTGCTTGTTACCTACACTTAAACGATCGCTTCATTCTTGGAAGGCATGTCTCTCTTGAATACCAGTGTTGGTACGCTGTAGCAGGTAACCAGGCAAACAGACACATTCTCAGAATAACCCACCTCCATTTCATCTATACCCATTGTTCCCGGGATTGAAGTGGACCAGAGGAGAGAATGTGATGTTGTTCTAGTCAATATCTCCCAAGAATTGGCTGTGGAGGGAGGTGAGGTCAATGATTTATTAGCCTATAGCAACCCTGGGTGTCCTCAGGTGCCGTAGATATAGAAACACATATGCTTGTTGACGTTCTCAGGACATTCTAGCCTCACAGTTCCCTGGTCAAAAAATGGGTTTGCTTGCTATAAACCACTCCTTTGTAAAAAATATCTATCATTTGCACTTCAAGCAGATCACTAGATTAGTGCCTCACCTTCATTTTTTTTATACTGGTCTTTGTAACACAAAGGCAATATTTTGATAAAGATGTATTGCCTGACATTATTTAATTCTATCTTTAAAATTAAGTGTTATCTTGGCCTTATTATTGTCTCACGATGGATAAGAGCTGATCCAATGTGTTGCGACGAATATGTCATTATCCTAACTATTATCCAACTTGTTATGGACAGTGTAAGTCACACGATGTTGTCACAGAGTAGCGTTCAAGATAAATGCTGTCATTTTCCTCCTATCCTAATCGGTTCCCATCATTATCAGTGGTTGGTATTCTAGTTCCATGCTGGGTTGTTGAAGGCTAGTACACACACGCGAGCGCACAAGCACACAAACTCATCGTCCCCAGCGCCTGTAGCATCTTGATGCTCTTTGTGAGTCTGAGCTGTGTGTTCTCTCTTGTTCTGTAAACACTGATCTGAGTGGAGCCAACACCTCTAGGCTATGGACCATGTTCTATCAAAACAAATCACACACAATGCCCAATGTTTTTGTAAAGTGGGGAGGGATAGGAGGGCAGGGGGTGAGGTAGGGGGGGAGGGGGGGGGTGTCAAACAAGAGTCCTGGGTAGTGGATCAGTGTATGAAAGAATATGAATTTAAGTACTCAAAAATAGATTGTTTTAGGGAAATGTCAATTCAGTTTTTATTGTGTTCAATCCAGGAAATATATGTAAATGTATCGCATATTGCCTATGAGGATATTTTTTTTATGATCATTTACACGTAAAAATGTTTTCCTGACACATTTGCAGTTACATGTAACACAGTGCTTCAAGTCTACTTTTTCCTAAGTGCTTAGTTTGCTTAGTGTTTCTGTTATGGCTACAGTATTTACAATAAGACGCATACACAGAGACCCCAATCCAAATCTGGTGAAATCAACAGAGAACAGCTTTGTCCTTCTGAGGGGACAACGTGCCATATAGACACTACGTGGAAGTGAGACCGGTAATGGTCTGATCCAGTAGCTACTCCCATCTCCCATGTCGTTCTTGTCTCCTTTTGTTGAGGTAGAGTGGTACAGGCACCAAGTCACAATGTTACAGTAAATGAGACGTGCTGGAGATCATCCTGATATGACCTCATTTTATAGAATCATACAGGTTTTTTTTAAGGACATGGGAATGCCCCCCCCCCCCCTCCTCCTCCTCAAAGGCAAACTCACAACGGAAACTCAACCATGGAAACGAAGGGCCAGACCCGCTCCTACGCAGATGTCATTTTGACATGGAATTACGAGAGAAAGAGTATCGGGAAGGACGGTGAATTTATAAACAAATCAGTTACGGTGAAGTGGAAGGGAGGTGACACATTGCTTTTCAGTCAGACCTGGAGTCATTTCATGTCTTTTCTTGCTGTAGTATAGTTAGGTGTAATATTCCCGCCATGAGCAAACATTTCCGGACAAACAGAGGGAGCTGCGGGCACTATGGCTCTGCCTGGTACAGCACACTGAGGACAGAGACACAGGCACAAAAGAAGGCGTATGATTGGTCTGTTTGATGGAGATCAGATTTTTTTTTTATGTATAATTGGAGCATGTAGAATTCACATATTGACTGTTTTCAGGCAAACAAAGACTCTGTCACGCCATAAACTGTACTGACCTATAGCACCTCAATGTTTTCATTGTCTGGGCAACTGGAGTAAAGTAAAGTAAAGTGGTTATGTGACAGTGTGTTTTATTTTATGTGTGGAAGAGCAGTGTGCGTGCATGCGTGCACGTGTCTGTGTCTGCGTGTACACATGTGCAAGTATAGCTGTTTGAGGTGCCTGAGACAAGGTCATACGGTCATGGAAGGACAAGGGAAACCGTTGCCACATGATGGTGGCCATGTTTGGTTGGTTGAGCTCTGCAGTCTTTTCAGTAACAAGATGTTATCAGGTCTGCCGGGCCCCTTGTTTGTTCTACACACTCAAACAGCCTTACACACATTTGAATACATTTTCCAGTGGAAAGAAACTGTCTATAGAGAAGGTCAAGGCCCTAGCTTAGCGCTGTTCATTTGAACAGAATAGTGAAAGAGGACAAGACCTTTTGAGTTATGTCATTTGTTACAATTGGATTGGTGTTTCTAAAATGTCACAAAAAGTGTTGGATTGACTCAGCAACTCAGAACTCCAAGGACCAATTTGGGGCTAGTGTTCAGTTCTGCACAGTCAAAATGAGCTATGGTACTACCAGGGTTGGATCAGTTACTTTCTACATGTAATCCATTACATTCACAAGTTACCTGTCCAAAATTGTAATCAGTGACGTAATTTTGGGATTATCCGAACTCAGCGACGTAATCGGATTACATTCAGTTACTTTTAGATTACTTTCCCCTTAAGAGGCATTAGGAGAAGAGAAAAATGTATGTTCCCCTTTGAACGACATCTATTGCCGGATAAATCAGTGTTAAAGTTTACATAGCTGGCCATATGGACGTTAAATTGAACGACTCAATGCCATATGCTGACCTATTGTTTACCTTTTTCTTGGCGACATTATCTTAATAATATGCAGCCATTTAAAGGGCAAATCCACAGATGAAACAATAACAAAACAGTTGCCTCTGTTTTGGTGAAAAGCTGAGGGATGGGCCTGGAGAAATGTAACCACTCTCAGATGAATAGACAGAGCTATGGATGCAAGGACTGACCACCCCATGTTATCAAAATCATTGTTTTAACCATGTTATGAGGCTATACAGTGTTTGTTTACATTTACACGCTTATATTTTGGGTTCTCATGGATGTATGACAGCTCATGAGGCATTTATAAGTTAAATTCTTCAGGAATCATACACACATATACATATATATATATAATTTACAAGTCCATTTGATTCTATCAAAAGTGTGCGAGTTTGACCACGTGTCCATTAGGCCTATGTATTATTTTTTATCACCATGAATTATATTGAGCAATAAATGCCCACTTTTAGTCCGTAGGCTGGGATCTGCACTATGAGGCTTTTGCAAGAGCACATTTTTCACTGGCTGTCCACTGGATTCAAAAACAATGATTGATAGGCAGCTTAAACTTCTTGAATTCAACCATTATTGGGTTCAAATACACATTTAGATTTGTGATCAGCCATCCACAACAACCACAATCCGTAAGGTGCAAATGGCTAAATGAGAGAGCAGCAGTGTGTTTCAGATCAATGCCCTATGTAGATATTAATTATAAGTGACATCAGTATCACCGTAGACTACACCACTGCTGTCATCCTTACCTCCAAGCGTTTATTCAACTTTATTTTATTTTATTTCACCTTTATTTAACCAGGTAGGCTAGTTGAGAACAAGTTCTCATTTGCAACTGCGACCTGGCCAAGATAAAGCATAGCAGTGTGAACAGACAACACAGAGTTACACATGGAGTAAACAATAAACAATAAACAAGTCAATAACATAGTAGGGGGGAAAATAATCTATATACATTGTGTGCAAAAGGCATGAGGAGGTAGGCAATAAATAGGCCATAGGAGTGAATAATTACAATTTAGCAGATTAACACTGGAGTGATAAATGATCAGATAAACATGTGCAGGTAGAGATACTGGTGTGCAAAAATAAAATAAAAACAGTATGGGGATGAGGTAGGTAAATTGGGTGGGCTATATACCGATGGACTATGTACAGCTGGAGTGATCGGTTAGCTGCTCAGGTAGCAGATGTTTAAAGTTGGTGAGGGAAATAAAAGTCTCCAACTTTCCAGTCACAGGCAGCAGAGAACTGGAAGGAAAGGCTGCCAAATGAGGTTTTGGCTTTAGGGATGATCAGTGAGATACACCTGCTGGAGCGAGTGCTACGGGTGGGTGTTGCCATCGTGACCAGTGAACTGAGATAAGGCTGAGCTTTACCTAGCATAGACTTGTAGATGACCTGGAGCCAGTGGGTCTAGCGACGAATATGTAGCGAGGGCCAGCCGACTAGAGCATACAGGTCGCAGTGGTGGGTGGTATAAGGTGCTTTAGTAACAAAACGGATGGCACTGTGATAAACTGCATCCAGTTTGCTGAGTAGAGTATTGGAAGCTATTTTATAGATGACATCGTCGAAGTCGAGGATCGGTAGGATAGTCAGTTTTACTAGGGTAAGTTTGGCGGCGTGAGTGAAGGAGGCTTTGTTGCGAAATAGAAAGCCGACTCTAGATTTGATTTTGGATTGGAGATGTTTTATATGAGTCTGGAAGGAGAGTTTGCAGTCTAGCCAGACACCTAGGTACTTATAGATGTCCACATATTCTAGGTCGGAACCATCCAGGGTGGTGATGCTAGTCGGGCGTGCGGGTGCAGGCAGCGAACGGTTGAAAAGCATGCATTTGGTTTTACTAGCGTTTAAGAGCAGTTGGAGGCCACGGAAAGAGTGTTGTATGGCATTGAAGCTCATTTGAAGGTTAGATAGCACAGTGTAAAAGGAAGTGCCAGAAGTATACAGAATGGTGTCGTCTGCGTAGAGGTGGATCAGGGAACCGCCCGCAGCAAGAGCAACATCATTGATATATACAGAGAAAAGAGTCGGCCAGAGAATTGAACCCTGTGGTACCCCCATAGAGACCGCCAGAGGACTGGACAACATGCCCTCCGATTTGACACACTGAACTCTGTCTGCAAAGTAGTTGGTGAACCAGGCAAGGCAGTCATTAGAAAAACCGAGGCTACTGAGTCTGCCGATAAGAATATGGTGATTGACAGAGTCGAAAGCCTTGGCCAGGTCGATGAAGACGGCTGCCCAGTACTGTCTTTTATCGATAGCAGTTATGATATCGTTTAGTACCTTGAGCGTGGCTGAGGTGCACCTGTGACCGGAAACCGGATTGCACAGCGGAGATGGTACGGTGGGATTCGAGATGGTCAGTGATCTGTTTGTTGACTTGGCTTTCGAAGACCTTAGATAGGCAGGGCAGGATGGATATAGGTCTGTAACAGTTTGGGTCCAGGGTGTCTCCCCCTTTGAAGAGGGGGATGACCGCTGCAGCAGTTGGATAATCTTTGGATGCCGACAGCAGTCGCACCATTGGAAGACCTAGCTTGGACTGTAGCTTACTCCTGCTCTGTTCCTGCGATCCATCAAACCCATTTGGTGTGTCGTCATCGTGGAATCTGACTTGTGGTCAGACTCGTTCAGGTGGAACAAACTTACACTTGCACCTTTTTTCAATGCTGATTTGATTGTCATTGAGAAAACAGAGAAGCGTCAAAGATTTGTCTTCCGCAAACATCCTTTCTAAATTTAAAAGTAATCCTCAAAGTAATCATCTAGTTTTTCAAAACTATGTGTAATCTGATTACAGTATTTTTGCTGGTAATGTAATGGATTACAGTTACCGGTTTTTGTAATCCCTTACATGTAGCAGATTACATGGAATCCGTTACTCCCCAACACTGGGTACTACAGACTTTTACCTAGCTATTTCAATTGCAAAAACAAGCCTCCAAGGTCCACCTAATGTCCCGTGAACAGACTACGTAAACATAAATGGGACCGTAGATCTGTCATGATACAACGGAGCGTGAGATAATGAGCAGCATTAGTTCCATGCTTTGGACATTTCACAATTTTGCATCTTTAGAATTCTGGAAGAGGAGGGGACATTTGACCCATAGACTTTCCCATAACTTGGAAAGAGAGAGGTTGGAGCTCTTCGTTCCGCTTCTGCTTCTGATCCTCGTTCTATCTCTTCTCTTAATACATATGGACCCAGAACTTAATAGAGCTCCTGACCACACAAGACTTTAGTTCTGAGTTAACCTAGATGAATATCCACCTAACTTAGGTACAGTATAGGTATGTACACTTCCTTCCTTACAAAAATGAACAATAGACAAGCGGGTAGTTCATTAATCTATCAAGACTGAGGTTTTACGCCCCTCTCATACAGTATCTCCCTAATAAGCAGTAGAACCGCTAGGTATAATACAATGCCCAGGCATTGAGACCAGCTGAGAGGCCTGTGTATGCTAAGGTCTGGACCTTCTCCTCTTTCCCTACGTCTGTCTGCAGCCCTATCCTCTCTCTACTCCCCCTCCCCAATACAGCCCTCAATCCCCCCAACTACTACCCCCACCCCTACACCACTGCCCCCTCTACCCCCACCCCTACACCTCATTACTATCTAATGACGTCACCTCTGCCAAGGCTGCTCTTTTTCTCTGGTGCGCCGAACATCTAAACAGCTGATTCAGGGAAAGTCACAGGGTGTTCTGGAAACCTGACCTTCTGCTAAGACAAAACACAGAGAGGAGCTGGCTCTAGCTGGCGAGCTAACAGGATGGAGGTGACGGGGATGTTAACGTGGAAACAATAACATGGCCTTGCTCGGGTTTGGAAAACCAAACCTCATCTATTAGCTGTACTTTCAGAGACCCAATACAGGGGTGTTCATTTAAAGGCCATGTCTTGTCTAAACCATTAGTAATTTTTAGGTAATTAGTGAAAATTTGCATTTTGTGGTCATTTATGTATTCTAAAATGAAGTGCTACCATATCATCTTTGTACAAGATAGCAACATAACAGAGTTGTGGACTAGAGCAGTGCACTCTGCCATTGTAATCTTTCTTCACAATTACAGTGCTTAAGTTCTTATTACCCTCAATCGGTGCGAGTGTTGAATTATACACCTCAGGCTTATCTGGTTAGGTTGTCTAATGGCATTTTAAACACTTGAGTCAGATGTGTGATGGATGGATGGAGGGCTTATCTGGGACCCGTCCCTGGAGGAGCATCCCAGGAGAAGCTCTCTGACATGAGGTTGTGAGGGGCTGGATGACCATGGACCCCCACCACTGGAGCTAGCCCTTCCACACTGACTGGGCTAAGCTAGAGAGGGGTACCAAGAGAAAGAGAGAAAGGTAGAGCTAGAGGAACCCCAACTATATCAGGGGCCGGGATGCAGTGGCGGATTTAGGTATAGGCGACACGGGCAGCCGCTAGGGGCGGGGGCTGAAGGGAGGGGGGCACCCAGGGAGCCTTACAAGCTAGAACCGCCACTGCCGGTATGCCACCATTCAGACCACGCTCCCCGATAAATTCCCAATGCGACAAATTTGTGCATGCAACTTGAAATTACTATCTATCATTGTACATCTCCCATCTACACAAATGCATGATTGATGTGAGCGTTATGTGCATTGTCGTATTGACCCAATTTGGCCCTCAGTAACCTCACCATGTCAAGTATTGTAAATGACAAGGCCTACTCCATCTTATTGTCAGTCAGACTAGATTTACTCATGTGTGTCATGCCATGTCCCTCCACCAGCTACACGGGAAAAGGAACCGCTTATTTGTTTATGAGATAGGTAAGAAAGCAGTACACTGTCAGAATGAGAGGAGATGCAAATGTATTGAGTTAGGCTCGAGACTGGGGTGACCCAAGAAACGCTGGTTTAGAAAGAAGTCACGGACAATTGTTTGGCCTTCAAATCAATATTTGATCAAAGCGAATTTGATTTGTCACATGTACGTGTTTAGCAGACGTTAGTGCGGGTGTAGCGAAATGCTTGTAAAGACATTAGACCACGAGACAGAGAATGGTTTGGCCTGGGTTAATTCCAATTTTGTGACCTCTTTCCTGCTGGTATAAACCGGACAAAATCACAGTGAAGACGTAAACTAAAATGCAACTTCAGTGTGTTTCTCCTTTGAGTTGTCATGCATTACATGATCGGGTATACATCTGGAAGTTACTCATACTAATTTGGGCATTAGAGGTCCTGATATGGTTGCATAAACAGATACCGAGCCTCATAATCTTGTCTACATTGTGTCACATGGAGTAGTTGGTTCCCTTCTGTAACTCCTATCTACCCTGTGTGTCGTTATTATTACACTAGAATTAGAAAACAGAGCCACGGTCAAGACATGAGAGGCAACTGAGTCAAAGGCAGCCCATATCACCAACCTGTGACGACATCACTATGATAGACTGATACGTATGGAGACAATACTAAAGATTGGGTGTCGCCCTCATTGTCTGATGCAAGGCTTTTATGAGTATGAATTGGAATAGCTGTCAATTATCCAGTACTGAGCCATACTATTCAACATGCTACTTTTATGTTAGTGTTTTTTACGAGTTTGCGAAGTGACACCAATCCCTTAGGATCATAAATGCAGCGCTAAGCTAATCAAAAACTCTCAACTATTTCAGTATCATTTAGATGGAGAGGAATGTAGTTGATCATAGACAGTGGTTCGTCACTTGAACCAGCTAGGGTGTAGCTGACTGGCTGTGGCTGTACAATACTTCCGGGGAAGTTTTTTAGCCAGCGTGGATAGCTAGCTTGCCACCAATCCCCTGGCTTCTCCCCAACACACACACACATACACACACATACACACATACACACAGACACAAACACACACACACACATACACACATACACACATACACACATACACAAACACACACACACATACACACATACACATACACACAGACACACAGACACACAGACACAAACAAACTTGTAATCGGGCAGGTGAGGGCGTTCCCTTTTGTGGGCGAGCCTTGGAAAGCAGCAAGGATGGTTCACACTGTCCAAACGACAAAGGTTGCTTTTACACACCTGCCCTGCCTCGCTTAATCATCTACTACTCCAAACAGCAGACTGACGCTCACCCACCACATCCCATCAGCCACTGGGGCAGCCCCCATGGCAGTTGTCACCCAACAGTTTCTCTCTTTAAAATATTATCATACAACTATCCCTAACCACACTGCTAAAGATAAACCTAATTCTTACTTTAAATTAACCTTCTACTGCAATGGGCTAAGTCAGGATCACACAGAATGTTTCTTGATAGTCTTTGACAAATCTACTTTGAAACAAAAGTATACACCACACACATGGTTATAGGCTTAAAATAATAAATAATAGAGTTTGAATGTAATTCAATCATAAGTTTGCATCCCAATATTACATTTTATATACATTAAAGAAGAAATTAAATACACTATATATACAAAAGTATGTGGACGCCCCTTCAAATGAGTGGATTCGGCTATTTCATCCACACCCGTTGCTGACAGGTGTATAAAATCGAGCACACAGCCTTGCAATCTCCATAGACTAGCATTGGCAGTAGAAGGGCCTTACTGAAGAGCTCAGTGCTAGCTTTCCAACAAGTCCGTTCATAAAATTGTGGCCCTGCTAGAGCTGCCCCGGTCAACTGTAAGTGCTGTTATTGTGAAGTGGAAACGTCTAGGAGCAACTATGGCTCCGCCGCGAAGTCGTAAGCCACACAAGCTCACAGAATGGGACCACTGGGTGCTGAAGGGCATAATGCGTAAAAATTGTCTGTCCTCGGGTTGCAACACTCACTATTGAGTTCCAAACTGCCTCTGGAAGCAATGTCAGCACAATAACTATTTATTGGGAGATTCGTGAAATGGGTTTTACAAGCCTAAAATCACCATGCCAAGCTTCGGGGGAAGTGGTGTAAAGCTCGCCCCCATTAGACTCTGGAGCAGTGGAAACACGTTCTCTGGAGTGATGAATCACGCTTCACCATCTGGCAGTCCGTCGGACAAATCTTGGTTTGGCGGATGCCAGTAGAACGCTACCTGGCCCAATACACAGTGCCAACTGTAAAAAATAATGGTCTGGGGCTTTATTTCATGCTTCGGGCTAGACCCCTTAGTTCCAGTGAAGGGAAATCTTAATGCTACAGCATACAATGACATTCTAGATTATTCTGCGCTTCCAACTTTGTGGCAATAGTTTGGGGAAGACCCTTTCCTGTTTCAGCATGACAATGCCCCTGAGCACAAAGTGAGGTTCATACAGAAATGGTTTGTTGAGATCTGTGTGAAAGAACTTGACTGGCCTGCACAGAGCCCTGCCCTCAACCCAATCAAACACATTTGGGATGAATTGGAACGCTGACTGCGAGCCAGGCCTAATGGCCCAACATCAGTGCCCGACCTCACTAATGCTCTTGTAGCTGAATGGAAGCAATTCCCCACAGCAATGTCCCAACATCCAGAAGAGTGGAGGCTGTTATAGCAGCTAAGGGGGGACCAACTCCATTTCAATGAGATGTTCGACGAGCAGGTCTCCACATACTTTTGGTCATGTAGTGTATAACAAAGACATTTGAATCATGTTTCTTAATTATATTATTAAACATGTTATAATCATTCCACCCATGAGGTCACTGTGTCATTTGACTGCAGGAAATGGCTATGACCGAAGAGTTACCTGTTGTTTTAATGCAGTTTCATTTTGACTTTACACTCTATGGGAGCCACTGCCCATGCAGTGGGAAGGTAGAAACAGACAGACAGACAGACAGACAGACGGACGGACGGACGGACGGACGGACGGACGGACGGACGGACGGACGGACGGACGGACGGACGGACGGACGGACGGACGGACGGACGGACGGACGGACGGACGGACGGACGGACGGACGGACGGACGGACAGACAGACAGACAGACAGACAGAAGGACAGACAGAAGGACAAACAGAGACAGAGTCTCAGGCATAAAACTTAACTGCTCTGTGCCTGCCTTCCATAAAAACAAACATGTGTAAATAGGGCATTTCATTTGTGTTAAACCCCAAACGCTTCAGACACAGTGAAGAGATCCATCAAATACCGGAAATTACTTTCACAGCCTCCATAATGGGACACGGAGTTTTATTTGACATCCAGAACAAATCACAACTCTTCCTCCCAAAGTCCAAGTTATGTACAAAGAGCCGGACGACCTATAAACAAATTGTACTAACTGTGAATCCGAATAAGAAAGTGGGATACTATGCTCTCTGTATATGTGTGTCATGGAAAGTTAGATATATCCATTTTAGGTCATTCATTCTAAACGTTATCCCAATGCATTAGATGTCTTTAGGGGTCAGTTAAATAACAATCAATTATCAGCCATATTCAATATGGCAATTGAAATGAGATTGTATGTATCGCTAAAGCATAACGTGAAAATATGTCGAACAATTATTTATTTGTATTGAGTCACGACATTACAATATTTTTACATTTCCAAGACGCTTTTATACAAAGTGACATACAGGAGCAATTAGGGTTAAGTGCATTGCAAGTCAACAGATTGTTCACCCAGTCGGCTTGGGGATTCGACTCGGCGACCTTTCGAGTTAACCATAATTAGCGGACATTAGTGGTGTCCTTTGGTTTTAATCAAACCATGAGGTTTTCTCCTTTAATAACAAAGAAATAGCATTCTGCTCTGAAATGATCTTCTATTCATAAATTACCTCGAAATATATACTACTGTATGTGGATCCTCTTGATGGATGCCATGTGCTGTGTTCTGTACAAAGCTGTGTCATTTCTTTGACTGAATTATCTCACTACCAGCTGAGTCTAAACTCCAAAAATGCTCGAGAAATTGTCCAGTAATTTCGAGAGAGAGTACCTACAACGATAAATCCTATTCCTTCGCTTATCTTTATCTTGTTTTTATCACCCGTTTGTGAGATTAAATGGACACTCAAAATGTAATGATAAAATGCTGCATTACATTTATCTAGTGGATAAAACAAAAGTGTATCTTATTGTTGTTATTATAATTGTTGTAATAGCTCAATAATAATAATAATAATAATTTCAAGGTCTGTATTGTCAAATGTAATATTAACAGGATATCTCAAATGTGATCGCATAGCGGTCTTGGCGACGATATTGGATTGGATAAGATTTGCAATAAAACATTTAATTAAATAAAAACATTAACGGCAACATTTTCGTTCAATTTCCGAGCACATGAAAACATCTCCACCTAATCTAATCAATTATTGAGACGCAATCGAAACTGAGGTGAATAATTAAGTAAAAGTCTGAATGCTACAAGGTAGACATTCATTTACAAATCGCTGATTGTTCCCAATTCATCATAAACTCTCACCTTTGATTACACTATTCTATTACACTACAGACAAAGCAGACTTCCTTTTTGCCTTAAACACCATTCATGAATAGCATAAATTATTAGGTGTTGTGTCTGTATTAAAACCAATCAAATCTGATTTTACGATTTTAACTGATATTTTTATTACGCCAAATCAATAATAACAATACTTTTATCATCACATGAATAGGCCTATCGAGTACACAAAACATTAGGAACACCTTCCTAATATTGAGTTGCACCCCCTTCTGCCCTCAGAACAGCCTCAATTCGTCTGGGTATGGACTCTACCAGGTGTCGAAAACATTCCATAGGGATGCTGGCCCATTTAGACTCCAATGCTTCCCACACTACCACACCCCGTCCAAAGAAACTGAAATATCTTAAACCCTCTGAATGGCACACATACAACATTCATATCTCAAAATAGGAAAAATAGAAAACTCTGTCTTTCAATATAACAGAAAACGAGTAGTAGGAGATAATTATTATGATGTCAGTACATACAGTATAAGGCAATGACACCTGAGGGCGATTACGCAATGAAACAGACACACATTATTGAGATACGAATGAAGATACGGCCATCTTGAAAATCAATAAAGAAATCAATCACAAAACAATAGCATTTTATTATCATTACTAGTACTACCACTACTATTATTTTCAAATATATATTATTATATTGTTGTTATTATTATTATTAATAATAATAATTCTAACATTAATATTATAAGCTAGTCGAGGTAATTCGAATGTAGGCCCATCTAGGCCTAATAATGCCATTAAATTATAATAAACCTTAAATTATTCCACAGTGACAGTAAATCATTATTTTTCGATTTCCAAATGATATAGACTATTTATTGTTGATTGCAAACAGTCTTCTCCCGGTCTGCCCCTGCCTGAGCCTGTCCGTCCCTGGATAGTGTGAAGATAGAGGCTGAGACTGAGTGGCGTCCTGACACTTTACGGGTGGGGATTCGTCACAGGTAGGCTAACTATCTGAGAGACACACTTCATGGCATCCCAGCGAAAACACCTCATTCGTTAAGTCTCATTGGAACAGACAGTAAAACGATGTATTCTCGCACCTCCCTGATAACTGTCTGCCTCGGCCCCCCAATGTCCAGCCGAGACAGTAGCGCCTGCTTACTCCATGTTCCACCGTGCATTTGATTAGCTATGTTCTGACTTTTTCGCTTTGCTCTCAACGATTTATCAAAATAGCCTATGTGATAGCTGTTAGTGCTATCCCTTTTACGCACGAGGACACGTCCAATTCATGGCGCGTTAAACCAATAGTCATAGTTCTGATACCTATTTTAGAAGTATGCAGTTGCTTACACCTCTCAGAGAACGTTTCTAAAATGCTACCTAGGTTTACCCTTTGCAAAGCAACGAAAAGTGAAAGGAATGCAAAGACCAAATTAAAAGAAGAATGGCCATTGTTTGAACCCATTTTACAAGAGGAGTCAAACAGAGGATAGAGCATTTTGCAATGGCTCGTGTCTCTCCTCTCTCTTTCAGTGCAACGAAATGGTGACCTATAATTTACCCTGAAAAGCGTATCGCCTAACAGTGTTATCCAGACAAAATGTAAATAGAAAGAAATACCAGTTGAATTCTTCCCAGGTCGACTAACGACGGGACTATTTGTTAACGTCTGGAAGGAGTGCTGAAGACTAGTAGTAAATGAATGGTTTAATTGACAACTCGTCACTTTTGATCATTTCACTGAGCCAATGTATATTCCAACTGAAGTAATCATCGCCAGTTCAATGTAAATCCTCTCTGCAACAACAGATACGTGCTGAGAGTTTGTGCTTCCGAGGCTGACCCCATTTAATCAATTTAAGGGTTCACTTAAATAAACTAACTGTGAATGGTCTGCCCTAACATAACGCCGAAATTGAGAATAAACAAATAAATAATCAAAAAGAGGCGATTTTAAAATAGCTGTTCTCAGCGAGGTTTGTATTTTAGGGCCTTTTTACTTTCTAATTATAATGATTTTATCATTCAATGTTAGTTATTTTAAGTATGGTGGAATTGATAGGCTATTAAATATTTCACTTTGTAAATTGAAAGGTTTTTCAATTGAATGTTATTTTTTAAACTCTATATTCGATGCCAACAGTTTTGTCGATAGTTCTGTAACATCTTACATTATTACAATGTATTGCTTGCCAGAACTTGTAAACACATTCTGAAGACTGTTAGCCTAGGGACTACTTAATTTGTCTAATGTCTATATTGATAGGCCTACTATAATTTGTGAGCCTCTGATAGGTTAATGTTCATCATGGTAGTCGTGGTTTGTACACCTAACTAATTTGAACGCAATATCCGTTTAAACCAGGCTTGATGTCAATTATGATAAATCCCCCTTTTTGCTCTAATTAAAACTCAGGTAATATCATATTTCTTTGAATATCTGAACTATTTTGTGAGTAAACCAATGTGCGATGCCAAAACAAGCTTTTCTCTGTATATGTATTTTCTCTGCTATATGAATTTCGATTTTATTTCAACAACAAAAAGTCAATAGCCTACCGTGAAACGTTAAATTGATTGCATGTACAGTTTGGGTCATTTTAGACATGATCAAGTCTCTCAAAGGCTAGCACCCTCAACCAGTTGATATGTTTGTTAAACTGAAATCCAATCAGAGAACGCCCTCAGATTCCAACTGCAGCCTCGAGAAGCGCCTCCTCTCTAAAAACCTCGTCAAGCGCGCAGTAGGCTAACGCTTTCATTCCTATCTTCCCAGAGACCAGCTACGACCCAGACACTATAGGAAACTTCAACGAGCGACCGATGGCACAGAACGAGTAGGTGTGTGGTGAATAATCCTTCCTCTCCTCTTTTGTCTTCTATGTTTCAGTCCAGTCTTGGTAAAACATCTGGTTTCAGTGATCGTGCTCCTGGGTGCCAGTTGCGCAGAACCTAAATCATTTGGGGTATTGGTTTGTCACAATTACCCTGCCTCTTGGGTCTTATCTGTTATGCTTCTTATCAAGCGGTTATCACTTTGCTCCAAAGATATATTGCATTTTGTTCCTATCTGTAACGGTGTGTGTTTTTTTTTTTGTAATTATGAAGAGGCTATCTCGAGAGGGGAGGACAAGGTTTTGACACGGATGGATTCAACTCCTCCGGTCAGAGCGCGCGGTGTGCTTACATTTCTAATGGATTAATACCTTAGGTGGTATTGCCAAACATGTCGTAACTATTAGTCTATAACCATCATATAGTTTTAATAGTGAGGATCGAGTATTGTGTGCTAAGTAACCTAGCCTTTCGCCTATCATTTTGTGTCATGTACTCAAAATTACGCGAATACGTTTCAAAATGAAACCAAGCCCCACATCAAGGGCTATGTTGGGTTTGTATTACGCAGTTTCCCAGAGGGTAAGCTATGGAATTGATATGATATTGTTATCATGGGGGATTACATGTTTCTTGCAAATTAATAGTATCGCTTGAAAGGTAATTCAAATGTAACTCTTTGGACCAAATCTTTGGGAAGAATATTTGAGATTGTAATAAGATTTTGATTACCTCATCTCATAGATCCTTTATGATACCAGAAATAGTTACTTGACGCCCAAGGACCTGTTTTAAGTTAACAATTCACAATATGATATACCCTTTTAGCCTACTTGATCTTGATAATAACATATTCTCTCTCATTCCCAGGGCAGACAACACCCTCACGATTTTCTAGCCCTACGGTGTATGGAAATTGATCCTGGATGGACCTGGGCGAAAACAGCTGGTCCATGGTCAAGCAAGAAGTGTCCAGCAGCCCAGGGTCACCGGCTGAACAGAGCTACTTACACGGCGGTCAGGACAGGAGGGACAGTCACGGCCACGCGCACGACTCGGAGGGACTCAGGTCACCGCCGACAACCGATCAACTTGACTTAGTGGGACACCGGCGCGACGAGGGGCCAGTTAGACCATCTCTACACTCCTACGTTCACTTCGGACACGGACACCACAACAACAACATTGCCCTGCCCACCACAGAGGACATCACGCTGTTCACGGATTTAGACCAGGGCAACAAACTAATCATCTCTAGTGGAGCGCACCCGCACCACAAGGGGGGCCTTATCGTCGACCCCAGCGACATGTATCAAACACTAGCCATCGCGGCGGCACACCAGAGCCAGGCGGGGTACGACTCGCCCTCTGGGGGCTATATGCACTCCAACCCCAACTCTCCAGTGTATGTACCGAGCTCCCGGGTGGGACCCATGATATCCAGCCTCCCTTATTTGCAAGCCAGCGGGTCGGCACAGCCTAGTCATGCGGTCACAAGCCATTCAGTCTGGTCGCAGTCTACTCCGGAGAGTCCCTCCTACAGCACCGGGAGTCCTCATACCTCCAACCGTTTCCATTACCCTCCAAGCCCGCCAATGAACAACGTAGCGTCCAGGGATAACGGCTACAGTAACCCACTGAATGTGGGCAGTCGAGACCAGTACGGTCTCCCTCGGCCCCTCGGTGGATCCTACGCCAGTCCCTACTCCCCGTATGTTGGACCGCAGCTATCCCAGTTGTCCTCGCCTTGGCCTGGAGGACCATTCGATAACACCATGTTGCACACTTTGCAAAGCAGAGGTGCGCCCTTGACGATTCGAGGACCCAATGGAGGTAGGCTTACTATTCTCAAAAGTGTCGAAGAAAGCTGATTAATGATGTGGACTTCCATTATGTGAGAACTTTAGTTCTCCATCTATCGAATAGCTGTTTAACGCATAAGCAACAAGGGCATGGGTGAAATAATGTGATGATAATTTACGATTACAAGTGTTTAGGTCTAATGGGCCCCAATAAATTCTAATTCAATTTGGTTAAGGAAATTATCGGAGCTAAAATACATGTTTTATAGTAATGGTAAGACATGGTAAATATGTTCCATTTTAGAATAGCAAGTTAATTAGGCTATATGTTTTATTTATTTAACTAGGTAAGTCAGTTGAGAACAAATTCGTATTTACAATGACTGCCCACACCGGCCAAACCCGGAAGACGCTAGGCCAATTGTGCGCCGCCCTATGGGACTCACAATGAAGGCCGGTTGTGATACAGCCTGGATTCAAACCACGGTGTCTGTAGTGTCGCCGATTATACTGAAATACAGTGCCTTAGACCGCTGCGCCACTCGGGAGCCCTACACTCTTAGAAAAAAAGGTTCTGGATAGAATCAAAAAGGATTCTATACTTGCTTCACATATGGCAACCCCAAAGGTTGGTAGAACCCCAATTTTGGTTCAGTGAAAAACCCCTGGTGTTCTGATGGGGTTCTGATCAAAGAACCCTACAAAATGGTTCGATATTAGAACCTTTAGGGGTGCCATAAATGAAGCAAGCAATATAACACTTTTTGGTTCTACCCGAAACCTTTTTTCTAAGAGTGAAGGCTATATATTAGTTACATAGGCTATTATCAATGCATTTGTTGCGTGAATTAAAGTTTAGGCCTATCCCTGATATCAAATGTTTTATAACGACTTCTAAACCTATCATATTTTGATATTTTTATTGGTGTAACTCAAATAAATACATTGTTGATTACACCCTCTGACTGCACATATAAAACCAGTATGGAAACATTATGAGTTTCTTAAAGTAACTTAATGCATTAGACATAGATAAAATAGCTAAAGTACAGTCAAACGTGCAATCTCCTTGTGTATTGAATGTATAATCTTAATTTGCTATCACATATGCCTAGAATATACCTCATTTTGAAAATAATGGTGAATAATCTTTTTTTTTTCAACAAATGTACAATGTACGATAACATATTTCAAGGCAGGTGCTCAATTAAGCCTATGAAAAATCATGGCTCTTTTAATGCCCAAGCACCTCTCTGAAGTGTCATGTAAGTGATTGGTGTATTGCCTATCTGTTTCCCGCAGATATTCTCGACGACCTGGGAGAGAGCAGGGAATGCGTCAACTGCGGCTCCATCTCAACGCCGCTCTGGAGACGCGATGGCACGGGCCACTTTCTCTGCAACGCCTGCGGCCTGTACAGCAAAATGAATGGACTCAGTCGGCCATTAATTAAACCACAGAAGCGGATGGTAAGCTGAACACGCTCAGGGGACTACTTAACCACTCAATTTCCTGTCTATTTATTTAAAGCAATGGCTTAAGGTTATCACCTCAGATCTCTATACTCCTTATGGTGATTTTTTGGGGGGACAAAAAATTCACTTAAACGGTAGACCATTTTATTGCACCCTCAATTTAGCCAGCGTTCATATATTAACAAGGTCATTCTGGCTGTCATATCGGTAATTTAGTCAGGGTCAACAAGTGTACAGAGGCTACGTGACGGAAAAAAAAAACTTTTCAGACACACATTCTCCTGGCGCCATTACGCAGTTATTACGCACACTAACAAACGACTGATGCCCTTTTTCCACGAACTCACTGACAATGAAATTCATGGTAATAAGCTGAACGTAACTGCCAGTTAAATGGATGACATGAATATGACCAATATTATTGTTCGGAAATTAGTGCAGATAACAGAAAGAGAGTCATAAGTCATAAGAGAGGAGAATCCATGCCCTTCATATCCAATGATGAATTAAAGTGCTTGGATCACAGCCAAAGATTCCATTAGTCAGGTAGCCGCGGGCTCAGACATCTCTCAATTTCACGTTTACAGCACACGCTCACCTTTGCTTAATCGTAGCTTCATATCTTTATGTTCCAGTGTGTTTATCGTTGTTTATATATTGCCTTTTCCCAGTCATCATCCCGGCGAATCGGCCTCTCCTGCGCCAACTGTCAGACGAGCACAACCACCTTGTGGCGCAGAAACGCAGAAGGAGAACCGGTCTGCAACGCATGTGGGCTCTACACAAAATTACATGGAGTAAGACACAATCTTTACATTATGTCACAAGTTACCCCTTTTTATTAACTTCATGTTCGACAAATGCAGAGAATATTGTAACTGACACGTGCCTAATTACCGTGCGTAATTGTTTCAATGACTATGGAGAACAATATTAAACGGGATCAGTGTATTCAGTGTGTCTAATCAATAATAATTATTATTAATAATAAAGTTTATATTTAAAGGACAATGTACATGTTTTCATTCATTGTACGTGTAACCAAAAAACATGACAGACTAATGTAGTCGTTATTTTTGCAGGTACCTCGGCCGCTCGCAATGAAGAAAGAGGGAATTCAGACGAGGAAAAGAAAACCTAAAACTTTGAACAAAACCAAGGGATCCTCTGGTAAGCAGATCTCTCTCTCTCTCTCTCTCTCTCTCTCTCTCTCTCTCTCTCTCTCTCTCTCCCTCTCTCTCTCTGTTGTATAATTGAAATGCTTCACTTACATGGTTCTCTTTATATATATATACTTTTTAAATCATTTTACCACAGGAAATAGTAATTCAGTCGCCATGACTCCGACGTCGACGTCTTCTTCCAACTCTGAAGACTGCTCGAAGAACAGCTCTCCCAACACGCAGGTGCCAGGGTTAATACGAACGATCCATATTTTGATATAGCGTATTCAAAAAGAAAACGGGATAGGTGCGGGATAGACCGCGTGTGTTATAAAAACGGACTCAAGGTCGTTTGCAATTGAGATTCGACTGTTGTCCCCTCCTCGGATATGTCTTGTGTAACAAATTATGCACGGCTGAATTCTTCCCACACATTTCAGTTAGCGTCAAATATAAGTCCACGGTTTTGGTAGGATAGACCCACTTTTACTTTATATATATATATATATATGAAATAGGATTTTATCGTTTTATTTATTGCACTAATTGGTATTCTTTTGAATGAATACTGTTGACAAATGTAGGAGCAGGCAGGCTAATAATACACTTTCATCTTATATGTTCATGATAGCAATAATATTGGCCTGATAATACTGGATTCATAAGTATTGAGTCATACGGTATGTGGGATGTAGCCTACTGTATCTGGTGTCTTCAGGGGTATTTAAAGGCTGTCTGTAATGGGTTCTGGGAAGTGGTCTGCATTTCTCAGAGATGATGCTCTTCGGAATTTTGTCCTAAAACATAGTCTCTGATTTGTTCCAAATGAAACAATATTACAGGGCTATTTAAAGTACATTTTATTCATGACATTTGTCTGTTCCTATCATTTGATAAATGGGCCGGTTTGCTATAATAATGTGGAGATTCACTGCATATAGGCCTATACACTGAGTGTACAAAACATTATGAACACCTGTTCTTTGCATGACAGACTCACCAGGCGAACGCTGATGTCACTCAGTGTATCCTTCTAAAGAAGGATTTTTAAGCCTTGAGACAACTGAGACATGGGTTGTGTATGTGTGCCATTCAGAGGGTAAATGGGCAAGACAAAAGATGTAAGTGCCTTTGAATGGGGTATGGTAGTAGGTGCCGGTTTGTTTCACAAACTGCAACTTTGCTTGTTTTTCCACACGCAACAGTTTCCCGTGTGTATCAAGAGTGATCCACCACTCATTGAGACTGCTCTGAGGGCAAAACTCAAGATCAGGAAGGTGTTCTTAATGTTTTGTACACTCAATGTATATCCATTTTAGCAGTTACAAATTAAGATTTATCATTGATAGGCTTCTGGAAGCACTGGCTGTGACTATAGAAAACCAATGGAGAATAGGAGGGTCGTTCCACAGATTCCGTGCCTTTTAAGAAATGTAATTTGGCCCCAAAAAGTTTGATAGCGCCTTATTTTCACATTCTGTCATTAAGAGCACATTTTCAACTTCATCAAAAATACATTTTCCCATCTCAAGATTTGATATAAAAACGTACTATGGTGAGTGCCTGTTAAGTGGCAAATAAAGTACCAGGGTTGACCGTAACAGGGTTGACCGTAACAGGGTTGACCGTAACAGGGTTGACCGTAACAGGGTTGACCATAACAGGGTTGACGATTTCATCTTAAATCAGCCTTAAATCCCCTTGTGACAGGAGGAATGGAAGCTTGTTGTGTGCAACAGGGAGCAGCAATTGATTTCAAGCTTTAAAAAAGTAAACAAAATGTGCTAAAACATTTCTAGCTTGTCTATCTATGGTTAAGAAGGTGGATGTGTTATGCTTCAACCGATCAGTTTTCTACCACAAAACACCAGAAAATGGCCCAAAATAGTCAAACCAGCTCACCGGCTTTTACACTATTGACTATTAGATATTCAATGTTTCTTATTTAAATGTTTTAAGAATAGTTTCACCATATTAAAAACGAGTGTTCAGTTCACATAACAGGGTTCATGTAATTTATTGAATGATACATGTGGTCTATATTTAAGGGCACTTCATGTAATATACCAGGCTTTTAAAATTCAATATTGGTTCACAATTTCTAGTAAAAATATCAAAGGGATGCAAAAAGGCAGTTATTTTATGGAAAGACCCAGTCATTTCTTTTGAATCTGTGACTAACATTTCTCTGTCCTATTCCAGGTCCAGTCCTCTGTCCTGAGTGGACCAGCTGATGGCTCAGGCTCTGATGGCTCTGCCGTCGTGAAGTACCCAGGCCAGGATAGTCTCTACACCAGTGTGGGCCTCACCCAGTCTCCAGACATAGCCGGCTCCGTCAGGGGAGAGTCCTGGTGCCCCATGGCTCTTGCCTGAGTCATGAGCTGTGGATGGAACCCACCACACTATCCTCTCTCTCTCTCTCTGGATGTCCTGCTGCTGTGTGGTGGAAATATTCTGTGCCTTGATGGTTCTGGGTCTGTTTCCTACTTCCCAGCTAACAACAGTTGGACAGAGACAGCCCCCCCCCCCCCCCCCTCCACGCTCATGCAAGTTTGAAACGTCTGTGGAATATTTGGGATTGATTTCCAGAATTATATGAGAAAACCTTAGTGCCTTAACAGAAAGGGAAATATGTGAGAGGAGGCCTGTTGATGCATTCTTGACACTCTGCAGTTCGGATGTGTTCCGGACCGACCTGCTGTTCTCTCTCTCTCTCTCTCTCTCTCTCTCTCTCTCTCTCTCTCTCTCTCTCTCTCTCTCTCTCTCTCTCTCTCTCTCTCTCTCTCTCTCTCTCTCTCTCTCTCTCTCTCTCTCTCTCTCTCTCTCTCTCTCTCTCTCTCTCTCTCCTCTCCTCTCCTCTCCTCTCCTCTCCTCTCCTCTCCTCTCCTCTCCTCTCCTCTCCTCTCCTCTCCTCTCCTCTCCTCTCCTCTCCTCTCCTCTCCTCTCCTCTCCTCTCCTCTCCTCTCCTCTCCTCTCCTCTCCTCTCCTCTCCTCTCCTCTCCTCTCCTCTCCTCTCCTCTCCTCTCCTCTCCTCTCCTCTCCGCTCTCGCTCTCGCTCTCGCTCTCTTTCTCTCGCTCAGCTATGGAGGTGGATAAAATGTCTGAAATGAAGAAACCTGTACATAATGTTATGGATTCCCCCACTCAAGACTAAGGTGGTTAATTGGATATTAGTGCTTAAGAAAAGCGCAACCATGCATACAGAGGACATTTTGATTATCATTTTTTTGCAACTGGAATCAAGCTATCAAGTTACCAAGACAACCTTCCTGAATCAAGAGAAAGTATTTATTAATCTTCCATTGTTGAAAATATGACTATGATTGTTAAATAAAGATATGAACATAGAGTAGAACTGAAACAACAAAAAAATCTTATATCTTTGTTTTTTAATATACTTTTGTATTTCCTTATCTCTTGTTGAGTTAGTAGTTGTTTAACAGTGATCGTAAATCTGCACGTTTTTCCACTGATAGCTCTCACTGTATCTGACTGAAACTCTTGGTTTTAAACAGGGTATCAAAGACTGCGACATCCTATGTCGGTCAGTTTTTGTTTTGAATGATTAACTCAATTCGCAAATAATTAAATCCTACAGATTAAATTAAAATGCTCTTCACTTTATGGTACTATTTTTTAAAGAAATTGGTAGAAGTGGGTTTTTTTAGGCGAGGAAAAGAGAGAACATGTCCGCAAAATCTTTGACACGTGTACAACAGCTAGCTAAGTACTGTTTGAATGAATGGCACCCACAATTGTTTTATAGATGCATATTTTTGTTACAATACAAAACGGCAAAAGAAGACTGCTGCAATATTATCTGGCTGCAACAAAGACTACCTAACTGGTAGAAACAGTATACATTTATACATGCATTTGATGTTTATATACAATTTGACAAAAATGAAATGAAAAGGCTAAATAAGGTCAACATAAAATACTGTAATGTTGCTATATGGACAAACATATGCGGAATTGATAAATTGCCCCTAATAAGTTTTTGGTTGATAAAAGAGTAATGGCTGTTCCTACAACCAACTGTAGACTGTCATAAAACAAAATTAGTCAATGAGAAAAATGTTACACATTTACCCACGGTGATGAAACTGTAGCTTCAATTGAGAATAATCTTAAAAGTGTGATTTATGCCAATAATTATGTTTCAGTGACGTGAAAATATTCATCTGTAGGTAGAAAACAACCTTTCACTGGTTTCAAGACATAATGACCTTATATGACAAATCACTGTTGATTTTGGTTTGACTCAACACGCAACAAAAAGTGGAATACAAACGCGCCCTTGTATTTTTACTCAAAATATGTCAAAAGCTCTACAGTACATATTCCTGACTTTCAACTTTTGAAGTGGAAATATGACTTTCCCATTCAATACACAGATCATACTGTATGTCTCCCTCTCCACCAGCAGGGGTGTGAATGGCGCCTCGCTCAGCAGAACTCTCGGTGGATCCATTTTAGGGCCAGACAAATTCCTCTCGTTCTCTGGGGAATGTCAATTTTCGGTGGAATGAATCTGAAGGTCATTGTGAAACTGCCGTTTTAAAATGCATTTCAGTTTCACCATCAGGGTCGTTCAGCTGAAACGGGGCCTGGTAATAGTTTTTTTTCTGGACTTATTTATTTTTTGAAATATCATGTTTATTAATAACATTGTTTTTCCAATTTTTTTTGTTTGGATATTTGTATTTCTTTGGTTGGTTGTTTTTATCCTTGATACAGTTTTAAATGATATTATTTCAATATTTGAAATAAATTGTTCTGTTGATATGTGAATTTTGGAATAATTGCCCATCTTAGAATATTTTAAGGAAATCTACACGTTGTTGGTGTGTCGTTGTATCACAGTGTTTTTGTGGTATGTGCCAGAGTTTGCAGCAAGAGTTTTAGCTCCATCTAGCCAATTGCTGTGAAGGTACATATAACCATTTTGAAATTGTGATATTAAATAACCCCTTATATTTGAATAATATGTAGACATTTGTTGTTATATTGGCATTAAATAAATTGGCAGTGGTACTCCTCACTTAAATTCTTTCACCTCATGATTCAGGGAGGTTCGAAAAAAGCTAGTAGCCTACGGATATTCCGAAATATAAATCGCCTTAGCCTACTTTCCATTTTTTTTTTTAAATTGAACTTGTATGAAGATTTCCACTATATTACATCATGCTGGAATAATAAACCAAACGTTATCAAAACGTTTATTAAAACTGTGTACAGTTTGTACATTTTTAAGATGGTACCTTCAAGGGAAATATGTTATGAGAAGCTGCAATGGATCCCCGAGGGTTTTGAATTTCCAGACAGTGTTGGTCTAGTTGTTTTCTCATTCTGTATTAAAATGAGCCTTTCCTCTTACACACAACAACAATTGCTTCTTTACGCCATGATATGCAATCACTACAATGGTTTTATCAGTGTTTTCAATGTGTGTTAAATCAAGTGTATTGTGCCTGTCACAGTGTGAAATATATTGAATATAGCTTGTAAATTATACCATAGGTAGACACAGACATTTTAGAGATGGCTAGATTTATGCCTGAGCTTTAGGTTATCTGGCTGCAATTTTGACATATTGATGTTGGAGAGTTTATTGAGTGTCAGCGTAGCTATGTTCAAAATTGCACTGCACATCAACCAGATACATCATTTAGAGATAAAAGTTATTTAAATGTTGTTTCACTTTTATTATAAGAAAATGGCAATTGTTTTGTACTACCTGTCCCCTTGCACGATACTAGTTTTGAGCAGACCAGTGTAGGAAAAACATTATTATAATCCATTATTTTGATAATGTCACCAGTTCAATATCTTCAACAACTTTATTTTAAACTTTTGGATCTTTTGTATTTTATTCCTCTATAGCACATGCCCAAGGAGTTGGCAAGTGTCTGCAGGCTTAATTTCCCTCCAGTCTTTGCCTGAGGGGTTGCAGTTATGCATCATCCATATTAAAGGTACAAAGCAGCTTGAATTGATCTCAATATCAAATCATTTCTGGGTAACAATTGAATACTTTAGTATGATTGTTTTTTAAATTGACATTTTCAACAAGAAACAAACTTATAAAAGAGCAATTTCTCAAGGAAATGTTTTACTAGGACTGTCATGTGGTAGTCTGAGTGGGATTTGCCGTCCTTATTGGTCTTTGAACTAATTGGCAGGCCAAAACTCCCTTCGACCAAAACAAGGCTGATATTTCAGGCTGTCATTTCAGCCGGTCTCATCAAACAGCTCTTATCATCCTTTTCACAATTTCACAGTATTATTCCAACCTCGTAGTGTGGAAATATATATATATAAAACACAGGTAAATCACGTTTTTGATTGCAATGGGCCTTTAACAGAAATGACCTCACACAAACTTTAAATAGGCTCTGCTGCAAATGAGACAAATTACAAACTTTCCTTTAGATATGTAAATCAAACGTAGTGTGAAACCTAAAATAAGAACAAATATTTATAGGTCTATGAATTTATGAAGTGGTCCTAGGCTAGTAATGTCTTCCAGGTACACTTTGCAGCAGTCCCCATGGATCAACTTTTTTTGGTTCCAGGTAGAAGTATTTGGGGTTCGATGTGGAAAGGGTTCTACAAGGAACCCAAAAGAAGCAGAAGCAGAAATTCTACTTGGAACCAAAAGGGGTTATTCAAAGGGTTCTCCTATGGGGACAGCCGAAGAACCCTTTTAGGTTCGAGTTAGCACCTTTTTTTCTAAGAGGATTCACAACACGTTACATCACCGAGGCCCTCCTCCCATTTGTTACTCTGAATTCATGTGCTTAGGCTTGAGGGTCATGCGCATGACAACAGTCACTCTATGTTATTTCACCATCTGTAGCTGTGAAGATCGGTAGTAAGAACTGACAAGTGACACAAACCAAAGCCTCAAACCTATTTTAGGAGTTTGGTGAATGGTGCAATAGGCTGATGTATTTGTCACTGAGCAGCATAACAGAGTCTTATCTGTGTTGAATGTGCTATTCTAAATTGGCAGAGACAGAAAGAGAGAGAGAGAGAATTAGAGTGAAAGAGCAAGTGTGTGTGAGAGAGAGAGAAAGAAAGACAGAGAGAGAGAGAAGGATACACACACACAGCAACTGACGCCTAAGGCTGCTTTATTTAGACAGTGAGTAAGAGAGTCCGTGTCACTCCCGAGGGCAGCGCTACTGAGTTGAAAGTCCTCTGGCGGGAGGACTGGAGCCAAGGTAAACAGTTAGCAGCACAGCACAGCATGAGGACAGAGAGACTGCAAGCCTGGGTAACATTCATTAGGGCACACCGTATTATCTTAGAAAAAGGGTATCAAAAGGGTTCTTCAGGCTGCCGCATAGAACTCTCCATAGAACTCTCTGTGGAAAGGGTTCTACATGGAACTCAAAATGGTTCTACCTGGAAACAAAAAAGGGTTCTTCAAAGGGTTCTCCTATGGGGACAGCCGAAGAGCCCTTTAAGGTTCTAGATAGCACCTTTTTTTCTAATAGAGTAGTAAACTATTTTTTCAATGGAAAACAAAAACCAGCGGCTCTTATTGGAAAAATATAGGGAATTTGTCCCTGTCTTAGACTGTTTTCTTCCGTTGGGTCCTAATCAGTGGAGGCTCCTCAGAGGAGGAAGGGGAGGACCACCCTTCTCAGTGAATTTCATAAAAATAAAAATGGTAAAACATTAAAAAAGTTATAATTTTTTATATAAAACTATACTAAATATAATTAGGTTACAGAATAACTGATTAAAACACACTATTTTGCAAAGAAGGTCTACAGTAGCATTAACAGCACTCTGTAAGGTAGCACCATGTTATACCCGGAGGACAGCTAGCTTCCATCCTGCTCTGGGTACATTGACTTCAATACAAAACCTTGGAGGCTCACGGTTCTCACCCCCTTCCATAGACTTACACAGTAATTATGTAACTTCCGGAGGATGTCCTCCAGCCTATCAGAGCTTTTGCAGCAGGAACTGACATGTTGTCCACCCAAACAAAGGATCAGAGAATTAATCTAGTACTGAAAGCATAAACTACAGCTAGCTAGCACTGCAGTGTATAAAAGCTGGTGAGTAGTTGACTCAAAGAGATAGAAAGACAATAGTTGAACAGTTTTGAACAAATTAATGTCTTCCAAAATTGAGAAGCAAGAGAGAAATAGAGCAAGAGATAAAGATTGTCATTTTTTTTAAACTTTCAGTTTCACTTACTTAGCTAGCAAATGCAGCTAGCTAGTTTAGCCTACTGAAAAACCCTGCTCAAACAGAGCAATGCTATGTTAGCTGTGTTAGCTAGCTGGCTATGACTTTCCAACACAACACTGGAACTCTTCCGAGTCAAGGTAAACTTTTGGTATTACTAATCTATTGCCACTGGGGCCCGCCAGTGTAACTGCTTACTGACTAACGTTACTGCATGATTGTAGCTGGGTTCTATTAGTTATGCTGACTATGACATTACTTCAGCTAATATGGTGACAATGATGTAGGCTGTTTGGCTTGGAAAGTTTTTTTTCGCCTGGTCACATACAGCTGATTTGTTGTGCATCGAAGTCCACAAGCAAAGGGAAGATGACTAATACAATGTGGCTGTTATGAGAGTAAACAGAAGCAAACAACAAAATGGGGATAAACATACCTGAATTTGTCCAATAGAAACCTTCGCATGTAACTGTTGGACTAATGATTACATCAGCTAAATACAGAAAATAGTGAGCAAGGCGGTATTCAATGTCACTTTCTGTCACCTCAAATTTGTCTCTCGACCTGTGTGTACCTACGTTGTAAACCTTCATTCATAGGGTAGGTTGTAGCAACCTCATGATGGGTATAGGGGAAATCTGAGTGTTATGTAGTGGCCTAAACCTATCAATGTTACATGGAACTGGGTGAATGGAATATGAATGAAGGACATTTATTTTATTTATTTATTTCACCTTTATTTAACCAGGTAGGCTAGTTGAGAACAAGTTCTCATTTGCAACTGCGACCTGGCCAAGACAAAGCGTAGCAATTCGACACATACAACAACACAGAGTTACACATGGAATAAACAAAACATACAGTCAATAATACAGTAGAACAAAAGAAAACAAAAAGTCTATATACAGTGAGTGCAAATGAGGTAAGTTACAGAAATAAATAGGCCATGGTGGCGAAGTAATTACAATATAGCAATTAAACACTGGAATGGTAGATCGGCAGAAGATGAATGTGCAGGTAGAGATACTGGGGTGCAAAGGAGCAAAATAAATAAATAAACAAATACCAGTATGGGGATGAAGTAGGTAGATAGATGAGCTGTTTACAGATAGGCTAAGTACAGGTGCAGTGGTCTGTAAACTGCTCTGACAGCTGGTGCTTAAAGCTAGTGAGGGAGATGTGAGTCTCCAGCTTCAGAGAGTTTTGCAATTCGTTCCAGTCATGGGCAGCAGAGAACTGGAAGGAAAGGAGGAAAGGAGGAATTGGCTTTGGGGGTGACCAGTGAGATATACCTGCTGGTGCGAGTGCTACGAGTGGGTGCTGCTATGGTGACCAGTGAGCTGAGATAAGGCGGGGCTTTACCTAGCAGAGACTTGTAGATAACCTGTAGCCTGTGGGTTTGGCGACGAGTATGAAGCGAGGGCCAACCAACGAGAGTGTACAGGTCGCAATGGTGGGTAGTGTATGGGGCTTTGGTGACAAAACGGATGGCACTGCGATAGACTGCATCCAGTTTGTTGAGCATAGTGTTGGAGGCTATTTTATAGATGACATCACCGAAGTCGAGGATTGGTAGGATGGTCAGTTTTACGAGGGTATGTTTGGCAGCATGAGTGAAGGATGCTTAGTTGCGATATAGGAAGCCGATTCTAGATTAAATTTTGGATTGGAGATGCTTAATGTGAGTCTGGAAGGAGAGTTTACAGTCTAACCAGACACCCAGGTATTTGTAGTTGTCCACGTATTCTAAGTCAGAGCCGTCTAAAGTATTGATGCTGGACGGGCGAGCAGGTGCGGGCAGCGATCGATTGAAAAGCATGCATTTAGTTTTACTTGCATTTAAGATCAGTTGGAGGCCACGGAAGGAGAGTTGTATGGCATTGAAGCTCGTCTGGAGGTTAGTTAACACAGTGTCCAAGGAGGGGCCAGAAGTATACAGAATGGTGTCGTCTGCGTAGAAGTGGATCAGAGAATCACCAGCAGCAAGAGCAACATCATTGATGTATACAGAAAAGAGAGTCGGTCCGAGAATTGAACCCTGTGGCACACCCATAGAGACTGTCACAGGCCCTCCGATTTGACACACTATCAGAGAAGTAGTTGGTAAACCAGGCGAGGCAATCATTTGAGAAACCAGGGCTGTCAAGTCTGCCAATAAGAATGTTGTGATTTACAGAGTTGAAAGCCTTGGCCAGGTCGATGAATACGGCTGCACAGTAATGTCTCTTATCGATGGCGGTTATGATGTCGTTTAGACCCTTGAGCGTGGCTGAGGTGCACCCATGACCAGCTCTGAAACCAGATTGCATAGCGGAGAAGGTATGGTGGGATTCGAAATGGTCAGTAATCTGTTTGTTAACTTGGCTTTCGAAGACCTTAGAAAGACAGGGTAGGATAGATATAGGTCTGTAGCAGTTTGGGTCTAGAGTGTCACCCCCTTTGAAGAGGGGGATGACCGTGGCAGCTTTCCAATCTTTGGGAATCTCAGACGATACGAAAGAGAGGTTGAACAGGCTAGTAAATAGGGGTTGCAACAATTTCGGCAGATAATTTTAGAAAGCGAGGGTCCAGATTGTCTAGCCCGGCTGATTTGTAGGGGTCCAGATTTTGCAGCTCTTTCAGAACATCGGCTATCTGGATTTGGGTAAAGGAGAAATGGTGGGGGCTTTGGCGGATTGCTGTGGAGGGTGCCGGGCAGTTGGACATCTAATATGCTGTAATAGAAATTAGACCATGCTCCCGAAAAAAAATTGGCATCCCTCATGTTAAACGGCACCCACCGCCACTGGTCCTAATGAATATGTTATCACCCCAGCCAGGTCCCAGGCCCTGGGGCTGTTTGGGCAGGAATGGGTAAGACTAGTACAGCAGAGTGACTCCCCCAGGAGTTGCCCGTTGATATTTCCACAGAGAGGCTTTTCAAAGGGGAGCTCCCTCTGTTTGGCTCTGCCCTGGCTGGCCCTGTCTGCCTCCGGAAGCGATGGGATCTCTGACTCAGCCCTTTTGGGTTTCCTCGACAGACACACCGAGAGAGAGAGAGAGAGAGAGAGAGAGAGAGAGAGAGAGAGAGAGAGAGAGAGAGAGAGAGAGAGATTTGTACATCTTTGTAACACTGTATATATACGTAATATGACATTTGTAATGTCTCTATTGTTTTGAAACTTCTGTATGTGTAATGTTTACTGTTCATTTTTATTGTTTATTTCACTTTTGTATATTACCTACCTCACTGGCTTTGGCAATGTTAACACATGTTTCCCATGCCAATAAAGCCCCTTGAATTGAATTGAATTGAATTGAATTGAGAGAGAGAGAGAGAGGGAGAGAGAGAGAGAGAGAGAGCATATTTAAAAGATTAAAAACACATACATAGTCTTTAAGACTGCCGACTCATGTTTCTTGGAGGATTTGAATGGCAAAATACGATGGAAAGATCATTTCAATACATCAGGAGAAATCACTGAATGCTTATTCTAAGGCCTTTATCATATACTTTTTTTGAGAGATATACTGTAGCTATGTGTGGGAGTGTGAAAGTGAAAATAAGGTTTGTGAAGCTCTGTAGTTGAAAATAACCATTTGTTGACAATGACAGTAGAAGCATGAATAATAGAGCAAGGGAAGGCCAGTAGCGACCTTAGCTAGCCTGATAGTGTTGTCTTTTTTCTGTCTTTTTCATTCGTTCCGTGACTGTGAGGAATGTGAGGAAGTTGTAGGAAGGCGAAACCAGTCTTTATGGGAGGAGATGCATTCTTAGGCTGAGATTGCAGGAAGGGCAAGAGAACAAACCCTTTTTGCCAGCAGAGAGGAAGAGTGAGGATCAGTCATAACTGACAACCCGTGAACCCTGGATGGATTGATAGGTGGAAGTGATCCTGGATGGAATGATAGGTGGAAGTGATCCTGGATGGAATGATAGGTGGAAGTGATCCTGGATGGATTGATAGGTGGAAGTGATCCTGGATGGAATGATAGGTGGAAGTGATCCTGGATAGAATGATAGGTGGAAGTGATCCTGGATGGAATGATAGGTGGAAGTGATCCTGGATGGAATGACAGGTGGAAGTGATCCTGGATGGAATGACAGGTGGAAGTGATCCTGGATAGAATGATAGGTGGAAGTGATCCTGGATGGAATGATAGGTGGAAGTGATCCTGGATGGAATGATAGGTGGAAGTGATCCTGGATAGAATGATAGGTGGAAGTGATCCTGGATGGAATGATAGGTGGAAGTGATCCTGGATGGAATGATAGGTGGAAGTGATCCTGGATAGAATGATAGGTGGAAGTGATCCTGGATGGATTGATAGGTGGAAGTGATCCTGGATGGAATGATAGGTGGAAGTGATCCTGGATGGAATGATAGGTGGAAGTGATCCTGGATGGATTGATAGGTGGAAGTGATCCTGGATGGAATGATAGGTGGAAGTGATCCTGGATAGAATGATAGGTGGAAGTGATCCTGGATGGAATGATAGGTGGAAGTGATCCTGGATGGAATGACAGGTGGAAGTGATCCTGGATGGAATGACAGGTGGAAGTGATCCTGGATAGAATGATAGGTGGAAGTGATCCTGGATGGAATGATAGGTGGAAGTGATCCTGGATGGAATGATAGGTGGAAGTGATCCTGGATAGAATGATAGGTGGAAGTGATCCTGGATGGAATGATAGGTGGAAGTGATCCTGGATGGAATGATAGGTGGAAGTGATCCTGGATAGAATGATAGGTGGAAGTGATCCTGGATGGAATGATAGATGGAAGTGATCCTGGATGGAATGATAGGTGGAAGTGATCCTGGATAGAATGATAGGTGGAAGTGACTCTGAGACTGACAGTAGTTTAAAGGTCCAATGCAGTTGTTTTTATTTCAGTATCAAATCATTTCTGGATAACAATTAAGTTACCAAGAAGGTTGGCTTGGAATTCCCTCCAAGCGAACGTTATACTAGAGGACCTGGTGTCCCTGGAGGAGTTCAAAGGACAAATTGATGGACAGGTTGTTGAGACATGTAGTTGTTTCTAGTTGTCAGCCGGTGTCACTAGTTTGCGTTGCCTTATGTAAGGAAGCATATTGTTTTAAGTCACACACACCACACACATGCCTGCACGCACACACATCCACTGTTTGTTCCCTGTTGTATTTGTGCTGTTGCCAGTGTCTTCTGTCTGTGTTGTACTGTACATTTTGTCTTACATAGTTTTTTTGTTTTGTTCTATCCCAGCCCTGGTCCCCACAGGAGGCCTGTTGCCTCTTGCCAGGCCGTCATAGTAAACAAGAATTTGTTCTTAATTATCTTTCTGGGTTAAGTAAAGGTTAAATAAAAAGTACCTTAGTGTGATTGTTTTCAGTAAAAATGGTCAAAAATAAACTAAAATAGCTTCTTAGCAAAGAGTAATTTCTCAAGTAAGAATTTTGCTAGGACTATCTGGGAGTGGTCTGAGTGGGGAGGGGAAAACTGAAAATTAGATGTGATTGGCAGAGAGGTTTGGAACTGTCTTTGTTATTTGGTCTATTAACTAATTTACCGCCTGGTGATGTCTCCATTCCACCAAAACAGCCAGAAGTTTCAGGCGTTCTTTTCAAACAGCTCTAAATCTAAAACGTTATCATGTCACGCTATTATTCCAACCTCAGTGTGAAAATATGTATAAAACACAGGAAAATCACAATTTTGACTGCACTGGGCCTGTAAGTGTTGTAGTCATAAATGGATGAGTGAACATACTTATTGAGGGTCCGTGCCTAAAACTAAACTTATTTTTGAAAATGGCCTATGTGGCAAAAATAAGAGTCAGAAAAATGTATTCTAAGTGTCAAAATGGACTACTAAGTGTAAATAGGATAATTTTGGTCATAAAGTCTGGTTCAAATCCGATATTTGCAAGATAGGAAAAAAAATTGTATGTCATGGAATGAAGGGTACTGTAAGTTTTGTTTGGGTTGTGTTATTTTCAATCCTGCCCACAGCTGGCAGCATGCAAGTAATCATCAATTCGGAGCGCAGCTGCATGACTCTATCGTAATGGTCAATTTGGTTTTACACTCGATATCCCTGTGGCGCTAGTTACAGACCATTAGTAAATTACACAATACATGGGACAATTTTTTAAAATGTCAATAGCTCCAAATTTGAATAACTTAAAAACCTCACACCACCTACTCAGAAAGTATTAAAAAAATGGATTAAAATGTTTTCCCCCATCAATCTACACAATACCCCATAATGACAAAGCAAAAACAGGTTTCTATTCATCTTTGCAAATAAAAAAACAGAAATGTCACATTTACATAAGTATCCAGACCCTTTACTCAGTACTTTGTTGATGCACCTATGGCAGCGATTACAGCCTTGAGTGTTCTTGGGTATGACGCTACAAGCTTTGTCACACCTGTATTTGGGGAGTTTCTCCAATTCTTCTCTTGCAGATACTCTCAAGTTCTGTCAGGTTGGATGGGGAGCATTGCTGCACATCTATTTTTGGGTATCTCCAGAGATGTTCGTTCAAGTTCAAGTCCGGGCTCTGGCTGGGCCACTCAAGGACATTCAGTGACTTGTCCCGAAGCCAGTCCTGCTTTGTCTTGGCTGTGTGCTTAGGTTCGCTGTCCTGTTGGAAGGTGAACCGTTGCCCCAGTCTGAGGTCCTAAGCACAATGCAGCAGGTTCTCATCAAGGATCTCTTTACTTTGCTCCATTCATCTTTCCCTCGATCCTGACTAGTCTCCTAGTCCCTGCTGCTGAAAAACATCCCCACAGCATGATGCTGCCACCACCATGCTTCACCGTAGGGATGGTGCCAGGTTTCCTCCAGGCTTGATGCTTGGCATTCAGGCCAAAGAGTTCAAACTTGGTTTCATCAGACCAGAGATACTTGTTTCTCATTGTCTGAGTCCTTTAGGTGCCTTTTGGCAAACTCCAAGTGGGCTGTCATGTGCCTTTTACTGAGGAGTGGCTTCCTTCTGGCCACTCTACCATAAATGCCTGATTGGTTGAGGGCTGCAGTGATGGTTGTCCTTCTGGAAGGTTCTCCCATCTCCACAAAGGAACTCTGGATCTCTGTCAGTGATCGTCGGGTTCTTGGCCACCTCCCTGACCAAGGCCCTTCTCCCCCGATTGCTGTTTGGCTAGCTCTAGATAGAGTCTTGGTCGTTTCAAACTTCTTCCATTTAAGCAGGATGGAGGCCACTTTGTTCTTGGGGATCTTCAATGTGGCAGAAATGTTTTGGTACTCTTCCCCAGATCTGTGCCTCGACACAATCCTGCCTCGGCGCTCTACGGACAATTCCTTCGACCTCATGGCTTGGTTTTAGCTCTGACATGCAATGTCAACTGTGGGACCAGGTGTGTTCCTTTCCAAATCATGTCCAATCAGTTGAGTTTTCCACAGGTGAACTCCAATCAAATTGTAGAAACATCTCAAAGATGATCAATGGAAACAGGATGCACCTGAGCTCAATTTCGAGGCTCATAGCATAGGGTATGAATAAGGTGTCTTGTTTTTTTATTTTGTATACATTTGCAGTTTTCACTTTGTAATTATGGGGTATTTTGTGTATATTGATGAGAATAAGGCTGTAACTTAACAAAATGTGGAAATTGTCAAGGGGTCTGAATACCTCCCGAATGCACTGTAGAAATTCCCATACAAATAGTTAAAGCATTTAATGAGCTTGTGACAGTTGTGCAACATGAAAATATTTTCCCATTTACATTATGTAATTTATTGACGGTCCCTAACTAGCCCAAGAGAAAGGCTATCCAATGTCAAAACAACTTTGCCACGGTTGCACACCAGCTGGCACAAGTTAATTGGCTAAATAATTTGGCTAGCAATAGCTAGCCTAGGGGACTTCAAGACACAAGACCTGGTTAGACAATTTCAAGTTATCTAGAAGGGTGAGTTACTGTAACTGTGTACTGTTTTGGCAGAGTGACTGTACAAACGCTTGCCATGTGGAAACATATATACACAAGAGACAACCACATTAAAATACCCACCCAACACATCTCTCATTTGGCTTCAGTCTGCTGCATTTCTTAATTAACAGCTAAATGTATTTGAGGGTTTAGCATTTGTAATTTGTACTAAACACTTCATCTGATAATACTTGTGGAATATAAAAAAACTTGCTTAGATATATGTTTTCTATTTCTTAAAAATACTTTGTAAATGCAATTTATTTCTATGTGAAAACTGAAAAGGTCTATTCATTCCTTTTCCGTAGACACTCTTATCCATAGAAATGTACAGTAGTGAGTGCATACATATTCCTGATGGCCCCCTCTGGGAATCGAACCCACAACCCTAGCATTGCAAGTGTCATGCTCTACCAACTGAGCAACATCATCACAAACCACTTGATGTCTCAATGTACTCAATTACTGTATTGGTCATTGTTTTTCTTTATGGTGATGGAAAGTCTACAGGTACAAACCTAGATGACCAGCCTATGTACAATACAGTAATGTACTTTTACAATAAGTGGTTTGTAAAGGACAGTCAATTAATATTGCAGTGATAGTTCTCCATGTTATTTTATCAAGAAAAATGTTGAATTTGATGTGGATGTTTTGTGTCTTTGCCCATAACTTTGCACCTTTTGATGTAAATGTTTGAGGACAGGGTTTTGTTGGTCTTGGATTCCACTAGAATGACAATTGCAGGGAAAGGGACAGAACAAACATTCCAACTTTTGAATCTGGTCTTAATTATACAACTACTTTTTTTTGCCATGCTGACGCTACAGACGTCTATATCCGTCCGCTAAAACTAGTAAAAACTAGTAAAAGCCCATTTTACGTCATGTTCAGTAGAAGTAGTTAGGAAAGCTATATCACGCACAATTAAGCCAGTCTTCCGCATGCAGTGTGTTGTGTCCAGGAAGTAAAGTCCCCTTCCCAAGTAACCTGCCGTGGTCAACTGTGGAATGCCAGGTGAGAGAACAAAGGGGTTGGTGTTGAACAAACACTTGGTAAGCATGACCGATATGTTCCCAGCTGGCGTAGGAGTTAATCTTTACATCTTATTATGTTCCTCAAACAGAACAAGCCTTTTACCTGCTTACTGCAGCACAGGATAGAAAAGAAACACCTTCTAATCTACTGTACTGCACCTACTGTAACAAATATTAATAAAGCACGTGATATTTAGGTGTTACAGTATAACCTTCAGAATGTTACATCAGCAAAGGACCTTTTGTTTATGAAAAAAAGAAAAGAAAAAAATATAAAAAAGATTGAATTTTATTTTGTAAATATTTTCCATCCAACCTCACTGAGCTCGAGCTGTTTTGCAAGGAGGAATGGGAAAAAATGTCAGTCTCTCGATGTGCAAAACTGATAGAGACATACCCCAAGCGACTTACAGCTGTAATCGCAGCAAAAGGTGGCACTACAAAGTATTAACTTAAGGGGGCTGAATAATTTTGCAAGCCCAATTTTTCAGTTTTTGATTTGTTAAATTTTTGGGAAATATCCAATAAATGTCGTTCCACTTCATGATTGTGTCCCACTTGTTGTTGATTCTTCACAAAATAGATCTTTATATCTTTATGTTTGAAGCCTGAAATGTGGCAAAAGGTTGCAAAGTTCAAGGGGGCCGAATACTTTCGCAAGGCACTGTATATATATACAGCATATGATGCAGCTTCCAACCCAGAAACATTCTTTGGTATTACTAGGATATGAAAATACCAGCCAAGGCTCCGTAGTTAAGAAAGAAAGTGAGAGGGTTCTCTGGCCTCTGAATACACGAAAGCCTGACAAAATTTGACTGTCAAATGATCATTTATTCCCCCATGACGATGAGACAGGTTTCTCGTCAAGCTATTGTTCTACTGTTCCTAATGGGAAACGCACCACTACTATGTCTCGAGCTCTCTGACTGTCTTCTCTTCTCTCTTTCAATAAAGAACCCGAGCTCGTACTTTGAAATCTACCTAGTAAATCATGTAACTCATTTAAGTATTTTCTCTCCTAGTCTTTCCAAGGAAGGCATAATCCAAGATTCTTGTGAGTTCAGAGTCCGGTCATAGCTATCTCTCCTCTCCCACTAGCTCAACAGTCAGCCTGGCGTCCAAAGGGGTTTTGAATTAAGTTCAGCACTTGTGTGTATGGGAAACCCAGCTCGCAGCCAAATGCAATAATTCCCGAGTATTTCCGTCAAAGTCCAGGCCTTTCAAAAACAAAACAATGTGAAATCACAGCGGAGACATTTTAATCAATTAACTGTGTCAACAAACAACATGTTAGTCATTCTTTTAACGGGGAGACGAATTATAGTGTGGTGACGTATGAGCAGGTGTCAATCATAATCTTTGAGGTAAACTATATTGGCCTACAAGAATGTATAACACTGTCATCTTTGCCTGTGTTCATAGACTGTTATAACCGTTAAGTTATTTCCGTTATGAATATAAAAGGCTGATCTCCTTTAATCCTGCCAACTGTTACACAAACTGCCATGCTCTTACTATATTACTGCACAGCATCATGGCTTCCCCATGCTTTCACTTCTGATATGTAAATATATGCATCTTATCTTCCTCCGGTCCCACTGGCAGCAGTACAAGCACAATGTCCGGTGGGAGACAGACAGAGAACAATGTGAGGAGGAGAAGGATGGTCACCCCATTCCAACATATTGTGTGTGCGTGCCTGCATGGGTGGAAAACACATCCATCCCTCTGGCTGGTATCAGTCCTCTGACTCCATGGCTCACTCTTCAGAGATTCTGCATAGAGTTACAGCCCTAGTCACTCAGGTCAAGTACAGGCTATGTAGTCTAGTGGGATACCAGCCCCTCCTTCCTGCTATGAAGGCAATGCAGGGCCAGGGTCTCTCCCTCCCTCTCTGTCCCTCCCTCTCTCTCGCTCTCCCCCCCCCCCCTCTCCTCTCTGGTATGGCTGTGTAAACATTATTTGGCTCATTGAAGTCTTGAAAACGCTATACATTTTCATTTGGAGTTCCAGATAGCTGTGGAGGCGCATAATGAGGATAACATGTAGGATGTTGTTGGGCCTCTGAGAGGAGAAAGGAGCTCTGGGCAGCCCAGGACTCATAGGAATACAATAGCATTACCACAACGGACATTCCCATTCAAGCCAAAGCTCTGTAATTCTTTTTCTATGATGTGAACACAGCAGTGTCTACTCTGGCCGCAGAGAACACATCTCAACCCTCCCCTTGATCCCTGGACAGACTGACCAGCGCAGACCCTTTGGCTGGGACCGCCAATTAATTATAGACGTGACTTTAAAGCTTCCTGTTTTTCTCTCTTCAATTAAGGCCAATCTGCCCCAGCACTGGAAACAGAGGAAATAACCTCAAAATAGTCTCTAATTTCAGCACATTCAATTATTTTGTGCTACCCGGTCTGAAAGCAGATTGCATCAGGTCGTGTTAATGTAAAGATCAACAATGTTTGATCGCAGGGAAATTATGTCTGTCATTTCTTCCTGTTTCTGGCCTGCGTAATGTGGGAATTTCTGAGGAAAAGGCTGGTCAGGCGGGTTCAAGATGGGCGCTGCCCACTGCCCCTATGCCAGGGTTAACCGCTACGTGCCCTTAGTCAGGCCCATCATCCACCATCAATCTCTGGCTAAGATGTTTATTATTACACTCCTGCAGTCACTTATTCAGGGAGAATAAAAAAAGGCTATTGATTTATTCGCTCCCTATTAAGCTTTCCCCGTCCTCTTTTATGAAAACAAAATTCCAGTGAATTTGTCCAGTATTATCCTTAGGCAAGCGGGATGACTAGCTGGCTCTTACTCACTGCATTAACACCGTGCAGCGCCACAACATGACTTCAGCTAATACCAAGAGATACGCTGCCTTAGCCTGGTATTTGCAACACATTCTGCTGTACTGTAGGATTTGCTGCCAAGTGAGCTGTTGCACAAAGCACCCCCCCCCCCCATCCACCACCACCTGACAAATCGACCTTGACACACTTTATCTTCCTCTCCCCCCTTTCTGCTGCAACACTCCTAATTACACAAAATCTACAGCGTAGTGTTCAAGAGCAACAAGTCAACTCGACTGTTATCATACAAGCTCTGCATTTGCCCGCTGAATACCTGGGAGTGTTTTCCAAAGTTGCCCTTTTCAACTCTGAACTGAAACTCACCTCTAGTCTGCCTCACCCTCTGTTTTTCACAGGGAAACCGGAAAGGAGGAGAAAGTGTAGACTTAAAGTGCACCAACCCGGGCAGGGCCAGTAAAACAGGCTTTAATGGAGGATTTAAGCTTCAGAAAGTCTGTATTTTGAGCTAATTCACATGTGAGTTCTACAGCAGGGGGTGACACATTCTTTCAGGCTCGACATCAGATTAAAACCTCTCTATTGTTTTGGCCTAATGATATCTGTGCCGCAGATCTGTTGGATTGTGTGGTGAAAGTAAATTAAAAGGGAGAAGTAAATTCTGTGTACAGCCACTTTACACGTCATGCATGGAGGTTGATTGGTAAGAAATGACGTGACGTCATTGATCTTAACAGATGTAAAACAGCCGAGAACATGTCACTAGATATGTCATAGAGCACGGGGATGGTATGGGGACAGATGTGGGAAATGTACTCAATTATCATACTTGAGTAAAACGAAATATACCTTAATAGAAAATAACTCAGGTCAAAGCAAAAGTCACCCAGTAAAATACTACTTGAGTAAAAGTCTAAAAGTATTTGGTTTTAAATGTACTTAAGCATCAAAAGTAAAAGTGCAAGAATAAAACGTTTTTATTTTATTGATGCATAGCCAGGGCCACACTCCAACACTCAGACATCATTTACAAATGAAGCATTATGTGTTTAGTGAGTCCGCCAGATCGGAGGCGGTATGGATGACCCGAGATGTTCTCTTGATAATTGTGTGAGTTGGACCATTTTCCTGTCAAAATGTAACTAGTACTTTTGGGTGTCAAGGAAAATATATGGTACCCCCAAAAAAGACTTAAGTAGTACTTTAAAGTATTTTCACTTAAGTACTTTACACCACTGTATGGGGGTAGTGTTGATGGGGACGAAGGGGGTTTCCTGAGTGACAGGGCTTGGTAGGGGTGGAAGGGGTGAAGGGGGGTTGTTGATATGACATCATGACATCATCAGTGAGTAGCTAACGCCGGAAGCCCTCGTAGCAGCGGCCCGCTGGCCGGAGGCCCCTCCATAAACAGGCCGGTTATCACATCACTAACATTGATTTAACCCTTCTCTCCAGCACAGCACAGAGAGAGGACACAAAGAGAAATAAGGTGTTTAGAGGGGGAAGGGGAGGGTTGAGGGGGAGGCTGGTTGCTCAATCTCTCTGGCACAACTACAGTATCCCCTTTCCTGACAGTACTACAACCATCACCCCATCCCCTGTATTTCCGAAGTTAACTTTTACAATGGTAACTCCCTAGACACCCACAAACACCCAGCCAACTCCTACATTATAACAGCATCACTGTCACCGTCAACCACAGAACTCCGCCCTGTCCATTTCCATCTCCCCCTCTCTCTGTCCTCTGTTTGCCTGTCTCTCTGAGACTGTGTACTGCAGTGGAGGCTGGTGGGAGGAGATATAGGAGGACGGGCTCATTGTAATGCCTGGAATGGAATAAATGGAAGGTTTCAAACATATCGAAACCACATGTTTGACTCTGTTCCATTTATTCCATTCCAGCCATTACAATGAGCCCGTCCTCCTATATCTCCTCCCTCCAGCCTCCTCTGGTGTACTTAGGACATGACTTCATCACTGTAAGGTGGTGGTGGGGGGGGATCTCTAGAGGCCTCCCTTCCTCCATCCCTTCTCCTCTCCCCCTCCATCCGTCCATCCCTCTAGCGTTGGGACTGAACACACAACTCTCTCAAATCAAATCAATTGTTGTTTTATACATCTCTCTCCCACACCAGGCATTGAGGTGGCCAGGCCATCCAGGCCTCATGTTTTTCTAATTCATTATTCAGGGGAAAGAAAGGCAGCACATACCAAAATAAATACACGAGTCTCTTTTGGTGGATGAGACTGTGTTTTAGAGTTAGTGCGATAGCTAGAATCGCCAGAATGCAATGTTGTTTTAACCGGAGGTGGATGGAATTCTATCTGGCTCTGGAGTGTGTCTGTCACTCTGTCACAGACCTTTTTCACTCAGCCCAGCAGGCCCAGGGTCTATTGTGACAGTCTTATCAGTTGATTTACCCCCCCCAATACACCACTTACAAATGGGACCCTACCCTAGCAGCAACTGTTGTTGACATTGCAGTACATTACAGTATTGGATGTCCATGAGCTAAACATCAGAGGATAAAAACAAATGTGAGAATCGTGTCAGTGGCTTATCCTCGGGATTCCACTGAGAGAACACAGTTGTGGCTACAGCCAACATATGTCTTGTAATTGCTGTTAGTTCGCCACAGAAGAAGTTAGGGAGCTGTATACCACTGGCCCTCAACAAGCAGTGGTTCACCTGATCCTGGTAAGTTATGGTTTAGGGACTTAGACCATGAAATAAGAGGTAACTTCTCCCTGCACCTACAATGGGGAGCCCATAGCCTCAAACTAAGTGGCAGGTGCCTATCTTGATGCCGCCCCACTTCGGGTGAAGTCTGCTAAATGGCCAATTGAACATTCTGTCAAGCAGAACCGTTCTGTGACCCTCACACACACACACACACACACGCACACACACACACACACACACACACACACACACACACAATCCTAAACCTAACCCTGACGCCTAACCCTAATTCCAACTTTAACCCTAATTGTAACCCTAACCTCTAAGCTTAAAATAGCCTTTGTCCTAATGGGGACGTAGGAAATGTCCCCACGACGGAGAATTTGCCTTGTTTTACAATCCTTGTGGGAACATTTAGGGATTTCAGGTCCCCACGAGGATAGTAGAACATGTAAACACACACACTGCCAAACATTTACTGGGCTGCTGGAACATCAATAGTTTGTTTAGAATTAGCCGTGGCATCTCTTGACTACTTGACTAGAGAGCAATTTTTTTTTTCAAAATGGCCTCAGGGGAACCATTGACTGATTGGCCCTAGGTGGCTGGCTGGGAGAACGTAGACACACACACACACACAACGGGGGAGAGGGGTGAAGGGGGAGGAGAGAAGCCCTACTGTTCAATCCATTCTGTTCCCATAATTTACCTACCCTGAGGCCAGAGCAGAGTGTTGGTAAGCTGCCCAAGACCAATTCATACACAGAGGTGTTTATGCAGAGAAGTGTGAGGCGTAAATACCCACTGTGTGGTCCTGTAGTTGACTCTGTTGGTGGGACAACTCCTGGTGGGGCAAGGTGTGTGTGTGTGTGTGTGTGTGTGAGTGTTTGTGGGTTTGTGCGTGTGTGCTTGTATTTGAGCACACCCTGTTCTCATTATTGTTTATAAAGTGTCACAGCATCCATGGGAACACCTCACAACCACATCTCACATGGAAGCCCAACACCTAATAGCCTAAAGCCTAGTGGATTCCTCCATCCTCAGCATGCTTAGTGAAATTATCCATGTGTTTATGTTGTCATAAACGCTTTTAAATACCATTTCTAAGCATCTGAGTGTAGCCATGCTTCAGAAACAGTGCCTCCATGCACATTCCCTCCTACAGCGAGACAAGGATTGCTAGAAGTGTTTTGTTCAGTTAGTCACATAACGAGCGGCGCAGCGGTGTTTGCGTTGCCATTTTTCATCAACCCACGGAGGGACTGTTTGGCATCACTGCATGGCGCGAGGTTAACCTATGTGCAGGTAGGGCACTAAAACCTGGACCGGTCTGAATCCCTCCTACCATCCCCCCTTTCCCTTCCTCCCCCTTTATCCTCCTTTCTCTCCCTCCCTGCCTCCCTCAGTTTCTTCCTCCATCACCCTTTATCTCCTCCTCGAAGCTCCCTCCCTCCTTTTCTACTTTCCCTCCTTTCCTTAGTCTGACCTTTCACCTCTCTTTGACCATTCACCTGCAGATGCCCCCTGCCCTCTTCTGATCCAGTGTTTGCATTTCTGACTATGTAAAGTAGGGCTTACTCACCCACACACACACACACACACACACCTTTGCTGCCTCCCTCGCTGTGTGAGCCATACAATGGGTCTGTTAGCCTTGTGTTGTCTGAAGCCTGAGCCTTGGATTAGAGATTAAAGAACAGCTAGTGTGAGGTAAATATAGGAGGTAAATATGACAGACCTGTATTTTACCTGCTGTCCCAGTACAGGGGATGTTTGCGTCGAACGGCCTACTTTGAATTTGACATTTACATTTTCACTTGAGGTATAGGAACGGGGTTGGCTAGACAGAACAGTACAGAACAGACGTTGGTGGTTGCTTTGCGTTGGATCGCTGCCAGAAATGTGTTGTGAATGAAATGTATCCACTTGGCTCTTTGATACCTACTAGGTCGACCTGGAACTTGAATCGTCCCACCAAAGCAATGTGAAAAGCCCAACAGTGAATTCTCCCTACGTGTCATAATGGAGCGCTCTCAGTCTCTGAGGACGAGAGTGAAAATGAACATTTTAATCATTGATCATTTAATCTGGGAAACATCCCAAGGTTTTGCCTTAATATTTATTCTATTGTGCATTTCTTTGTTACAAAACTGTACTCATGTGGAAAGACATGTTCAAAAGTACAAGACAAATTGCGGGGTATCAAGTTCAGGCCATGCTATTGTTTAAGTCTAAATTGAAACAAGACACTCCCTCCAGAACATAGTCATTCATATTTGCTAATTGAATCTGACATATGATACATAGCTTTTTTAAAGAAATATACATATTTCCCCTAAAAAGACCCCATTAATTATAATGATACGGTACTCAAAATATAAAATAAAACATTCCAATAGATATTTCCCTGCAGGAAAACATAAATAATGACAACAAAATGAACATCCCCAGAAGAGATGATTCCAGAGGCTTCACTTAGAACTTCTCTTATCCAGACCAGTGAGGACTATGAGCAGTCTGACCTGTGAACTTTGAACTCTCTGTGTCTTCATGTCACAGTCTTCCTGGTGTTCAGTAAGTGGGCCTCCAGCTCCAGGTTCCTAAACTAACCTCAGTTCCACTTTAAACGGAACATATCTTTAAATGGAACATCACTTGAATACAGGCATCATAAACCATTTATAATGCAGAAGCGAAATGTAGTGCCATAGCCTGTGGCAAAATTGTTATGACACATTTCTAACAATAATCATATTGAATCACAAAGGGGCAGCAACAGAACCTGGGAAAGTAAAAAGAAACACACCATACACTATATCAAGTTTGTTATGCCACTTGTCATATTCATATAGTTTCTAGCCAAGCAAAATGAAGCTGCCATACATCACATAAGGGAATATGCAACATGAGCTATTAGCATAATAGAATTTGTAGGGTAGAGTTTGGAAAGATCCCGAGAGAGCTTTTCTACTCAACATTCCCATCTCTACTTCACTCCCAAATCTGTTCACTGCTTACAAACTACAAGGCCCTTATATTGCTGGCCTGAAATGGTGGCTACATTTTCACGGTTTATTTTCATATGGTAACAAATGATAAATGGATATGTTTATAATGTTAAACAATGGTAGTTTATGACTCGTTAAACACTCCTCCGCTGCATCTCATTTATCAGAGGATGGTGGAAAGTTGACAGAAACATTCAGTTGGGGATGTTTAGGATTACATGTTGGCCCATGTTGGGTCAGACATATGTAGCACTGGCTAGTCACTATATGTGGAGGGTTAACGGACTTGAGCTTTCTATTGCTGCCCTGAGGAGAGAGCCCTTATAGCTTACAAGTGCTGTGCCTCAATTGAAGGCAAAATACTAGGAAAATTAGGAATTTGGCCAAATACAAACACAGCAACAAAAAAAAGAAGAAGAACCCTGAAAATGAAAGGTGAATAAAGATGGTTTTGCATGGGTGCCTACAATAACAGAATCCCACCCGTTTCAAAAACACTGCAAACGGGCCACTGAAATATAAGATTCCAGTTTCAAAGAGTGGCACTGAGAAATCCTGGAAATAGTAGATAGTGAGGAGTCGTCCCCTGCTCATGATCAAGCCTGGTTGTTCTTTGCACAATGTCTTCAGCACCTCACTCCCACTAGAATCTGATGACAAACTAGGTTTAAACTCCCAGCTACAAGGAGCTGGATGTGCTACTCCACCACTTCCTTAATGCTCCAGGGCGTGGGAGTTGTATATTCCAGCGAGAGATGGATCGGTAGTGTACCGTTCTGTAGTAGCCTCTGTAGGTTATGTTTCAGAGCAAAGGGAGGGAAAGGAGGTATGAAAGTCCAGGACTGTGAGATGATGACTCATGTGAACACCATATAATAGGAAGAGAGGAGTGGTGGACGACGCCCCCCGCTACTTGCTCGGAAGACAAATGGTTCAGAAAAGTAAGGCCGGGAATTCAATTAACATAACTTTTTTTGTTCACAGCATAGGCCTCTCGTAAGGAACCATGCAAAGATGATGAGTAACCTTGCTTGCGACCTGAAGACTTTCAATAGCTCCCCAAGATAATCCGTATAGGCTTTAGCTCAGCAGGCCAATACAGTTTTGTAGCCTGAGACCCGAGTTCAAACCCAGTCGTCCACACCACCTCAATATCTGACCATAGCCTGTACACTATGCTCTAAATATAAACTGGGTGGTTCCAGCGCTGAATGCTGATTGGCTGACAGCCGTGGTATATGAGACCGTATACCACACCCCCTCGGGGGTGCTGTAAATACCCTCCTCTCTCTAGAAAAGATCAAACTAGTGAAAGCTTAATTAGCTTGACATCAAAGCGGCTGCAGCATTTTCAATATATCCCTGCTGGCATTTCAACTTGTGCCAGTTCTTTCATCTCATCCCCCCCAGGGTCTGCCACTTAGACGGAGTCAGGAAGTCATTGGTATTGCCTGGCATGCTGGGATAGTGGAGGACCAGGAGAGAGAGGGTCCTGTTGGCTAGTCTATAAGGTCAATCATCACAACACCATATTTCTTTGTTGTTGTTTGGAATAGTCTCCTACTCAAAAAAATATGAATTTGTATTTTATTTGTATTTATCAGCGGATGCTGCAGCTATGCTCACAGGTTAAATGACTTGGTGTTGAACACAAGTCAGGAAAACGTTACAATATTACTGAAGTAGAAGGCCTTTAGTAGCTCTAGAAATCAGGGCATGAAGCCCCCTCTGTTGTCTCCCCACAACACAAACTGACACTCCATGTGCCATCCACCATCCTTTCACATGACAAATTATTCATATTTCCACCCGATGCGTTTCCTCCTCTCCGCCACAACAGACAAAAGAAAGGGAAAAGTGCTGATGCTGCTCGAAAGAGGCTGTTTTCATAAGTGGTCCGGCATTGCTGCTGTCACAAAAGCTGCCCTGTCACCCTGCCTCAGCTATCCATTAGCTTCTGTTGGAGAGAGGAAGTGATCCAGGGGTCTTATTGTGTGCGTGTGTGTGGCTCCAGATTAACGCAATGGCTCCAGGGGGCCTGTCCAGTCCTCCCCCCATGGCTCCCCTCTGGGCTGGTGGTGAGACAGGCAGGCAGGCAGAGGATGGGGCTGGAGATAGAGGGAGGGAACGAGAACAGACAGAAAGGGGTGGGAGGAATAGAGAGAGAGAGAGACGGAGACGGAGAGAGAGGAGGCGCTGGGCCGGCTCTTGCCCTGTCTCTGACAGGATCTGGTCAATGTCCTGCCGCTGAGGGTCGCGGCCCAGAGCTTACACACACACACACACACACACTCTCTCTCTCTCTCACACACACACATACACACACACGCAAACATATCTGCAGTGCATCTGCCCAGGCCTCCTGCGCAGCCAGCCTGTCTCCAAGGCGGCCTGCAAGGTTTTCCTGCTCGGGGGAGGGGGGAGACGGGATGGCAGAGAGAGAGTGGGTAGGAGGGGAGGGGGTTCAATGGGAAACTGAGCTGAGCTATAATGAAAACACCAGCCCCCTCCTGAGTAACAGGCAAACTCTTGCACTTCTGAATTTTGGACAAACAAAAATAGCTCTGACGACTGGCTGGCTATTGACCCACTCTTTCTGTCTGTCTGTCACTTAAAATTCCCACGCGTGTAACGAGCTAATTTTCAGACCTGAGCCGCCTGTGAGAACAGCTCCTTTGCTCTTCCGTTAAGAAAAGGAGGGAGAAAAAACCAGAATGAAATGTAATAATTCCAGTGGAGCCCCGTGTATATATCATTCCTTCTTTCTGTGGACTGATTCAGGTCCCATTGGTGAGTCATTTCATCATTCATGCAGAATGCGCTCCAATTCTCATGACCTAATGCGTTGTAGGATAATTGCGGTAAAGGAGTCAATGGAACGCAGACGTTTCAATTGACCATATTGGCGCACATTCAACAAATCTGATGTAACAAAGTGGACATTTGTCAAAGACGTCATGATTTATGTATTGTATCAGGCCCACAATGTGGTTACTTAAGTCCGATTTGGATATATCTGGGAGTTTTCGCTGCATAACATGTAGAAGTTGTCTCTTTTCAGATTTAGAAGAGTTGACTCCTTAATGCTAACTCCCATTCGTAGAAGCTGGTTAGCATAGCTAGCATACAGAAGTCGGCGGTGGTCGTCAAAGTCGTTTTTAACTGTAATACAGATGATTGGTAAGGATGACATGAACATGTGTTGCGGTTGACATCCATACAAGCATTATATACAGATGTTTACCTCAACATATTGTTATATATATATATATATATATATATATATATATATAGAAACAATAGCTTAAATGCAGTGGTGGAAAAAAGTACCCAACTGTCATACTTGAGTAAAAGTAAAGATACCTTGATAGAAAATGACTCAAGTAAAAGTCACCCAGTAAAATCCCTCTTGAGTAAAAGTCTAAAAGTATTTGGTTGAAAATATACTTTAGTATCAAAAGTAAAAGTATAAATTATTTCACATTCCTTATATTAAGCAAACCAGATGACACCTTTTTCTTGTTTTTATTTATTTATGGAAAGCCAGGGGCACACTCCAACAATCAGACATCACTTACAAACAAAGCATTTGTGTTTAGTGAGTCCGTCAGATCAGAGGCTGTAGGGATGACCAGGAATTTTCGGTTGATAAGTGCGTGAATTTGACTATTTTCCTGTCCTGCTAAAGCATTCAAAATATAACGAGTACTTTTGGGTGTCAAAGAAAATGTATTGAGTAAAAAGTACAATAAATTCTTAAGGAATGTAGTGAAGTAAAAGTAAAAGTAGTCCAAAATGTAATTAGTAAAGTACAGATATGGAAATAAACTACTTAAGTGGTTTAAAGTATTTTTTACTTAAGTACTTTACACCACTGCCTAAACGTAGACAAATTTAGCTGAGGGGAAATGAAGAGACGGGATCTTTTCCCCCCCCACGTGTTTCCATGGGAACTTCATTGTTTTGTTCGAGTTCGACTTACCTCTTTACCGCATCTATTCCTGAACGGTGCTCATTATGTTATCTCTGTAATCCACTCCACTCCATCGTCAACAGAACAAGAGAGCCATGACAGACTCTACATGGGGGGAACATGGAAGTTACATTTGAATCATTCTGACAGAAAAATTGCGGTTGTATTTGAGTGGTTCTGACAGACTGACGAAGTGGAGATAAATTAAATAGGATATTGTGATGGAGAGCAGTGCTTGTCTGTCTGCTGGTTAGAACTGCCAGGGTCAAGTACCTCAGATCATTGAGAAGTGATTTATTAGAAATAGGGGTATCATAAAAATGATTGAACTATATTAGAGGCATGTTATATGTCCCAAGGACACCATATACAATTGACAAATAACGTTGAGTTAGATATGTTCAACAGTGCATTAGTTCTGTAGTAAATCTGATTTCTAAAAGTTACTTAAATGATTTTATTTCTCCTTTAGTGGTTCTTCAGACTGTATTTTAGTCTTAGGACAAAGGTATGTCTCAGTTTCACATTTTTGAGGCTGAAAAACAGGGGGTTGACGATGCTGGTATATGCCATAGTAATCCAGCAGTTCTAGGACCTGTTGTAGATTTTGCTAAGCCGTCTCTGACAGTCTACCCGACACTGACACATGCACAGCCATAAACCTCTAGAGCACAGCTCTCCTCATCTGCTCCTTGTTGGGAGCCCTGTTCCAGTCAGACCTTTAGCACTGGAGCTACAGAGGTAAACCCGTGCTTGGAGTGTTTACAAGACAAAGTAGCATCTCATGACCTCTGAGAGAGAGAGAGAGAGAGAGAGAGAGAGAGAGATGCAAAAACAGTGTCTTCAATATTCCCAGGTAAGAAGTTTTAGGTTGTAGTTATTATCAGGAATTATAGGACTATTTCTCTCTATACCATTTGTATTTCATATACCTTTGACTATTGGATGTTCTTATAGGAGCTTTAGTATTGCCAAGCCTATCAACTCCCGAGATGAGGCTGAAGTCATAAACACCTTTTCCCAGCATTGCTAAGAGCTGCTGTTTGAATGAATGCTTACGAGCCTGCTGCTGCCTACCACCGCTCAGTCAGACTGCTCTATCAAATAACAAATCATATACTTAATTATAATATAATAAACACACAGAAATACGAGCCTTTGGTCATTAATATGGTCAAATCCGGAAACAAAATATTTATTCTTTCAGTGAAATACAGAACCGTTCCGTATTTGATCAAACGGGTGGCAACCCTAAGTCTAGATATTACTGTTACATTACAACGCACAGGAGGCAGCTGAGGGGAGAACGGCTCGTAATAACAGCCAGAACGGAGCAAATGGAACGGAAACCATGTGTTTGATGTATTTGATACCATTCCACTCATTCCGCTCCAGCCATTACCACAAGCCCACTCTCCCCAATTAAGGTCCCCAGTCTTATCTCCCCAGTCTTATTTTAATTGGAAGTAAGACACCTGGGACAATAGCACCTCTACTGGCAGGGCTAGAGCAGAGAGGTTTAGTCATGTTGTGTTGTGTTGTGCTCCATTCTCCGCTTTCCAGGGGTCATATTATCCACTTTGTTCCCAATGACATCACTGTAAACATAATAAGAGGAGACAGAGGTATGAGGGAGAATGCGATTTGTATCCAGCTCCGCACAAACGGGATGTCGTTTTCTGCGTACGGAGGAGGGGGCAAAGCTGAAGAAGGTTACTTCGTACTACGATCGGGACGAAACTGTGAGAAGAAAGAGAGGAGGAGAGGTGGAGCGAGAAAGTAAGGGCAAGAGGGGAGGATAGACAGAAGAGCCTCCCTCCTGTTTTAATGTACATTCTGTCCTGGCTGCATTTCTCAAGGCTGTGTGTGTGTTTGTGTGTGTGTGTGTGTGTGTGTGTGTGTGTGTGTGTGTGTGTGTGTGTGTGTGTGTGTGTGTGTGTGTGTGTGTGTGTGTGTGTGTGCGTCTGTGAGGTTCCGGCTGGTGCCAGGCACAGTGAAGTGAGCGTCTCCTCCAGCCCAGTGTTGACCCTGTACAGTCTGAGTACATGGTGATGAATACTCCTCCTACTACTACCCTGGGCGAGGCTCCACACTGCATGTAGAGTAGACCCACACACACACAGAGGCAGGCGCTTAAAAAAAGCAGACAAATGAATACACCTGAAAACACACAGTGATACACCAAGGGCAACGTAGAAGTTGGAGTAGAAGGGAGACACATGTATTGCCTTGGAATTCATCAGCACAGGTGAAAACTAAACTAGAGGATCATGGTCCAGAAATTAGGTATAGGATGAGGTGGTCACGGTCATCTCAGGTCACATCTCTGACTTTGACACCATTGAATATTGTCCATTCAGCAACACCCCCCTTAATATTGGAATCTAGTGGAAATGTATATTCTACTACCTCCCGCATCCTTCCTCTACGTGGCCCAATGTTCTTTACTATGGAATTCGCTGGTATGTTTCATCAATAAGGCTGTGTCTGAAAGACAACAACTCATTATGGAAGACCTCTCTGAATGATATGATTCTGGTTCGACTGTCTCTGCTCCCTCTTAATGAGACGTCCCCTGGTATTCCAGATGGTCTGAGTGAACCCACATCGTTCCCCCCCTAGTCATAACGGTGCCTGGTCCTATCTAGCCACAGGCCTCAACTCCCTCACTCACTCTGTCTTACCCACACCCAGCCGCCCGCAAATGAATACAAATGAGTGTTTTCATTCTGAGCTAGACTGCAAAGTATGTTATCACAAGCCTGCGTTCCTACACTTAAAACGAACCAATCTCATCCCCAAGAAAAACAAGGCAACAGGAAAACATGTTGTCCCCCACGAATGATGCAGCGTCCCCCTTTGGGACAATTGAGATATGTGAGTGTGAGTAATACATTTCAGTTACTATAGCCTTGGGCCAATCAGTGTCATTTTGTAAATGCCGGATCTCTATGGCAAGACGCACTATTCCCCCAAGTTTCATCAAAATTGCACCAATGTGTCTGAGACACCGCGTGTCTGACGAACGGACGGACACAGATCCATAGTCCCCTCCCCAATTTCATTGTGGGGGACAATACATCCTCTTAGAAAAAAAAGGTGCTATCTCGAACCTAAAAGGGTTCTTCGGCTGTTCTCATAGGAGCACCCAGAGGGTTCTACAGGAAACCCCCAAAAAGTTCTACCTGGAACCAAAAAGGGTTCTCTTATGGGGACAGCCAAAGATCCCTTTTGGAACCCTTTTTCCTAAGAGTGTATGACGCGGTGGAACTCTTGAAAATGCAATCGTATTGTGATCAAATTGCTTCTAATGTCCCTTAATGACTGGAGCTGAGGACAGAGAGAGCTTCACTGATTGATTCAGTGTTTTGGTCATAGAGTCATTGAGAGGGCATGCTCTATAACGAAAATGTTTTTTGATGTACTAGTAGGCTACATGGGAGTGTTACATATGTATGACGGACCAGGTGAGCTACTCCCTCAGCCAATAGGATCACGCACAGAATGCATAGCTCTTATACTGTTTAAGGGGCAAATTCGTTTTTTCGCCCCTAACCGTTATTAATGCTCCATAAAAGTGATTTCCTCATTACTGTGGAATCCTCAGTGATGCCAGGAACATGTCAGAAATGTAGAGGAGGGTTGAGTAACTTACACCCTGCCTTGGAGTTTGACTCAAAACTATTTGCTCATGTGTTTATAGTTGATGTTAGCTGAGAATCTACTTCAGAATCTCACAACTTAGTTTATGTAACTATGCACGTGGTGACGCAAAGATCAATATATACCACACCGACATTTTGCCAAATCCTCCTCAAGTCTTTCAATTAAACAATTTCAGATGAATGGCTTTAACTATGTTTTTCTCATAATTTCCCCAAAATGTTTTGAGATATTGATCATATTTGGGTAACAATTTGCAGACATACATCGCGATGTTAATTCTCAGCATATTTGAGTAGGTCTGGTTAATATAGAGCTTTAGGTGAGGGGACGTCACAAGGTGCTGAGAGGGCTACAATGTCTACAATGTGAAGGCTGCCTCAGTATAAATCTCTCAAGCAAAGGCCTGGGTTGACCCTCAGCCTTAGCCTTTGTTTGGCAGACGCCTTGGCCCCCTTTAATCTTCTGAGGAGATAAATCCTTTGATGGACCTGGCCTGACTCAGTTGAAAGAGCTGCCTGGCCATCTCCATAGATCACCACAACCCGGCATGTTTGAAGTTGGACTGGGGAGCTGTGGTGGACAGTGCGGGTGGGCCTGGAGAGGGACGAGGGGGCTGGGGGGGGGGCATGACCAGAGACCCCTCCTCCCACTCCTCTTCAAACCAGACACACACACAACCAGAACGCACCACAACCACTCCTACTGCTCTCTTGACCACAGACAACCAACACCATACCGACCGTAATACCTCCCAGGATAATCCTCATCGGTTATAGTCACAGCCGTGTACAGTGCCAGTCAAAAGTTTGGACACACCAACTCTTTAAGGTTTTTCTTTATTTTTACATTGTAGAATAATAGTGAAGACATCAAAACTATTAAATAACACATATGGAATCTTGTAGTTACCAAAAAGTAGCCACCGTTTGCCTTGATGACAGCTTTGCACACTCTTGGCATTCTCTCAACCAGCTTCACCTGGAATGCATTTCAATTAAAAGGTGTGCCTTGTTAAAAGTTAATTTGTGGAATTCCTTTCCTTCTTAATGTGTTTGAGCCAATCATTTGTGTTGTGACAAGGTAGGGGTGGTATACAGAATGTCACGTGTGCTCCCTCTCCGGCCTCGAGGTTACCAGGCTGCTCGTTATGGTGCACACCTGTCACCATCGTTATGCACACCTGCGCGTTATCAGACTCACCTGGACTCCATCACCTCCCTGATTACCTTCCCTATTTATGTCACTCCCTTTGGTTCTTTCCCCAGGCGTTATTGTTTCTGTTTCATGTCTGTGTGTTATTCGTGTTTTCTTGTTTTGTATTATGTTACATTTATTTATTAAAACACTCACTCCCTGAACTTGCTTCCCGACTCTCAGGGCACTCGTTACACAGACGATAACCTTATTTGGTAAAAGACCAAGTCCATCTTATGGCAAGAACAGCTCAAATAAGCAAAGAGAAACGACAGTCCATCATTACTTTTAGACATGGAGGTCAGTCAATTCAAGAAAATTCCAAGAACTTCGAAGTTTTCAGTGCAATCGCAAAAACCATCAAGCGCTATGATGAAACTGGCTCTCATGAGAACCGACACAGGAAAGAAAGACCCAGAGTTACCTCTGCTGCAGAGGATACATTCACTACAGTAGGATACATGTCACGCCCTGACCATAGTTTGCTTTGTATGTTTCTATGTTTTGTTTGGTCAGGGTGTGATCTGAGTGGGCATTCTCTGTTGGATTTCTAATTTGTCTGTTTCTGTGTTTGGCCTGATATGGTTCCCAATCAGGCAGGTGTTAGTCGTTGTCTCTGATTGGGAACCATATTTAGGTAGCCTGTTTTGTCATTGTGGGTTGTGGGTGATTGTCTATGTTAGTTGCTTGTGTCAGCACAGTTCTTATTATAGCTTCACAGTCGTTGTTCATTTATTGTTTTGTATAGTTTGTTCAAGTGTTCTCTGTTCATTAAATTCACGATGAGCACATACCACCCCGCATTTTGGTCCTCCGATCCTTCCAACTACACCTCCTCAGACGAGGAGGACGGCGATCGTGACAGAATCACCCACCAACCAAGGACCAAGCAGCGTGGTAATGGGCAGCAGCAGCAGCAGCAGCAGGAGAATCAACAATACTTGGAGAGATGGACTTGGGAGGAGATTCTGGACGGCAAAGGACCCTGGACTCAGCCAGGGGAATATTGCCGTCCCAATGCAGAGCTGGAGGCAACGAAAGCAGAGAGGCGCCGGTAAGAGGAGGCAGCACACCGGGCGGTTGGAAGCCCGAGAGACAGCCCCAAAAATGTCTTGGGGGGGGGGGGGGGGCACATGGGGAGTGTTGCGAAGCCAGGTAGGAGACCTGCACCAACTTCCCGTGCTTACCAGAGAGTGAGAGGGACCGGTCGGACCCAGTGCGGGTGCATAGCCCGGTGCGGTACATTCCAGCTCCTCGTATTGGCCGGGCTAGCGTAGGCATCGAGCCAGGTGCCATGAAGGCGGCTCTACGCATCGGCTCTCCAGGGCGTCTCCTTGGGCCGGCATACATGGCACCAGCCTTACGCATGGTGTCCCCGGTTCGCCAGCACAGCCCAGTGCGGGCTATTCCACCTCGCCGCACCGGCCTGGCTACCGGGAGCATGCAACCAGGTAAGGTTGGGCAGGCTCGGTGCTCAAGAGCTCTAGTGCGCCTGCACGGTCCAGTCTATCCAGTGCCACCTCCACGCACCAGCCCTCCGGTGGCAGCCCCCCGCACCAGGCTGTCTCTCCGTCTTCTGCCTACAGGTGTTTCCTCCTCTCCAGTGCCGCCAGAGTCTCCCGTCTGTCCAGAGCCGCCAGAGTCTCCCGTCTGTCCAGAGCCGCCAGAGTCTCCCGTCTGTCCAGAGCCGCCAGAGTCTCCCGTCTGTCCAGAGCCGCCAGAGTCTCCCGTCTGTCCAGAGCCGCCAGAGTCTCCCGTCTGTCCAGAGCCGCCAGAGTCTCCCGTCTGTCCAGAGCCGCCAGAGTCTCCCGTCTGTCCAGAGCCGCCAGAGTCTCCCGTCTGTCCAGAGCCGCCAGAGTCTCCCGTCTGTCCAGAGCCGCCAGAGTCTCCCGTCTGTCCAGAGCCGCCAGAGTCTCCCGTCTGTCCAGAGCCGCCAGAGTCTCCCGTCTGTCCAGAGCCGCCAGAGTCTCCCGTCTGTCCAGAGCCGCCAGAGTCTCCCGTCTGTCCAGAGCCGCCAGAGTCTCCCGTCTGTCCAGAGCCGCCAGAGCCGCCAGTCTGTCCTGAGCCGCCAGAGCCGCCAGTCTGTCCTGAGCCGCCAGAACCGGCAGTCTGTCCTGAGCCGCCAGTCTGTCCTGAGCCGCCAGAGCCGCCAGTCTGTCCTGAGCCGCCAGAGCCGCCAGTCTGTCCTGAGCCGCCAGAGCCGCCAGTCTGTCCTGAGCCGCCAGAGCCGCCAGTCTGTCCTGAGCCGCCAGAGCCGCCAGTCTGTCCTGAGCCGCCAGAGCCGCCAGTCTGTCCTGAGCCGCCAGAGCCGCCAGTCTGTCCTGAGCCAGTCAGCACAGTTCTTATTATAGCTTCATGGTCGTTATTCGTTTATTGTTTTGTATAGTTTCTTCAAGTGTTCTCTGTTCATTAAATTCACGATGAGCACATACCACGCTGCATTTTGGTCCTCCGATCCTTCCAACTACACCTCCTCAGACGAGGAGGACGACGATTGTGCCACAAATAAATGCTTCACAGAGTTCAAGTAACAGACACATCTTAACATCAACTGTTAAGAGGAGACTGAGTGAATCAGGCCTTCATGGTCAAATTTCTGCAAACAAACCCCTACTAAAGGACACCAATAATAAGAAGAGACTTGCTTGGGCCAAGAAACACGAAACACTAATGGACATTAGACTGGTAGACTGGTGGAAATCTGTCCTTTGGTCTGGAGTCAAAATTTGAGATGATTGGTTCCAACCGACATGTCTTTGTGAGATGCTGAGTAGGTGAACAGATGATCTCTGCATGTGTGGTTCCCACCGTGAAGCATGGAGGAGGAGGTGTGATGGTGCTTTGCTGGTGATATTGTCAGTGATTTATTTAGAATTCAAGGCACACTTAACCAGCATGGTTACTACAGCATTCTGCAGCGATACGCCACCCCATCTGGTTTGTGCACAGTGGGACTATCATTTGTTTTTCAACAGGACATTGACCCAAAACACACCTCCAGGCTGTGCAAGGGCTATTTGACCAAGGAGAGTGATGGAGTGCTGCATCAGATGATGTGGCCGCCACAATCAACAGACCTCAACCCAAATTAGATGGTTTGGGATGAGTTGGACCGTAGAGTGAAGGAAAAGCAGCCAAGAAGTGCTCAGAATATGTGGGAACTCCTTCAAGACTGTTGAAAAAGGATTCCTCATGAAGCTGGTTGAGAGAATGCCAAGAGTGTGCAAAGCTGTCAACAAGGCAAAGGGTGGCTACTTTGAAGATCCTCAAATATAAAATATATTTGGATTTGTTTAACACTTTTTTGGTTACTACATGATTCCATATGTGTTATTTTATCATTTTAATGTCTTCACTATTATTATACAATGTAGAAAATAGTAAAAATAACAAAAAACCCTTGAGTGAGTAGGTGAATAGGTGTGTCCAAACTTTTGACTGGTACTGTTTATTCCTCAAGCCGATTCCACGACGGCCCTCAAAGAACTACACTGGACTTTATGCAAACTGGAAACCACATATCCTGAGGCCGCATTTATTGTAGTTGGGGATTTAAACAAAGCAAATTTGAGGAAACGCTACCGAAGTTGTACCAACATATTGACTGTAGCACTCATGAAGAACATTGGACCACTGCTACTCAACTTTTTGAAATGCCTACAAGGCCTTCCCCCGCCCGCTGATCACGACTCCATTTTGCTCCTCCCTTCCTATCGACTCAAACAGGAACTACCCGTGCTAAGGTCTATTCAACGCTGGTCTGACCAATCGGAATCCATGCATCAAGATTGTTTTGATCACGCGGACTGGGATATGTTCCGCGTAGAATAACATTGACGAATACAGAGACTGAGTTCATCAGGAAGTGTATAGGAGATGTTGTACCCACTGTGAATATTAAAACCTACCCTCACCAGTAACCGTGGATAGATGGCAGCATTTGTGCAAAACTGAAAGAGCGAACCACCGCATTTAACCATGGCAAAGTGGCTGGGAATATGGCCGAATACAAACAGAGAAAAAGTGGAGTCGCAATTCAACGGCTCAGACACGAGACGTGTGTGGCAGGGTCTACAGACAATGACGGACTACAAAGTGAAAACCAGCCACGTCGCGGACACCGACATCTTGCTTCCGGACAAGCTAAACACCTTCTTTGCCCGCTTTGAGGATAACAGTGCCACCGATGCGGCCTGCTACCAAGGACTGTGGGCTCTCCTTCTCCGTGGCCGACATGAGTAAGACATTTAAGCGTGTTAACCCTCGCAAAGCTGGCTGGAGTGTTAACGGACATATTGAATCTCTCCCTATCCCAGTCTGCTGTCCACACTTGTTTCAAGATTTCCACTATTGTTCCTGTACACAAGAAAGCAAAGGTAACTGAACTAAATGACTATAGCGTCATAGAAATCACTTCTGTCATCCTGAGAGGATATTATCACCTCTATCTTACCTGACACCCTAGACCCACTTCAATTTTCTTACCGCCCCAATAGATCCACAGACGATGCAATCGCCATCGCACCGCACACTGCCCTATCCCATCTGGACAAGAGGAATACCTATGTAAGAATGCTGTTCATTGACAATAGCTCAGCATTCAACACCATAGTACCTTCCAAGCTCATCATTGAGCTAGGGCCCTGGGTCTGAACCCGCACTGTGCAACTGGGTCCTGGACTTCCTTACGGGCCACCCCCCCAGGTGGTAAAGGTAGGAAACAACACTTACACTTCGGTGATCCTCAACACAGGGGCCCCACAAGGGTGCATGCTCAGCCCCCTCCTGTATATTCCCTTTTCACCCATGACTGCGTGGCCATGCAAGCCTCCAACTCAATCATCACGTTTGCAGTCGGCACAACAGTAGTAGTCCTGATTACCAACAATGACGAGACAGCCTACAGGGAGGAGGTGAGGACCCTGGGAGAGTGGTGCCAGGAAAAAAACTCTCACTCAATGTCAACAAAACAAAGGAGCTGATCGTGGACTTCAGGACACACAGAGGGAGCACGCCCCTATCCACATCTACGGGACCGCAGTGGAGAAGGTGGAAAGCTTTATGTTCCTCGGCGTACACATCACTGACGATCTGAAATGGTCCACCCACACAGATAGTGTGGAGAAGAAGGCACAACAGCGCCTCTTCAACCTCAGGAGGCTGAAGAAATTTGCTTGGCCCCTAAAACCCTCACAAACTTTTACAGATGCACAATTGAGAACATCCTGTCGGGCTGTATCACCCGGGGCGGCCTGTTCACCCTGCTATCAGCCAGAAGGCGAGGTCAGTACAGGTGCATCAAAGCTGGGACCGAGAGACTGAAGAACAGCTTCTATCTCAAGGCCATCAGACTGTTAAATAGCCATCACTAACTGTCTTCCACCGGGTTACGCTACCCTGCACCTTAGAGGCTGCTGCCCTAATATAGATTTGGAATCACTGGTCACTTTAATACGGTTTAAATCATGTTTACATACTGCTTTACTTATTTCATATGTGTATATATTGTATTCTATTCTACTGTATTTTAGTCAATGCCACTCCGACATTGCTCGTTCTAATATTTATATATTTCTTAATTTCATTATTTTACTTTTAGATTTGTGTGTATTGTTGTAAATTGTTAGATACTACTGCACTGTTGGAGCTAGGAACACAAGCATTTCGCTACACCCGCAATAACATCTGCTAAATGTGTGTATGTGACCAATACAATAGTATTTGATTTTTGATACAGAACCAGGATGGTAATCTCTTTCTGTTATTTTCTCTCTCTTAATAATTAAGATCCTCTTACGTGTGTAAAACTTTACATTAAGTTGTAATTACAGAATTACTAAAGGAGAAAAAATGCACTCAATGTAAAGTCTGACCTAAAAGCGCAATCCAAACCAGTTCAGAGGGAAATTCCTAAGATTACCCAGAGAGCTACCCCTTCCTCATGAGGGTCTATGTGTATATGAGTCATCCAGCAACTAGCTCTCACAGTCTCATGTCAAAATTAGACGTTAATGTATGTTTTCCAAACGTCAAATTTCGAAGTTGTCGCAAACGTCAAATTTCAAAGAGTTTAAGGTGAAGTTTAGGCATTAACTCTGGAATTTTTAAGGTTAGGGTTAAGTTTAGGCATTAACTCAAAGATTTTAAGGTTCGGTATTAACTCCGAATGGTTAAGGTAACGGTTGAGGTTTGGGATAGGCTGAAAACATCGCTGGATTCGAACTGGCAACCTTTGGAATGAGAGGGTAATGCCCATCCGCCATCCCCATCGCCCTGGCTAAACCGCAAACTACTTGAAGATAACAGAGCTCATTGTTGCCCCTAGTGGCTGATTTCCACATCTCCCGACGCCCTCAGACATGGATGGACGTCAAATACTGACTTGGCTGCATCTGGAATATGAATGGAGGTGAAACACAGGGAGATCTTTAGCTGTTAGCTACTGATAAGACCCTCTTTTTCCCATTACATTACTGTAGGCGCTCACACAGTGGAAGTGCTGCTCTCCCTCCTCACACTCTCCCTCTTATCTTAATCTTTCATCAACACACCCACTAATCTGAACACGGCTAATTTTGATATATCTTTTTTTGCTCTCCTCAGGGCATATCAAAGCTTTAAAAGGCCATTTAAAAGACTTATCTTATTTCTCATGTTACAGAAAGGGTTTCGTTGCTATGGCTGTTAGGGATTTATAAAATGTTCTGCAGTCATGATGGGCTGTGTTTTTCCATGCTCATGCCACGGTGAAGTGTTAAAGATGAAGGTCTTGTTGGGTTTTTCCATGTGGCTGCTGACCTAGGGTGCTGCGTTCTGTAAGTGTGTGTGTGTGTTCTAGGCATGCATACAAAGTGTGTCCTTCTCCAAGCAAGCCCAACTAAGGCAAGCGACAATAACACCCTCTGATACTAGCTTGACAGGCATTTTAATTGCCGTACCCTGCATTAGCTCAAAATATTACTGGTTGAAAAACAAAAAGATACAGACTTTCCCAGCACTAGTATTAACAAAAACCTCGACAGTCCTGACTCAAAACTGAAGAAAGTATCTGACGTTGATTCATGCCAAGTAAGATAATGGATTTTAAAAAAATAGAATAAACAATTGCATCGTTTAAGATATTTCACCCTCACCGTCCCCCTTTCCTGGCTCATCTCTTTTTTGTTTCTCATCCTCCTCTTTTTTTAAATTACCATCCTACTACAATATCCCTCCACTCCCATCGTGTTGCTTGCTGTAAACTAGTCAGGTCCAAAGTTACCCTTGATAAAGGTGAGCAAAAAAGACTATAAAATCAATAATTCAAATACTGAGCTAAATGATATTATGTTATACTAATACAATTTTTCAGAGAAAGAGATTTTTGTTTAACAAGTCATAAAACTAATTGTCAAAAAGATACATTATTGGCACCCCTGTTTCTGCACCCTCAACTTGTGAGGATAACAGCACTGAGCCTTTCTCTAAAATGTTTTATGAGATTGTAGAACACATTGGGAGGGATCTTAGACCATTAGACCATCTTTCCAGATCCTCGATGTCCTTTTTCTGTGCTTAAGGACTGCCTTCTTCAATTCAAACCACAGGTTTTCAATGGGGTTCAAGTCGGGAGACTGAGATGGCGATTGCAAAATGTAGGATTATGGATTTTGACGTATGCTTCGGGTTATTGTCTTGCTGGAAGATCCACTTGCGGACAAGTTTCAGCCTCCTGGCTGAGGCAACCAGGTTTTTGGTTCAAATGTCCTGGTACATGGTAGAGTTCATGATGCCCTTGACCTCAAAAAGGGCCCCAGGACCAGTGGAAACAAAACCGCCCCATAATATAAAAAATCTTCCACCGTATTTCACAGTAGGTATTAAGTTGTATTCTGCATATGCATCCTTCTTTTGAGGCCAAACCCACCACTGGTGTACATGGCCAAAGAGCTCTATTTTCCTGTCATCTGATCATAACACCGGTTCTCCAAGTGTCAACGACGTTTAGGAACCTTCAGGCATTTACATGTTTTTGTTGCTCTCAATAAAGTTATTTTTTTCTGGCAACCCTTCCAAAGAGCCTATTGGTTTGGAGGTGGCGTCTATTTGTAGATTTGGAGACATGGTGACCCGAAGATACGACCACATACTGTAATTCTCCAAATTCAGCCCTTGGATTTTTGTTTGCCTCCCAAACCATCTTCCTCACTGTCCATGGGGACAAGAAACACTTGCATCCAATACCAGGCATGTTTACTTTAAACTTCTTAATCGTTGCCTTCATAGTGGTAGGTGGTAAATGTAATTATTTTGCCATTTTTTGCACCTATTACCTGATTTATGAAGGTCAACAACCATTAGACTTTTTTCATTTGTGAGCTCTTTGCCTTTTCCCATGGTGACCAATGACAAAGGGATTTTACATGCGTGTTCCTCATTTTTACACCGCAGTCAAACGGGAAGCCATGGAAGGCCACAATACAGTTCCTTGAGCTGAGATTAACTTAAAAAAGTAGAATGTTAATGTAGATTTGATTTTGTTTGATTTATTTAGAAGAATCTTTAGGTGTGCCAATAATTATGACACCTACAGTATATTTGAGGGGACAAACATATTACTTGTTAAACAAAATATAATTCTCTGAGCAATTGTATTAGTATAGAATATAATTTACTCATTTGCTTGAGCACACAATATAGTTCAGTATTTGAATAATTTATTTTATACAGTCATTTTTGCTCATCTTTATCAAGGGTGCCAATAATTTTGGACAAGGCTGTATTGTCTGCACCTCATAACCCTTCAGGAGTAGTGCTCGTAATAATTTATGGTGCTCTAACACTTGGCATGTTTTTCCTTAATCGACTCTAAAGTAATAGCAGAGTCATGTGCATTGCGGCTCACAATGAGGTGCCAAAGCACTTCATCTGTAGGAAGCTTCACACAAACACAGGAAGTCCAGTGTTTCACGGCGACGGATGGGGTAGTAGGAGTCGGAGCCGTAGCCCGCGTCTCTCTCTCTCTCTTTCCCCGCTGATGGGCAGCTCAGATTAATGGTAGGTGGCTAAAGGACCTGCAGTTCAGAGACAGAATCTAACCTAAGGCATCTGAGCCTAAGATCTGCAGTGCACACTGGTTTCATTTTACATCATTGTATGGCATTGCACAGTAGTGTTCCGCTACTGTGGTTAGGAAGTAATAAAACAAATGGGCAGCATGGGCTTGGATCAGTGTCAAGAGTTACTCAAAATCAGCACACAACTACAGAAATTACTATAGCTAGGGCCAGGAGTTTTCCTGACCATTTGACCTTACCAGAAATTGAAAAACTCCTGGCCCCAATTACCCCTAGCCCCAATTATAGGTATTAAATCATTAAATGTCATCCCCTAACATTCCTCTGCAACTATTATTCAGTAGTCAGTCTAAAACTCCATTTGGATGTGTATTAGTGGGACAGTGTGGTTGACTCACCAGAGGTCAGAGTAATATCAATCACCCCAATGCTTTTGACTGCTTGTCTTCTTCTCGGGAAAGAATGTTCAACTTGACACTACTAGCAGCCCTCGTCTACTCCTCAATTGCAGGAGTTGGTTAGGATTTTTTCAGCAAGAATCTGACATGGGAGCCGGTGTGGGTTTAAAATGAACACAGTGAGATTAGAAGAGCCACAGGGACATCCAGTGGTGAGTGGATGCCTTTTCATCATAAACTGTCTAAATAACACAGCTTCCTGGATGGCGTTTTAGGGAACTATCTTTCATGAATGAAAGGCAAAAACGCTAATGCCACCCAGGGGGGTTCCTACTACACATTGGTGATTGGTGAACGCAGACTCAGTGAAATGAGCACAATTTTGTATTGGTGTATAACTGCAGTATTGTGATGTTGGCATATTTAGTCTAAAAATGCACTGTTTCAACTGCTCCTACAGTGTAGCTTCGGTACTGCAGTTTAACTGACGCCCGGCCCAAAAAGACAACTTCCATAGACAGCAACATAGAGAAGTCAGATTTGAAAATTCCCAATGACACTTTCGTCATCAACTTTGTACACAAAACATCCATTGAATCATTCAAATAACGGTTGCTGAGGCCAATTTTTTCATCGTCACTCACAGCCGAAGATATTATCATTTTATTTTCATCCAATATTTTCATCCGATGTCTTCTCCATGTGAGCACTGAGCGCTTAGTGCGCATGTGATGTTGGTCCATGTAAACGAATGCAACCGAAGATGATGTATATACTGACAAGATGTCCCTTCACCTTAACAATGGAAGTCGTTGTCCACAAAGCGGCACGGCGGGCTGTCTTGCTCCCACCTATCCGTTCTCTGGCTTGGTGGATACATCTCATTATTGTAATCCTTTTTTAATATTGTATAAGTGTTGTTGACGTCAACCGCCTGTATTCAATGGAGAGAGATTCGATGCTACTAGCCTGGCATGAATATGCATAGCCATCTCGAGACAACTCCGATACTGTGTTTTTTCACAGTGGTCCTACTTATATCAGTACACTCGTAACAACTTAAGCATTACGACACTATTCGATCAAATAAACCTCCCATTGACCTTCATACAAAAACTCATTGCTAGGTGGGCGAAGCACTGACACAACCCCGATATACCCATAGAGAAAGATAGAGGCCTCTAGTGGCCAAAAGTCTTATAGCAGGGACAGCGCATTGAGGGCTTCCACCATTTTAAAGTAGTCAACTGGGTAGGGATTCCTACGGGTTGTAGCCTCAATGGCTCTGACCATGCTTTCGCAGAAGCTATAATGGCACAGATATAAAGATCAGTCCACTATATTTCTCTATGTTTGCTCAAAAAATGCGCAGCCCACTTATTTTCAATATCAAGATCTGTTGTTTTACAGATTCAATGTAGGTATTTTAGAGGCTTCCATGCAGTAAATGTTCAATATTTATGCTTTGAAGTCTTGATCGCCTAGGGGATTAGGGTAGAATGTATAGGTTATTTAACCAATTACTTCCACAATATGACACCAAAGCACACTATAGTTTCCCCCCAAAAAAGGTTTCAGTGAAACCTTCTCGTCTTTGCCTTCAAGTTTTTCTATCTTTCCTTATGTTACCCCGACCTTTGCTTTCGCTAAATATTTTTATAACTAACCCAATACAGACCACAGCCTGTCATTTCCAATGGAAGCAAATTAATCATAGTGGGCAGAACAAGCAAAGAGGTGGACCGAGCCAAGCACCAGCTATCGAGAGCCTGTTGGGGCATTCTAGCCTGCATTTCCGTTAGGGAATGCCTACTCGGTGACGTGCATATGTGCAACGACTCAATACGCGCTATGCTTTCCTTAGCAACGCTTCTTTCTTTTTTTAAACTTTGGCAAAGGGTAAAGTCTACAAAATGTTGTCCACTCTGTTCGCAACAGATTATAGTTTTGGAAACAATGTTTAAAATCGATAAGAACATTTGCAGAATATTAGCCTAACGCTATCTCGCTCCAGCTTCTCCTACTTCCGGCCACTGGGCTTCCTCTCACCATCATATTTGGTAGTGAATGGAAACGCCAACCATATGCTTCACATTTATACATCTTGTAAAATATATGTCTCGCTGTTCTGTATTTGCTTTCGCTACCTTTTTTTTTGCTGTTGCAAAGTTTTGGCACATTCATTCCACGGGGTTAAGAGGGAGCCTAAAATGTTGAGTCTCTATTGGTCATCCGGTTTTGGAGTGACTGGTCAGCCTCACCCAATGATTCAGTTTGTTTACATCCTAGCTGCTCACCTCCTTGCTTATTCTGACCATTATGATTCATTTGCTCCCATTGAAAACGACAGGCTGTCGTCTATCTTGGGTTAGTTATACAAATCTTTGATATGACTGTGGTACTTTTACTAGATAGTTGGAGTGCAACATAAACTACTTTTCTAAACACATCAATCCATGCTTATATGGCTAGTAACAATAGATCCAAATGATGTGTATTTGTCAAATATAAATAGACAGAATAGATGGACAAACATTCTTTGAGCTAGTCATTGGGGAGACAATTGACAAAACTGTTACTTGCCTCAATGCTGTTAAAGCTGTATTATTGTGTATAGTTTTTCCTTGTTAATGTTCACTGGAAAATCAGAAGCATAAAGCAGATAATTGTCATGTCCATACACAATTAACCATCAATTATTTTATTAAGGATATACCCCTTATTGTACATTTTGATACAGGTAGTAGTTATTATTGTCCTTAGATGAAACACTGTTCAAGAAACAGATTACAATTTCCACAAAAAGTGTTCAACTCGTTTTCCTTGATAAATGGTTTCCAACATATGATTGGCAGAACTTCACTAAAGAGCAAGAACATCTCTGCATTGTAATTGTATAAGTCTGCCCTACTCTTTCTCATTGGTACAGTTAGAAATATTAGCAGTATTGTTGGGAATGAAGTGATATTCCTCCTTGGCTTCTCTCAGCTATGGAGACAGGTCATCAGCCACAACCGCCTGTGGAATAAATGAGCACAAATTATGCAAAGAGGTTAACATGAATGGAAACCTAACACTGTTACGGGGGGGGGGGGGGGGGACTACAATAAGAATATAATTCCATTTAAACTCTACTGTAAAACACTACCATGCCGTAGAGTAGCACTTAAATCTGAATATTGCTGTAGGCTTCAGCTACAGGGCTAGACATAGAGGTGGTTGAGAGAGCACACGAGGGCTACGTCCCACTTCTCTACCCTTCTCCTGAAGTCTGCACTTGCACACACCTCGTCATGGATTTAAAAGCATAGGATAGGTGTGTAAGCATTAGCAGGATGGAGTTTCCAGCATGACTAAATCCTTGCAAGAAAAGTGTGCAAGTGCAGGGTGGAGAATCGGGATGCAACACAGTCACATGACTTTTAGGTTAAATCCATATTGGTACTGCCTACGGGGAGAATCAGTGCAAAGTAATGACTTGCATCCATAATGTAGATATTCTCTACCTCTAAGCTTCCAACCTCCACCTCCTACCTATCCAAGTAGTAGTAGACCTACCTAATATAGGATACCTACTTCTGTCAGGCTCCCGAGTGGCGCAGCGGTCTAAGGCACTGCATCTCAGTGCTAAATCAAATCAAATTTTATTGGTCACATACACATGTTTAGCATTTTATTGGTCACATACACGTCATTGCGAGTGTGGCGAAACGCTTGTGCTTCTAGTTCCGACAGTGCAGCAATATCTAACAATTCCACAACAACTACCTAATACACACACATCTAAGGAATAAGAATATATACATATAAATAAACTCAGCAAAAAGAATAAACATCCCTTTTTCAGGACCCTGTCCTTCAAAGATAATTAGTGAAAATGCAAATAACTTCACAGATCTTCATTGTAAAGGGTTTAAACACGGTTTCCCATGCTTGTTCAACCATAAACAATTAATGAACATGCACCTGTGGAACGGTCGTTAAGACACTAACAACCAACTCTGAAAAACACCAAAAGAAAGATGCCCAGGGTCCCTGCTCATCTGCGTGAACGTGCCTTAGGCATGCTGCATGGAGGCATGAGGACTGTAGATCTGGCCAGGGAAAATTGCAATGTTCGTACTGTGAGAAACCTAACAAGGAACCCAAACCTGCTTCGTCATCGTGCATACATTTATTTTGTCCTCCCCACACCAAACGCGATCACGATAGGCAAGTTAAAATATCAAAACAAACTCTGAACCAATTACATTAATTTGGGGACAGGTCAAAAAGCATTAAACCTGTATGGAAATTTAGCTAGCTAGCTTGCACTTGGTAGCTAATTTGTCCTATTTAGCTAGCTTGCTGTTGTTAGCTAATTTGTCCTGGGATATAAACATTGAGTTGTTATTTTACCTGAAATGCACAAGGTCCTCTTCTCCGACAATTAATCCACACATAAAATGGTCAACCAAATCGTTTCTAGTCATCTCCCTTCCTTCCAGGCTTTTTCTTCTCTTCTCTTGACTTGATATTGCAATTGGAAACATTCATAAATTAGGTGCATTACCGCCACCGACCTCGTTCGTCTTTCAGTCACCCACGTGGGTATAACCAATGAGGAGATGGCACGTGGGAACCTGCTTCTATAAACCAACGAGGAGATGGGAGAGGCAGGACTAGCAGCGCGATCTGTGTCAGAAACAGAACTGACTTCTATTTTAGCCCTTCGCAACGCAGACGCTCGTTGGAGCGCGCGAGCAGTGTGGGTGAAATAATTGAATAATATAGATTTCGAAATTTATTTTGCAACGCTCGCACACGTGATGCGAGCGGTCTAGTCAGCTTGTAAGACAGAGCTACAGGGAGATAGCTGTCCATCCTGTCTGTCCTCATAGCGGCAGACCACGTGTAACAACACCTGCACAGGATCGGTACATCCAAACATCACACCATCACACACAGGTACAGGATGGCAACAACTGCCAAAGTTACACCAGGAACGCACAATCCATCCATCAGTGCGCAGACTGTCCGCAATAGGCTGAGAGAGGCTGGACTGAGGGCTTGTTGGCCTGTTGTAAGGCAGGTCCTCACCAGACATCACCGGCAACAACGTCACCTATGAGCACAAACCCACTGTCGCTGGACCAGACAGGACTGGCAAAAAAGTGCTCTTCACTGATGAGTCGCGGTTTTGTCTCACCGGGGGTGAATGTCGGATTCGCGTTTATCGATGAAGGAATGAGCGTTACACAGAGGCCTGTACTCTGGAGCTGGATCGATTGGTCAGTCATGGTCTGGGGCGGTGTGTCACAGCATCATCGGACTGAGCTTGTTGTCATTGCAGGCAATCAACGCTGTGCGTTACAAGGAAGACATCCTCCTCCCTCATGTGGTACCCTTCCTGCAGGCTCATCCTGACATGACCCTCCAGAATGACAATGCCACCAGCCATACTGCTTGTTCTGTGCGTGAATTCCTGCAAGACAGGAATATCAGTGTTCTGCCATGGCCAGCGAAGAGCCCGGGTCTCATTGAGCACGTCTGGGACCTGTTGGATTAGAGGGTGAGGGATAAGGCCATTCCCCCCAGAAATGTCCAGGAACTTGCAGGTGCCTTGGTGGAAGAGTGGGGTAACATCTCACAGCAAGACCTGGCAAATCTGGTGCAGTCCATGAGGGGTAGATGCACTGCAGTACTTAATGCAGCTGGTGATGCATTGTGCAAGACCGCACCACCCTCTGGAGATCCCTGTGGTACAGCCCGACAGGATGCTCTCAATTGGGCATCTGTAAAAGTTTGTGAGAGTTTTATGTGACAAGCCACATTTCTTCAGACTCCTGAGGTTGAAGAGGTGCTGTTGCACCTTCTTCACCACACTGTCTGTGTGGGTGGACCATTTAAGTTTTCCATGATGTGTACACCGAGGAACTTAAAAAAGCTTTCCACCTTCTCAACTACTGTCCCATCGATGTGGATGGGGAGGGGGGGGGGGGGGGTAATCTCCTTTGTTTTGTTGATGTTGAGGTTGTTTTCCTGACACCACACTCCGAGGGCCCTCACCTCCTCCTATAGGCTGTCTTGTCAGTGTTTGTGATCAGGCCTACTACTGTTGTGTCGTCTGCAAACTTGATGATCGAATTGGAGGCGTGCATGGCCATACAGTCATGGGTGAAGGGAGGGGGCTGAGCGAAAGGAGGGGGCTGAGCACGCGCCCTTGTGGGGCCCCAGTGTTGAGAGCCGCGACACTTTGTTAAGAGCCGCAACGCTCGGTTTGAATACTAACACGCATTGCTTGTGGTACGGTTTTGGAAGCATTAGGACCTTATCTTTCATATCGGCAATAAATTGTAAAAAATTAACTAAAGGTTAAATTGATCCACACTTTTCTAGGGTTAGGGTTTCCACGCTGCCATATTTCCATGTTACAGCGCTTGTTTACTGAAAACAGACAGTGGACAGAGTGCTACCTGTGCTAATTAGCTATCTGTGTCTCCAAACACCTGTTTGTAAACAGAAGACAGACGTCACAAACACATTTTCACTTAAAAATACTGTCGCCTGCAACTGTGTTCAAACCGGTAAAAGCAGTGTACACCAGAGGAGGCTGGTGGGAGAAGCAATAGGAGGATGGGGGCTCATTGTAACGAAGGGAATTATGTTTGACTTGATTCCATTCGAGCCATTAGAATGAGCCCTTCCTCCTCTGTAAGTGTGTATTTTGTATTTGTGAAATTATTTTGATGTGATATTATGAAAGTAGAGGGATTTATGTTTCTAGAACCGTATCACAATTGAGAATCGATTCATGTTTAGATGGAATATTTGGCTGTTTTGGCTTCCAGAGCCAATTCACCTTTTAAACAGAAAAAGTCCTTGGACTAGTAGGAATGAATGGTAGGTTCCTTTAGCCTTGTTCTCGAATAGCCACATACTGTACCTTCAGTAACTTCAGAGTAAGTTCAGTGCATCATATCTTGCTTGCTATCGATGATATAAATGATATAACCATGCTAACTTAACTACCTAAAAAAAAGACACTTACCTAGGATGTTTTCCGATGCTCTTCTTGTCGTACATTTACCCTGTCTAGCTATCTAGTAGCCACTGAGACCTTTTTTATCCAAAATGGAAAAGTTAAATAATTTTAAAAAATAGTGAAAAAAAATCAAGGATGACCTATCATTCCAAAACCAGTTGACCAATAGAGACGCATCTTCTACGCTTCCCTTTAAACCCCAAAAAAAGGCAGCTAAAACGAAGGGCGGGCAGGGTAACGTAACCAAAGAAAGAAAATATTGCAGACAAAGAGGGAAGCGTTTCTTTGCAATCATTGAAAATGTTTAAATTAAAACCATTTTTTTCCCGCATTCATTTACAATGTATTTGTTCTTGCCTTTCAAAATGATTTCCTTGCTATGTTATTTATTCGACCTCAACACTTGTGGGTTACTGTTTTGCTTTCAGTATCATTTTTGTTTGCATTAAGAATTTAATTCACGAATTCAAAAGGTTTGTTTGATATTAAAAAGGCACAAAAGTAATTCCATAGAAGAGGGGAGGAAAAAAACCTTTCATACGTATCCCTGAAAGCTTATTGGTCCAATTTTTCTGCTGCCACAATTCACAATACTGCACACACGTGACCATCCTGTGTTTAGTCAGTGTAACGCTTGCACTTAAAAGACAAGCATTTGCTAACTACATATGCACTCTTTACACACTTTTAATGTCATCTTGACAAAACCGCTGCTCGCAGCTTCGTATAGCTGAAAGCGGACCATGGCGGCTGCCATGAGCAGCAACACATCCACAACCACGCTTCAGATCAAGTATTCCAGTATCGAGCATACGCGGAAACGCATAGACCCTCGGAGGAGACAAGCCGCGCTGTCTTTTCTCAGTAACATTTCTTTGGATGGTCGACCCGTGCAAGATGATGCCGACAATCAGATCGAAGAGGATAATTCAATTGAGGCCAGGACTAGACAGAGCCTGGTTTCCACAGCAGAGCGCCCGCTGTACGCGGTTGGAAGTGGCGCTGCGGTAGCAACCCCCACCGCCGCCCAGGCGCTCGCTAGTGCAAACCAGGCTCTGATTGCTAACACCCGAGCCAGTTTTGGGATTGGTCCCGCCGCTGCAGCTCCAGCATGTACAGATCCGGAAGGGGATGCTTTCGGTCCTTCGATTTTCAGTTCGTCCTTCTCTGTAGTACCAGCCGCGACTAGAAGCAGGCTCCAGACCTACACTCAGGGAGTCGTGCCTGCTGCCCACCCTAGGCAGGCTTCCCAGGTCTGCTGTCTAGAGGGAGGACAGATCGCCAACTCGGGACTGGAACTGCAGAGATCAAGGTAACTATAGGTCTCTGCATCATGTAGCGTTAGTGTTTACATTCATTGAGTTGTGAAGGAGTTTACACTGACTGTTATGTATATCAATGTTGCCTATGTTGGGTAGACTACTGGCACAGAAGCCCACACAGGCAGTGTTTACACTGCACTCTCACAAATTAGGCATCATGTCGTATGCGACAATATTGCAACCCAGTAGTGTCAACACTTCACCACAGGCTACAGTATTGCAACAGGTAAGTGTTATCTTGATGAAGGTCTTTGTTGAGTGAAGCCAAGAAACGTGAGCCACAGATCTGGGCTGGGCTAGGTTAACGTTTATCAACAGAGATAATTTAAACAACAGAACGGGTTCGTAGCGCATGGTTGCTCAAAGGTCATCATAAGTCTTAGTCGGTGTACTGCTAAAGACATGTAAATAAAAAAGAAAGACAGACAGCAAAGACAAAGTGCCCTCAGATTTGTGAAACCGTATCTCATCAATGAGCGACTTATACACTTGTGTGCCGAGATTCAAGTGGAATCAATGTTGCATATCAACCGGATGAGGTGGAAACGGTTAACCGTTGTGCCATCATTTCGATTAGCCTTAACAGTATGATGCAGGTCCTTTAAACAGAATTTGTAAAACATGTTCGGGATACCACTGAAACCATGTGAGGTCAAACAATTAAAGGCATGTCCAGAAGGAAGAAAGGGGTGACTTTTTCTCCCCCATGCAGATTCAGTCCCACCATGACTACTTGACAGGCATGGAGATGAAGACCTATATGGATCAAGCTGTGGCCTAGTTCCTTTCACAGACCTCATCACTTCAGACAAATGTTTCCTATCTCGAGGACTGGTAATCTACTTGCTACCTCACATGGCCTAATTAAGTGAGAGCTAACTGACAATATAGCCTATTGGTTTGCACAGTACAGTATATAGAGCTAATGCTGCCCAGGTAGGCCTATTGTTTATTCTGGATTGTTTATTCTGGAGCTGAGGGTATGTGTATTTTCTCCCCATAATCCGTTGGATGTGTATGTCTTTCTAAAGCGGCCCAGCACCTGCCGCCTTGCCCTCTCCTATGCGATATAAACATCCTGGAACCCAACACTCCCAAATACACCGTACCACGGATGCCTTTTATTCCATACCGTTGTTTACTCTGTAGAGTAGACCAGAGCACAGGGAAATATGAGGCTTGACTCTTTCTCTCGCCACTGCAGGAGAGCTGTCAGTAACAGTTCTCTCTCTCTCTCTCGCTCGCTCTCGCCTCTGCAGGAGAGCTGTCAGTAACAGTTCTCTCTCTCGCTCGCTCTCGCCACTGCAGGAGAGCTGTCAGTAACAGTCTTCTCTTTCTCTCACTGTCAAAAAATGCTGTTAGATACACTACACTCTCAGGCCACTCCGCGAATGAGACACTCCGCGATGGAGACACTCCGCGTCTTGCAGCTGCCAGACTTCACAGGACAACGCATTCATGAAGCCATTGTGATGCGTTTAGTTCACCTTTTGACTTCATCGAAGTGACATTAGTCAAACTGCCCCTGAAATCTGTCATGAGCTAATGCCATATCTTAATGGTGAAAAGTACATGTAGCGTAAAACATGCCATTTGGTAATGAATGCGTTATGAAGTTTTTAAAAGCAGAATTCATGGGTTTTTATCAACCCCAACAGTATTTTACACAAAGTTGAATTCATTAGCTTACTGCAATATATTTATCTTGAAGGTGTTATGATGATTAAAGTTTGCGTAGGGGTCTTCTCATTGCATTAGTTAGCCATGTAGTGAGCCTGAGTTACAGTACCATGATTGATTAGCTAAACCCCCACAGGTTATGGAATGCGGTCAGTCAGACAAGGAAGCCCATATAAACTGAATTATAAGCTAACTAGGGCGACCTGTTGATAGACCCTGGCCACATTTTCCACAGGCATACCATAGACGAGAGTCCCACAGTGGCTGGTTTGTTTTCTCAGGGCAGCAGCTTGGTGGAAACGTGGCCAGGTTCAGAGAACCCTGGCTGGGAAAGGAAAGGCAGGATGCCCAGGCTTTCAGAGACGTTGCCCGGCCAGGCTCTCCTTTCTCTCGTTTTCTATCCTCCACTTCCTCTCCCAAGGGCACCAGACTAGACATTCTTTCGCTTTCATCTCTCTGTCTCTCTCTCTCTCTCTAGATAATAAACAAAAGTGGAAAAATAATAATATCCAAGTTACTGACCCAGCGCTCTTAACCTCTAGGCTACCTGCCATCCCAATGCTCACAAAAGTTTCAAATAATATAGACATTTGAAATGTTATATTCCTGGCTATGTACAGTTTTGTAACAATGTGCCAATAGTTGAAGTATGAAAGGGAAAATAAATAGACCAATAAATATAGTTTGTATTTACAATGGTGTTTGTGCTTCACTGGTGACCACAACTCTTGCTGGAGTTTATCAACATTGGATTAGTTTTGTGGGTCTGTGTAATCTGAGGGAAATATGTTTCTCTAATAGGGTTATACATTTGCCAGGAGGTTAGGAAGTGCAGGCACATAGCCTGCCTTCTTTCGAGAGCCAGGTCTGCCTACGGAGGCCAGATAGCATTCCAGTTTGCTTTGTTTTTTGGTTATTTTCCAATGGCAGAGTTGCAAAGAAAAAGCCACATCTCAGACTGGCCAATAAAAATAAAAGATTAAGATGGGCAAAAGAGCACAGACACTGGATAGAGGAACTCTGCCTAGAAGACCAGCATCCTGGAGTCGCCTCTTCACTGTTGACGTTGAGACTGGTGGTTTTTTTTCGGGTAGCTGCCAGTTGAGGACTTGTGACGCGTCTGTTTCTCAAACTAGACACTAATGTACTTGTCCTCTTGCTCACTGGGGCCTCTCACTCCTCTATCTGTTCTGCTTAGAGCCAGTTTGCGCTGTTCCGTGAAGGGAGTAGTACACAGCGTTGTATGAGATCTTCAGTTTCTTGGCAATTTCTCGCATGGAATAGCCTTCATTTCTCAGAACAAGAATAGGGTGATGATTTTCTGAAGCTACTCAACTAGTCTAAAGAAGGACAGTTTTATTGCTTCTTTAATCAGAACAACCGTTTTCAGCTGTGCTAACATAATTGCAAAAGGGTTTTCTAATGATCAATTAGCCTTTTAAAATGATAAACCTGGATTAGCTAACACAACGTCCCATTGGAACACAGGAGTGATGGTTGCTGATAATGGGTCTCTGTACGCCTATGTAGATATTCCATAAAAAAAATCTGCCGTTTCCAGCTACAATAGTAATTTACAACATTAACAATGTATACTGTATTTCTGATCAATTTGATGTTATTTTAATGGACAAAAGCACATTTTTCTTCTTTAAAAAACAAGGACATTTCTAAGTGACCCCAAACTTTTGAACGGTAGTGTGTGTGTGTGTGTGTACAAAACATTAAGAACACCTGCTCTTTCCATGACATTGCTTCCACCTGGTCAGTCTATGATCCCTTATTGATGTCACTTGTTATATCTACTTCAATCATTGTAGATGAAGGGAAGGAGACAAGTTAAACCAGGATTTTTAAGACTTGAGACATGGATTGTATTTGTGTGCCATTCAGAGGGTGAATGAGCAAGACAAAATATTGAAGTGCCTTTGAACAGGTTATGGTAGTATGTGCCAGGTGCACAAATTTTTCTAGAACTGCAACGTTGCTGGGTTTTTCCACACTCAACAGTTTCCAGTGTGTATCAAGAATGGTCTACCACTCAAAGGACATCCAGCCAACTTGGTACAAGTGTGGGAAGCATTGGAGTCAACATATGTTTAAAAAAAAAAATCTCTCTCTTTCCCCCTTCCCTCTCTCTCTCTTTTGGCCTCCAGTCCTGCTTGTGCTCCCAGCCAGCAATCCCCAACCCTCAGATCAAGTGCCAAAAGATACTAGGCCAGAGCTCAGGGCTGCTTAAAACCATCCTCTTGTTCGGTGTGCCCTGGTTTGAATGCATGCGGATGATGGCTGGGTCTACATAGGCTGCAGTATTCTACTGCTCAACCTAGACTCATAAATTAGGCTGGAATGGGAAAGGCATCGTGTAAGACGCCCACTCCGTCTTGCTGCTAAAGGTGTGTCCGCCTGAGCTGTTGATCTGTTTGCCCCGGTTTAAATGTAAATGTATATTTAGCGTAGTGAGCATTGTTGGCACAAAATCTATTTAATTAGAAATGGTTGTTGATTGACAGTTTTTAAGGCAGTTAATTAAATTGTGCATTGCAAAGTCTCCCCCATGTTTTAAACCATCTTTCAGAAGTTGTCGTTGTGTTCAGAAGCCTACTATGAGGAGACTATGAAGCCATAGCAGAGAAACCACATGCGGTATAAAAGCCATTACAATGGTCTGGTCCTTTTGCAGTTTTGTGTGATTGAGTCATATCCTTTAGGTTAGGAGGTTGATTGTTCGGTGATGTCATAGCTGGCATAATCACATGTTTATGTAAGCAGCATACATAGGCTAGTTTTCCTCTGAAACCCTTGAGACTTGAACTGTACGCAAAAGCTCCAAGCAGCTGTAGGGATATGGTTAAAAACACCACCGTAATCGAAACATTACTGGTAATGAGTCTTGAGACAAGCTCGTCAGCATGGATTACTCCTTAGTTCCAAAATGGATCTCTGAATACAAGTTCACTAGTTCCAGTTCCACAATGCTAGTTGCACTGTTTCTCACCCTAGACTACATGCTATTTTAAGGGATGGAGAACGAAATGGATTCAGCGTTTTTACTTTATGTCAAGCCACTGGGAAAGGGGGATACCTAGTCAGTTGTACAACTGATTGCGTTCAACTGAAATGTGTCTTCCGCATTTAACCCGACCCCTCTGAATCAGGGAGGTGCGGGGGGGGGGGCAACTAACCACACGGTTCTGTGTCTTGAACAATATACAGTTGGGTTTATTGGCACCCTTTTGCACACTCCCCTGGTTGAAAGAAAGTAAGATCCAACAAAAGAGTCTAGATCAGAAAGTGTAACAATAGCATCCATAGTTATGGACTTGCAAACAGAAGTCTTCAAAATGTCCAATACTGTCAGTAACGTTGTAGCGTTAGGCTAAAGTTAGCTAGCTAGCTTATTGTCTTTGAGAGGGTCTGTTACTTATGCACTACTAGCTACTTAACCCCAACATTTTTCTCTATCATTATAAAGCCATAGTTATTTTGTTGGTTTGACAGTCATTTCTGAAGATGATTTATTTCATGTGATTCATTTACGTCCGCCCTCATTTTTAAGGTCAACCCTATTAAATGAACTGAACTCTCGTTTTAATATGGTGAGGATGTCTGGCCATTTTCTGTTTTGTGGTGGAAAATGAGCGGGTCGAGCATAACACATCAACCCTGTTACCCATAGATAGACAGGTTAGACTCTTTTTTTTAATTTAAAAATAAATAAATTATTAAGCATTTTTGTGAAGCATTCAATTGCGCGTCCCGGTTGCACACAACAAGCTTCCATTCCCCCTGTCACGAGGATTTATGGCTGATTTAAGATGCAATCATCAACCCTGTTATGGTCAACCCTGTTACTGTATTTTGTACTTAAATGTCTAATGCAGACTTTTTTACCTCCCGTATTCAAATAATTTCTGGGTAACAATTAATTACTTTACTGTGATTGTTTTAAATGAAAATGGTAAAAAATAAACCAATAGCTTCTTAGCAAAGAGTTTTGATAGGACTGACTGGGGAGGGGGAAACGGATCATTTGCTGTTATTGGGAAAGAGGTGATGTCACCAGGCAGGCCAAAATTCCATCCCACCACAACAGGCTAAAATTTCAGCCATTCTTTTCAAACAGCTCTTACACTAAAAGGGCATCATCATAATTGTTTACAATTTCACAGTATTATTCCAACCTCAGTGTGGAAATATATATAAAACACAGTAAAATATTTGCGGGGACTGCACTGGGCTTTTAATGGGCACTTACTACAGTAATGTTTTTATTTAACCTCTTGATGGGAAAAATATGTTCATACTCCCTGACTAAGGCCATAACGCCGACACGAGTGAGTTAAAAAAAATCTTGGTTCCATTGAACATGCCATACAAATAAAGGCATTTGAATTAGTTATATGAGGAGTGCCTTGTTCAACTTCATAAGAAACACAAAAGATGATAAAAGGAGGACCATGTGCTCTTTTTGACATTCTGTTACAATTTGGTGAAATCAAATGTTATTTTGACCAAGTTACACTTTTTCAAAAGGCACCGAATTTGTGGAACGACCTATTTAATTCCACTCCGTCACCCGACAGTGGAACGGGAAGGCAATGTCCATGGCAGGCTGCCAATGGGTGTGCATGTAAAACTATTGTAATATTCTAGAGCACTACTGCGCCGTAACCTAAAAACGGCAAGCATAGCAGACAGGTTATATATGGATTTTGTTTTTACGTTTATTGTGAAGATTGATCATTGACCTTGCTTGAAATGATTCGTTGTTAATTTGAACAGGGCTTGAAAACAACCACTTGAGGCAACAAAGAGACAAATAGGGTCTTTCATTGGCAGCTCTTACTAACAGATGCCATTGTTCTTTCAACATTGAAGGAGGCTAGAATCCAAAGTAGCCTGTGCTCTACGTTGAAGCTTTTGAGTCTGACCTGACCATTGGATTGGATTCTATTGATCCAACATCCAACCTTACCCTCAGTTTAACATCCAATAGCTGGTCGCGTCAGAGTTTTGTCTGAAGTGAATGAGTGGTCTGGTCTGTGTGTTATTGTGTCCACAGTTTACACTGGTGTGGAAACTGTCCTTTGCCAAAAACCATGTCCTGTCTGGCTTGCCGTTGCTCATCTACAGTGGCTGGATCAAAATCCTAGTGTCCCGCTGAACTGTGGAAACTAGTTTTCATGCCAGCTGGATTTTCAGAGAGCTCAGTTCCTCAGTTGTGTACCGTACGAACTGTGAAAGAAAAAACTTGTATTCTGTCCAAAAACATTAAAAAAAGGAAAGATGTCTCCGAGTTATAAGACTTTATTTGTCCTCTACTCAAAAACAGCGATGGTGTAGTAGGCCATCTGTAATTGAGTGAACCTAATCATTTGTCATGGAGTACCTGGAACCAGGCCTGTATTTGTTCAGCTGACTGCTATTGCCTAGCTGTTCGTGTTAATATGTTCTCCAGGGAGAAGGTGGAGAGACATACAGGTAACTGCCAAAATAAAGGAAACACTTGAGTAAATTATGGTTACAAAGTGTAGTGAAAGCGAAAGCCTATTATTTGGGCGGGAATACTTTTTTGTACATTGATTCTACACCTCACTTTCCTTAAGCTGGACTCAAACCTAGGTCCAGCGATTTACAAGCCAACACCTTAACCGTTACACGATGTTAGGATTTTGAAAGTGATGTAGTGTACGCCCGGCATTGATGATTGCGCCTCTGACCCACTCACATTAAATGAGCGTCGGTGACAGCCGCATGCACCGTGTAGGCAACGACATGGGGGTTTTGTCTCCGATCTCAAAAACCGTTGTTAGGGACGGAGAGACACGTATCTTATCAGTTTATCCATAATCAGAACATTTCCTAGGGTTTCCTGCAGCAACGGAAATACCGGTAGTTATTTTTCTTCCACTGTGAATTTAAGTCCATGGTTCATTAGATGGATTGTAATTCTTGTTTTGTCCTTTATAAGTAAGGTTATGACTTAATCTAGAAAAGTCCAGATTACATTTCTCGAGCATGTATAGGCTTAATCTCACATGTTCAGTAGGGCTGGCTGCCTACTTCTAAGACTGGCAGCTGATTATATAGGGGCGGCAGGTAGTAGTGTTTCGAGGGCCAGTAACTGAAAGGTTGCTAGATCGAATCCCAGAACTGACGAGGTAAGAATCTGCAGTTCTGCCCCTGAACAAGGCATTTAACCCACCGTTCCTAGGCCGTCATTGTAAATAAGAATTTGTTCTTAACTGATTTGCCTAGTTAAATAAAAAATAAATGCAGCAATAGCCTAATAGATGTGGCTCTGCCTGTTGAGTCACGCAACCCAAGTGTGAAAGAAAGGCCTGTCTGTGAGGTAACCGTTCTACATGAGAAAATGCTTTCAGAATCATCCCTTGTCTTTATCCTCTCAGTTACCGACCAAACCAGTGCCTGACTCTAGATTGTTCTAACCATTCTACATGATCTCACACAGAGGCTGCCGGTCATAATTTCGAGCACAACAGTGGTCATTGACGACGGCAGCCAGGCAGTGTTGATGTCGGTGATTACTTGATTCAGTGACTACAGCTCTGCTTTGTAAGAGGCAGCACAGCACACAGCTGTGGAGGTTTTAGCTATGCCTCAGATCTGACATGGAGGCACATGAGGTCTAGTTAGTTTAGGCTACTCATTCATTCTCCAGACCGTTAAAGAACTATGAAAATGATTGTCGTTGCTGATCGCTGTTGCTTTTAAATCTTCAATATTTGCGTTCAGAACAGGACCGTGTTGACGATTTCTGCAAGGTTGTCCAATACTCATATAATGGTCTTTTTACATTTTTTATTCTTTGACCAAATTTAGCAATCATATTTCGCAAAAAAATCTTGCAATGCAGAATAAAATATTAGAAATAGGCGTAATGCTTATTGTGTCCAGCCTTTCCCCCTCCATGGCCAGGTCAGAGCTGTTTAGCAGCACCGCAAGTTGCTTGTAAATTCCATACCAGCATCTTTCCTAACAACTGCCTCTTTATTTCTCTCTCCTTCTACCCCTGCCCTCTTCTTCTTCTATCCTTTTCTCCACAGACGGAGGCTCATCTCTCAGCGTTCCTCCTTGGAGACACTGGAAGACATTGAGGAGAACGCCCCTCTGCGCAGGTACTGTACAGCAACAACTGTCACAGACCGCACAACACTGCACGCCGCCCCGAAACATAACTTTGGCTTGCTCATATTTTCCTCTCATGTTAGAGCTGTACTTGACAAGTCAATAACAGCTTTAGCCGGGGAAGTATTTAGGTAGATAATGACATTGGGGGGGGGGGGGGGGGACTATAATTTCACTTCAGTTTGATTTGTGGAGTACTTTTATGTCCTGTGGGGTAGTGATGGTGGGAACGTCATGCTGCTGCGGTAATGTATTGGTCTGGCTCCGTCTCTCTGTTTAGATTTGTAAAAAATATATGTGGTCTTCACGGCTCAAATGGATCCCACTTAATCACATTTTTGTTTTGATCAGTCTTATCTATTTGGTGTGTTTGTAGATGCAGAACCCTCTCAGGTTCACCCCGACCAAAGAGCTTCAAGAAGGTTCACTTCATCAAGAACATGAGGCAACATGATATGCGCAATGGAAGGTATGAATGAAAACAACACCAGTCCTAATTCCATACAAAGTTTCAATGGAAAATGGCAGGATGCCCCCCAATGAACACTCAGCAGTTTGAATGTCTATCAGGTTACCCAACTTTAGCCTACATCTTGGACAAGAGATGTAGGCTGTTAATTGAAGGTTATTCCTTATAGCTTAAAGTACTGTATCAATTAATGTGCTATTGGTTAGTAACTGATCTTATTGATTGATTCATGTGTCAGACTGCTCAACAGTTCATTGGGAGTCTGGTTAGTTTTCACTGAAATATTCTCAAATAGAGTTTTAGATCTTGTTTTGAATATTTTGTTAAGGCTATACATTAAGGATCACACCGGTTGAATCACAAATGAGTCATGCAACACGTCACTCTCTCACGTTTACAATGGTGTGTGCATGTTGACCTAGAAATTCCAGAGCACTGAGGACATTTTAGCACACCAATTTATTTTTATATATATGCACACAGTTCTATGTAGCTATTGTTCAGCTTCTCTCAGTAATGAATACTATCACCTTTTTGTGGCTGTTTTCTGGAATCTAAAAGGAAATGGACAGCTAAACTATTTCCATGGCACTTCATTTCGTATTACACCGATCACTCGAGTAGCTTTTTATACTGGCATTTTTGAGCTACAAACCTCAAGCTTCTTTTACACTTGGGTGTACCGAACCCACTTCTTTTTTATTTAAATTTAAAAAAATATATATATATATATTTCTGTCCCAGGAAGAAAATAGAAGTACATCTATGCTGCTGTTGTTTTTTTTTATTTACTCGTATCTAGTTTATCAGTGTGCCATATACAGTAGTAATACATTGCCACAAGTTACATTCTGCCTGTGACATTGATATTAATCAATGAGTAGGCCTCTTATTGGGATGTCAACTCCGAAGGTATAAATCTATGAAGCAGTAGTTATGCAAACCACTTCTTTCAGGAGTGATTCAATTGTACTGTTCTATCGTTCAATGTTTTTATGTGCAGCTGATATTCTGATATTGTAAGATGAACAAGTTTGGTCTTTTTTTAGTCTCTTTAGACATGGCTTAGTAGCCTCATTTTAAAAGATCAATATACAAAAAAAATTCATAATTTTGTCCCCAAACCACTGACTACACAACTCTCACACAACACATATACATGGAAATAAATACAGGATTTCATTTAGTTTTCTAAATCTTGAATGTTTTACTGCACACTTTTCTTTCCTCCATCTTTTAACCTGTAGATCTGAGTGTCTTTTTCAGAGTTAATTCCTAATTAGCATATTTATTATTTTTGTTTTTATAGGATAGTCCTAATCAGTGGCAGAAGATCCCTTTATAGTGTATTTTCTGTCCTGCCCTATCGAGATTGTAGCCAAGCAGGGTATGTATCCTACAGCATGCCATCCTTCTAACCTTTGTAACTTCGTTCTCTGCTTTCCCTCCATTCTCTCATGGGTTCATTCCACCAATTCGGTGCCTTTTGAGAAGCTACATGGTTCTTGCCACTGAATATAGGGGGGATAACACAAGGGGGGATAAAACAATAATAATAGTATAGGGGATAATATAGGGGATGAAACAATTACCTGCACTCCGGATCGCCAAATCAGCCAATAGATTGTATGGGCTTACTTGTCTAGAACACATCCATCCGGCCTCCTGAGTGGCGCAGTGGTCTAAGTGCTAGCTGTGCCACTAGAGATCCTGGTTCGAGTCTCAGGCTCTGTTGCAGTCGGCCGTGACCGGGAGACCCATGGGGCAGCTCACAATTGGCCCAGCGTTGTCCGAAAGAGGGTTAGGGAAGGGTTTGGCCAGCAGGGATGTTCTTGTCCCATCTCACTCTAGCGATTCCCGGGCCAGGCGCAATGCACGGTCGCTAGGTGTATGGTGTTTCCTCCGACACATTGATGTGGCTGGCTTCCGGGTTAAGCGGGCATTGTGTCAAGAAGCAGTGCGGCTCGGCTGGGTCGTGTTTCGGAGGACGCACGGCTCTCGACCTTCGCCTCTCCCTAGTCCGTACGGGATGGGTCAAGACCGTAACTACCAATTGGATACCATGAAATTGGGGAGAAAAAGAGGTAAAAAAAAAAAATGAGCAAAAACACATCAATCTGTTTATAGTATATCTTCATGACAAAGTATGTATTTCGCTTAGATGTGCTCAATATAAGCCATGTACCAATTTCTTTTTTAACTCCGTTTCTCTTTCAAATACCATCTCGCAATGGAAAGGGAAGACCAGTTGCATTCAAAATGTGTCTTCCACATTTAACCCAAACTCTGAATCAAAGAGGAGCGGGGGGCTGGCTTAATCGACATCCATGTCATTGGTGCCCGTGGAGCAGTTGTGTATGGGGGTTAACTGCCTTGCTCAAGGACGGAACGGCAGATTTTTCCACCTCGCCTGCTCGGGATTCGAACCACCCACCTTCCGGTTACTGGCCCAACGCTCTTAACCGCTAGGCTACCTAAACCTTGTGTGTCTGTGGGGAAAGGGCCGTTGTTGCCATAGCAATGTACTCTGCACTCACCTTGGCGGAGACCAACTGCAAGTTGAACTCTGTGAGATGGATTCCTAAATTGTTCAGGCAATTTTGACAGCCACTTAACTTGCTGATCTTGACTTTAGAATTATTGTGTGTAGCTATGTTTGCTCAGCCAGCCCAGAGAGAGAGCATTGCATTGTGGGTTTTGTAGTCGACTTTGCACTGCAACAGATTTCCACACCGATTTTCGCATGTTGTTACCAACCTTGTTATAACAACAAATCACTTTTTTATAAACAAATTCTCAGATTTATTGAATTTTTCATGTGGCTTATTTTAAACGGCACATTTAATTTAACAGGCTTCTGATTCTATTTTGATGCACAATTCCTACTTAAAATAAAAGGCACTCTTTTTCGTGAAACGATCCTAGTCCCTTTTGTTTCTGCGGATATAATCTCCTATAACTGGTACTTTATTACATTGGGAGGGTTGACCATTGTTAGATTGAACAATTTCCGGAACGTGTTGGTTTTGGTAGAGAGATGAACAAGTAATTAATCACACCCATTTTCAAGGGAAAATCCACTCAAATGATACATTTGTCTAATATCTGGAGAAGTCTAATATCTGGAGAACCTTGACTGCTGACATAAAATACATTTTGGGACTGTATCAACAGTGGAGTACTGAAAAAAATACCAACAAATAGTTTTTGGGTGGATTTTCCCTTTTTAAGGCTTGTATCCATTTCCCTATGTTTTCATATAGTTCTATAGCGGAGGAGGCTGGTGTGAGGAGGTATAGGATGATGCGCTCATTGTAATGGCTGGAATGGAATAAATGGAACGGAGTCAAATGTGGTTTCTATGTGTTTGACTCCGTTCCATTCAATCCATTCCAGCCATTACAACGAGCCCTTATTCATATAGCTTCCCCTACCAGTCCTCTGGCCTATAGGTTGCTGTTGGCTGTGTCTCGAGATCTCTTTGGAAGAAGTCATGAAGTTAGTTTCATTCTAATAAAACACTGTCTTGCCCGTTGCAACCGTTTCTGGCTTTGCTGTTATCATGTAGACTGCACCTTTGCTCAAGTCATTGCTGCCGTCAAAGATTCCGTAGCATGCTTTTATCTCAGCTCTCACTCTGAACTTTGCATGCGCTTTGCTGCAACTGCATAACACGCATCACAACATTTTCGGAGTGGACCCAAATGAACCATCCATAACAGAGCATTTTGGAGTTTCTGTTTGGAGTTTACACCTGATATGATGTGTTGTTTATCCTCCCTGTGTGGTTAGAGGAGATATTTTCTGGCACTTGGAAGAGAAACCCTGGCTTATCAGTAGTCATCGTCCTCATTGCAACACAAGGTTCAGACTCCTACATGTTATGGGAACCCATAGTAGTCCTGAACACTCTCCGGCCTGGTATCCTCCCACCTGGCCTGCCTGCCTGTCTATGGGGATAGTGGCGGTGTTGTTGTGACCTAGGTCTTAAGTGCCCCTCAAGAAATAGCTTCTTGTTTTGGAGGCGTAAGAGAAAAGGAACTGATCAACACAGAGAATACAATTGACAGAGAGAAAGAAGGAGCCTTTCCAGGGTCGTGACCTCTTTGTTGATGTGGCGTAGTCTTCCTAAGACATCAAGGGGTTGTAAAGAGCCCCTAGTTATATCCAATAGCTGAGCTGAATAACGCTGCCACAGAGGTTTTCGACAGCATCAAAAGAAAATGTGAATTATAATGAATGGACATTTTTGTTGAGGTTGCTAAAAAAATGTAAGGGAAAATCCAGTCTGAAATTTCAAAGTGGAAATTACAAACTTCAGCAGACTTTCTTTTTTAATTTTAATTTTTTTAAACCTCAAATCCACCGCAAGTTTTCGATTTCCTGCATTGCAGGAATGTTTTCCTGCAACAGCCTACACCTGTAATAGACCGTTGACAGTTAAATAACGTCTTGGGAGTGTCACTACAGCAAAATACACTTTGACTATGTATAGAACTGCCCAAGCTAAAATAACAAGCCTATCCTAAAATGGAAATACTCAGTGCCATGTACAATTATGATCACTGACATTATGTCCATGAGACACACGGTGCATTCGGAAAGTATTCAGACCACTTGACTTTTTCCACATTTTGTTACATTACAGACTTATTCTAAAATGTATGAAATAGTTTTTCCTCTTGTCAATCTACACACACACTACCCCATAATGATGAAGCAAAAACACGTTTTGAGAAAGTTTATTACAAATTAAAAACTGAAATATCACTTTTACATACAGTGGGCTCCACAATTACTGGCACCCCTGACTGGCAATGCACAAAAAATACTTAAAACAATATAATTCTAGAGAAACTCAAAATACCAAAATGTGAGAAATAATGTACTTAATTAATGATTCAATGGAACCAACCAGAATCATACAATTATTTAATACAAAATACATTTCACCATAATTATTGGCAGTCCTCATTTAATACTTAGTGCCACCACCTCTGGCAAGGATAACAGCATGGAGTCTTTTCCTGTAATGTTTGACAAGGTTAAGGAACCCATTTGGAGGGATTTTGGACCATTCCTCTGTGCAGATCCTTTCACATTCTTGGGTTTGTGCTTATCAACTGCCCTCTTCCACTCAGCCCACAGGTTTTCAATTGGATTGAGGTTCGGCGACTGAGATGGCCATGGCAGAACATTGATTTTGTTGTCACAGAACCATTTCTGTGTGGATCTTGAGGTATGTTTTGGATCGTTGTCTTGTTGGAAAGTCCACCTATGGCCAAGTCCCAGCCTTCTGGCAGAGGCAACCAGATTGTCAGCCAAAATTGCCTGATACTTCGTGGAATTCCTTATGCCATCAATCTTAACCAGTGCCCCTGGACCTCTGGAATTAAAACAGCCCCAAAACATCACTGACCCACCACCATATTTCACAGTGGATATGAGGTGCCTCTCCTAGTATGCATCTCTGTTTCAATGCCAAACATGCTGTACCTGACCAAAATGTTCAATGTTGGGCTCATCTGACCAGTGCACCTTCTTCCAGTCATAATTTAAACGACGTTTGCAAACTTCAAGTGATTGTGTCTTAGGGTCAGAAAAGGCTTTCTTCTGGCAACCCTTCCAAAGAGCCTGTGGTTGTGGAATTGGTGTCGGATGGTGCTTTTTGAAACCTGGTGACCCCAAGACGCCACCAAGGCCTGCAATTCTTTCACAGTGATTATTGGGGATTATGTTGGTTCTCTCACCATCCTCCTCCCTCTCCTGGGGGGCAAAATGTATTTGCGTCCTCTACCCGTGAGGTTTAACTGTTCCATATCGTTTGAATTTTTTAATTATTGCCCTGACAGTGCTCAGTGGTATATTCAATCATTTGTTGATCTTCTTGTAGCCATTACCAGATTTATGAAGGTCTACGACCATCTGTCTCTTTTGAACCTCCAGTTATTTTGTTTTCTTCATGGTGTTGGATGGCAAAGAGATATTGCATGTCTTTTACTTCATTTTTATACCCAAATGGCTCAATATAGTTCCTTAAGACTTAAATTAAACTTATTTAAGTTTATCTATTTCCTGGTTTAACTTTGGTAGATGTTATTTACAATAATCTTTAAGGGTGCCATTAATTGTGAAACCTCGATTTGGAGGGCATTGAATTTGAATTAAATCAATAAATGATTTTGGTGGGTTCCATTGAAACATTAATCAAATACAGTATTTCTCACATGTTGGTATTTTGAGTTTTATCTCTACAATTATATTGTTTATATTTTTTACAAGTATTGTATGTGCATTGCCCGTCAGGGGTGCCAGTAATTTTTTTACTCATGTCTTTGTTGAAGCACATTTGGCAGCGATTACAGCCTCGAGTCTTCTTGGGTATGACACTACAAGCTTGGCACACCTGTACTTTGGGAGTTTCTCCCATTCTTCTCAGCAGATCTTCTCAAGCTTTGTCAGGTTGGATGGGGAGTGTGTCTGCACAGCGATTTTCAGGTCTCTCCAGGGATGTTAAATCGGGATGAAGTCCGGGCTCTGGCTGGGCCACTCAAGGACATTCAGAGACTTGTCCTGAAGCCACTCCTGCATTGTCTTGGCTGTGTGCTTAGGGTCGTTGTTCTGTTGGAAGGTGAACCTTCGCCCCAGTCTGAGGAACTGAGCACTCTGGAACAGGTTTTCAAGGATCTCTCTGTACTTACAGTTGAAGTCGGAAGGTTACATGCATACACTTGGGTTGGAGTCATTAAAACTTGTTTTTCAACCACTCCACACATTTCTTGTTAACAAACTATAGTTTTGGCAAGTCAGTTAGGACATCTACTTTTGTGCTTGACATGTAATTTTTCCAACAATTGTTTACAGACAGATTATTTCACTTATAATTCACTGTATCACAATTCCAATGGGTCAGTTTATATACACTAATTTGACTGTGCCTTTAAACAGCTTGGAAAATTCCAGAAAATGATGTCATGGCTTTAGAAGCTTCTGATAGGCTAATTGACATCATTTGAGTCAATTTAGAGGTGTACCTGTGGATGTATTTCAAGGCCTACCTTCAAACTCAGTGCCTCTTTGCTTGACATCATGGGAAAATCAAAAGAAATCAGCCAAGACCTCAGAAAAAATATTGTTGATCTCCACAAATCTGGTTCATCCTTGGGAGCTATTTCCAAACGCCGGAAGGTACCACATTAATCTGTACAAACAATAGTACGCAAGTATACACACCATGGGACCACACAGCCGTCATACCGCTCAGGAAGGAGACGCGTTCTGTCTCCTGGAGATGAACATACTTTGGTGCGAAAAAAGCAAATCAATCCCAGAACAACAGCAAAGGACCTTGTGAAGATGCTGGAGGAAACAGGTACAAAAGTATCTATATCCCCAGTAAAATTAGTCCTATATCGACATAATCTGAATGGCCGCTCAGCAAGGAAGAAGCCACTGCTCCAAAACCGCCATTAAAGAAACAGACTATGGTTTGCAACTGCACATGGGGACAAAGATCAAACTTTTTGGAGAAATGTTCTCTGGTCTGATGAAATAAAAATAGAACTGTTTGTCCTTAATGACCATCATTATTTTTGGAGGAAAAATGGGGAGGCTTGCAAGCCGAAGAACACCATCCCAACCGTGAAGCACGGGGGTGGCAGCATCATGTTGTGGGGGTGCTTTGCTGCAGTAGGGACTGGTGCACGTCACAAAATAGATGGCATCATGAGGTAGGAAAATTGTGGATATATTGAAGCAATATCTCAAGGCATCTGTCCGGAAGTTAAAGCTTGGTTGCAAATGGGTCTTCCAAATGGACAATGACCCCAAGCATACTTCCAAAGTTGTGGCAAAGTGGCTTAAGGACAACAAAGTCAAGGTTTTGGAGTCGCACTTCACAAAGCCCTGACCTCAATCCTATAGAAAATTTGTGAGCAGAACTGAAAAAGCGTGTGCAAGCAAGGAGGCCTACAAACCAGACTCAGTTACACCAGCTCTGTCAGGAGGAATGGGCCAAAATTCACCCAACTTATTGTGGGAAGCTTCTGGAAGGTTACCTGAAACATTTGACCCAAGTTAAACTATTTAAAGGCAATGTTACCAAATACTAATTGAGTGTATGTAAACTTCTGACCCACTGGGAATGTGATGAAAGAAATAAAAGCTGATATAAGTCATTCTCTCTACTATTATTCTGACATGTGGGGATCCTAACTGACCTAAGACGGGGAATTTTTACTAGGATTAAATGTCAGGAGTTATGAAACTGAGTTTAAATGTAAGGTGTATGTAATCTTCCGACTTCAACTGTAGCTCCGTTCATCTTTCCCTCTCCTGATTAGTTTCCCAGTACTCAGTACTTTGTTGAAGCACCTTTTGGCAGCGATTTCAGCCTCGAGTCTTCTTGGGTATGACACTATAAGCTTGGCTAGTCTCTCAGTCCCTGCCTCTGAACAACATCCCCACAGCATGATGCTGCCACCACCATGCTTCACCGTAGGGATGGTGCCAGGTGAAACGTGACGTTTGGCAATCTCCAAGTGGGCTGTTATTTGCCTTTTACTGAAGAGTGACTTCCGTCTGGCCACTCTACCATAAAGGCCTGATTGTTGAAGTGCTGCAGAGATGCTTGTCCTTCTTGAAGGTTCTCCCATCTCTACAGAGGAATTCTTGAGGTCTGTCAGAGTAACCATCGGGTTCTCCAAGGCTCTTCTCCCCCGGTTCTCCCCCGGTTGCTCAGTTTGGCATGGCGGCCAGCTCTAAGAAGAGTCTTGGTGGTTTAAACTTCTTCCATTTAAGAATAATGGAGGCCACTGTGTTCTTGGGGACCTTCAATGCTGCAGAAATGTTTTGGTACCTTTCCCCAGATCTGTGGCTTGACAAAATCCTGTCTCGGAGCTCTACGGGCAATTCCTTTTGACCTCATGGCTTGGTTTTTGGTCAACTGTCAACTGTGGGACCTTATATAGACAGGTGTGTTTGTGTGCCTTTCCAAATCATGTCCAATCAATTGAATTTACCACAGGTGGACTCCAAGTTGTAGAAACATCTCAAGGATGATCAATGGAAACAGGAAACGTGCTCAATTTTGAGTCTCATAGCAAAGGATCTGAATACTTATGTAAATAAGGTTTTTCTTTTTTCTTTTTTTTTTTATAAATGTGCTGACATTTCGTAAAACCGGTTTTCACTGTCATTAAGGGGGACATTGTGTGTAGTGTGTTTTATTTATTTAATCCATTTTAGAATAAGGCTGTAATGTAACAAAATGTGGAAAAAGTCAAGCAGTCTGAATGCACTGTAGAACTAGACTAGGAACAAGTCCAAGCTTCTGTCTGGTATGACTTTTTCCTGCATTTTCTCCCTTTCTTGCCCCAATTAGAGTTGTTATTGATTTACGACAGTGTTCATAATAACTATTTATGGCACCGTAGAATTCTGGGAACCTAGAATGCGTTTGGCTTCTCTTATGTTCTCTATCTGGTCCAATTCCACATTCCTTTCTTTAGAGCCATCTCCTGTTGTTAATATTAAAAATAACAGTTTTCATTGCTCACTCCTGAACTGGAGGTCTCTTTGTAACCTTGATAATTGTTAATTTAAAAAAAAAACATTTTAATACATTTAGGTCTGATTCTGCTTGTTTAGATTGTTGTTTAATCTCTGTGAAAAGGCAGATATATTTTAATTTAATTTTTTTGCCCCTCGTTTCTTATGTATTGATCCCTCAGCCACTTGACAAGATCCTCTTTGTTTCCTTCCACTACTGTGTTCTCTGTTTCATCCTTTGACAGACTGCAACCCCTGGCTTTCCTGGCTTGCTTAGTTTCCTCCCTCCTTATCTCCCGTCCTTAAAGTTTTCTGCCTTGGTATCTTTGTGTGTGTGTGTGTGTGTGTGTGTGATGCATCGGTCAACAAGATTTTCCCATGTGCCAGATAATGCTATTTTCATCACAGCTCCACCTCAGACAGTCTGCCATCTAATCCTAATAACAATGGTCATGTGATGGCCATCTGTGTGTCATTGTAAAGCAGTCACGCTTGTCCAGTGGCCTTTCCCTGCCATCGCTACTGGCTACTGTAACCACCACATACCCTTTTGTCAAATCAGTCTGGTGAACGTCCATGAAGGGATGAACGTTTAATAATAATGCATTTTTAATTAGTATGAGTCGATGTGAAACCTTTTTAGTTGCTAGATGGTTTTACAGCAACACTGGACCCTGAAAGTTTTTTTTCTAGAACATCTGCTCAAGGCTGTAACCCGACGGGTCATTTCCAACGACTGTGTACCACTGACACAGTTTCAACTCAGTGCAGTACTACATTTCCTTCTTTAGTCGAGCATGTGACCCGCTTTTTTTATTTTTCGAAATCTAACACACTGATATGAAATGTAGAGTACTGGTGATGCAACCGCCCGCATTCCTTCAGCCCTACTTGGCAGAATGCTCCAGTATGCCCGTATTAATCCACACTCATTTCAACCCCTCGCTGTATACATCTTAGGATTCCAAATTCTAGCAAGGATCACCCACCCAGTCAGAGATCGCATACAGGTAATCGGAGAATCTGATTGGGTTAGTGCAGTGCTCTACAAATCAATAACAAGCACATTTTAACTGTGTGTAAAAAAATAAAAAAATAAAAAATAAAAAAATGGAACTAGATGGACAGAGTTAGAAATGCTGAGGTGGATTCTAGACAGCAGACTGTTTGGCAGGGGGTGTGGGCTTTTATGGGAAGGGATGTCTAAAGGTGTTGCGCCCTGGCAGGGATGTGAAACTGGAAAGCGGGCGGCAGCGGCACCCCTCGGGCGGGGTCAGTGCCAAGGAGATGGTGATCGGGCTGGAGGGAGTGGAGCTGGGGGCTGACGGAAAGGTGAGAGAGGACTGGAGACAAACCCTGTGTGAGAGCCTGAACACGAGCGCCTTAATTAACAGTAACATGCTCTTGAAAATGTGAGTGTGTCTCTCTCTCTTTCTCCAGACTGTGTCGTACACCCAGTTCCTGTACCCCACCAACGCCCTGGGCAGCGGTCGCAGGAACACCATAGACTCCGTGTCGTCCTTCACTCAGTCTCGTAACGTCAGCCACCGCAGTCTCAGCCTGGCCCGGGCCAACAGCAACCAGAGCAGCATCGACACGGGTCAGTCGTATGAGTGTGTGTGGATCCTCTGGAGTAGTTGTAGCGTTTCGTACAGGTCAGTGTGTGGATCCTCCATGCTAGAGAGAGGCCCCTGAATATGAGTAGGTCTCTAAGAGTGGGTGTAGCCCCGCACATTGACTCGGTACCGGTACCCCCTGTATATAGTCTCGTTATTGTTATTTTGTTACTTTTTATTTATTTTCTTAACTGCATTGTTGGTTAAGGGCTTGTCAGTAAGCATTTCGCTGTAAGGTCTACCTGTTGTATTTGGAGAATGTGACAAATAACATTTGATTTAATTTGACTATGTACAGTGGGGCAAGCCACTGATTTTTAATTTGACTATGTACAGTGGGTCAGCCACCAATTGTGCAAGTTCTCCCACTTAAAAATATGAGAGAGGCCTGTAATTTTCATCATAGGTACACTTCAACCATGACAGACAAAATGAGATTTTTTTTCTCTCCAGAAAATCATGTTGTAGGATTTTTTTATGAATTTATTTGCAAATTATGGTGGAAAATAAGTATTTGGTCACCTGATGCTGCCACCACCATGTTTGACAGTGGGGATGGTGTGTTCAGGGTGATGAGCTGTGTTGCTTTTACGCCAAACATAACGTTTTGCATTGTTGCCAAAAAGTTCAATTTTGGTTTCATCTGACCAGATCACCTTCTTCCACATGTTTGGTGTGTCTCCCAGGTGGCTTGTGGCAAACTTTAAACAACACTTTTTATGGATATCTTTAAGAAATGTCTTTCTTCTTGCCACTCTTCCATAAAGGCCAGATTTGTGCAATATACGACTGATTGTTGTCCTATGGACAGAGTCTCCCACCTCAGCTGTAGATCTCTGCAGTTCATCCAGAGTGATCATGGGCCTCTTGGCTGCATCTCTGATCAGTCTTCTCCTTGTATGAGCTGAAAGTTTAGAGGGAAGGCCAGGTCTTGGTAGATTTGCAGTGGTCTGATACTCCTTCCATTTCCATATTATCGCTTGCACAGTGCTCCTTGGGATGTTTAAAGCTTGGGAAATCTTTTTGTATCCAAATCCGGCTTTAAACTTCTTCACAACAGTATCTCGGACCTGCCTGGTGTGTTCCTTGTTCTTCATGATGCTCTCTGCGCTTTTAACGGACCTCTGAGACTATCACAGTGCAGGTGCATTTATACGGAGACTTGATTACACACAGGTGGATTGTATTTATCATCATTAGTCATTTAGGTCAACATTGGATCATTCAGAGATCCTCACTGAACTTCTGGAGAGAGTTTGCTGCACTGAAAGTAAAGGGGCTGAATAATTTTGCACGCCCAATTTTTCAGTTTTTGATTTGTTAAAAAAGTTTGAAATATCCAATAAATGTCGTTCCACTTCATGATTGTGTCCCACTTGTTGTTGATTCTTCACAAAAAATACAGTTTTATATCTTTATGTTTGAAGCCTGAAATGTGGCAAAAGGTCGCAAAGTTCAAGGGGGCCGAATACTTTCGCAAGGCACTGTATAACAAAGTATTGAGAAACTTTTGTTATTGACCAAATACTTATTTTCCACCATCATTTGCAAATAAATTCATTAAAAATCCTACAATGTGATTTTCTGGAGGGAAAAAAATCTCATTTTGTCTGTCATAGTTGAAGTGTACCTATGATGAAAAATTACAGGCCTCATCTTTTTAAGTGGGAGAACTTGCACAATTGGTGGCTGACTAAATACTTTTTTACCCCACTGTATTAGAAGAAGTGGAAAAACACTGTATATTCTTCTTTCTTGTCCCCAGTGTTGGTTTGTCCTTGGCTCATTTGTGTGACTCTGTCATTTTGTCCCCTACAGGGAACGATCTGGGGGACTTGATCCGGGAGTACGACCCTAATCTGTTGGACGATCCCCAGTGGCCGTGTGGGAAGCACAAGAGAGTCCTAATCTTCCCCTCATACATGGTGAGACACCCCTCTGCTTACCAGGCCTGGGTTCAAACAGCATTTGTTTTAAAATACTTTGAGATTTTGAATTGAGCCTGCCTTTAGTGCCGCATGGACAGGGATTGTACTCCATTGTGCCAGACAAGTTCAAACAAGCACAGCTAAAGTATTTCAAAGATTTGGGGCCTATCTTGTTTTTTTCAGATTATTATCAACATTTTTCAAAATAAATAGTTGTCAGAGACACAACCTAAGAGAAACAACGAACCAGCTCCTATTTATTATCACAGACCAGAGGTGACGACAAAGGTTCCAATTTTTTCCCTGGGGCCCAGAGTTTTTCCTGATCTGGTAACCTAACCAGATAAAACTCTGGACCGCATGACAGTGATTCGTCAGTTGCAAAAAAGGTTTTATGTGGGCTATGATGGCCCCAGAGTTTTTTTTTAAATTTTTAATCAGGCCACATGGTTTTTAAAAAAACTGCTGAAAAAACTTCTGTCCCTAGGGGGGGATGAAAACCCTGTCAAACTGCAGCAACCTTGTACTTGTACTTGTACTTGTTCATGTGAATTATATTTTAAAACCAGACTCGTGGGGGTTTCCTCGACACAGAGATGTAACGGATGTGAAACAGCTAGCTTAGTTAGCGGTGGTGCGCGCTAAATAGCGTTTCAATCGGTGACGTCACTTGCTCTGAGACCTTGAAGTAGTAGTTCCCCTTGCTCTGCAAGGGCCGCGGCTTTTGTGGAGCGATGGGTAACAATGCTTCGAGGGGTGACTGTTGTTGATGTGTGCAGAGGGTCCCTGGTTCGCGCCCGGGTATGGGCGAGGGGACGGTCTAAAGTTATACTGTTACAGAGACAACAATTACAATAGAACTCACAGGGCTGACTTTGCTTCATGCAGGTTTGCATCGTGTATGAATACGCAACTATAGGCCTTATTCAAAATGAACTTGTTCCATGTCATCACTATTGTGTTGATTATTTCCAGTTAATACTTCTGGATTACAAAGTTCTAGGTAGCCTAGCCAGCCCAAGTTTGAATCTAAACCTAATTGGATCACATTCACATTTTCTCCTATCACAAACAGATGAGCTTTAAATACATAATGTTACCACTTTCTTTACCCTGCCCAGAGGGACAGGGCGCATAGTAGGCTGTGTTAGTAGCCTACAGCAGAGGTCTTCAACCGGGGGCACCTTATTTAACCAGCGAAACAGATTTTTAGTGAAAATGTGTTTAGTGACCTTTCTAGCTAATAGACTATGTTAAGAGTTTTCACTTCCTTTTCCAATTTATAATGCTAGGAGGTCAAAATACCAAATCTACCAAATCTATTTATTTTAAAATGTTGATTACTTATTAATTCCCCTGGTAAGACAATAATATTTTTATTTAGACATGAATATTTATTTATTTATTGCTAAAGTATGATAGGGGTCCCTGGGTCGGCGGTTTTCCTGGGTGTGGGTCCCTGGGTTGGCGGTTTTTCTGGGTGTGGGTCCCTGGGTCGGCGGTTTTTCTGGGTGTGGGTCCCTGGGTCGGCGGTTTTCCTGGGTGTGGGTCCCTGGGTCGGCGGTTTTCCTGGGTGTGGGTCCCTGGGTCGGCGTTTTTTTTCTGGGTGTGGGTCCCTGGGTCGGCGTTTTTTTTCTGGGTGTGGGTCCCTGGGTCGGCGGTTTTTCTGGGTGTGGGTCCCTGGGTCGGCGGTTTTTTTCTGGGTGTGGGTCCCTGGGTCGGCGGTTTTTTTCTGGGTGTGGGTCCCTGGGTCGGCGGTTTTTCTGGGTGTGGGTCCCTGGGTCGCCGGTTTTTCTGGGTGTGGGTCCCTGGGTCGCCGGTTTTTCTGGGAGTGGGTCCCTGGGTCAGCTGGGTTTCTGGGAGTGGGTCCCTGGGTCTGCGGTTTTCCTGGGAGTGGGTCACTGGGCAAGAAAAGGTTGAAGACTCCTACAGTTTATCAGACTGAGAAATCGTCTCGTTTTATATCCATACAGCATGTCAGCTCACTAATATTTAGGTGTAGGCAGCTACAACATTTATGGAATGGCTTTTAGTTTTTGTCGTTCAGAGGGAAGTAGAGAGTGCGCTTTGAGCTTTGCTCGACGTGCGTTGTACCCCGGCCCCCGCGACCTGTGATCTTTGCAATCTGATTGGTCAAGACACGCACAGAACCTGCAGCCCTTCGATGCGAAGGACAGATAAATTTTGCGTGAGTTGACAAATTGAGGCAAATCAGCCTAAAAAAACTGTACTTTGTTCCTATTTTTTAACGCTTTTGCATCAATACTTTAAATTTTTTGGTAAGTCCTCGGGCAATTGCCAGCTCGCCACACGTTTGCGCGTGGCTCTACCTCATACTGCATCAACTGAACTCACTGTAAGTCCAAAGAGACTGTCTGACCATTCTAATCAGAAAGGTCATTTGCCCAATCCCTGGTTCAGCTCACACTCCTACTTGTGTGTGAATACACTCCCTGTCTCTCTATTCAGTAGCGCTTTAAACAGCCACTTCATAACAGCTAGGGTGTGTTAGAAATGGCCCCCTATTCCCTGTATAGTGCACTACTTTTGACCAGGGCCCATAGGGAGTTGGTCAAAAGTAGTGCACCAAGTCTGGAATAGGGTGCCATTTCAGACTCAACTCTGTTGTTTATCCGCTCCACTCCTTTTCCTGTGACATACCTCACTGTTACTTAATCACTTTCTCATGTCCAGAATTTGGCAAGGGAACGCTCGTTTTGTGTTCGAATCAAAGCAACAACAACAGACTCCCAGTTCATTTCTCATTTGGCTCCGTTGGTGTTATCTAGGCTGGTAGAATAGACAGACCAGACGTGAAGTATTCAGTTAAGGCTAGACAGTTTTTTTTTTCTTCCCTTCTCTCTTATCTTCCTCCCATTGCGAAACAACAATAGCTATTGTGTTTTCCCTCGAGGAATGTGACCAGTAGATGCTGAACGTTTCACTGCACGATCAGTCACTGTGCTAATCTAAGCCTTTTATCTTTCTTGAACTGATCGTTCAAGTCTGCTACTAACTGTATAGTGGGATAGAAATCATTTTAGTACATTTAGTTTCCTTTGCGGTAAAGGATAAATCTATACATTTTACAGTCCTTTCGTTTTAGAAATGCTCCCTCTAGGTTTCCCAGGGCCCACAGTAGCCACAGATTTGCTGCAGTAGTCAAAGTATACTTAGAAATATTTTGGTTGGTGCAAATACTTTAGTATATTTTGGATTCAGATAGGGAGCAATGCAAGTTTTAACAAAGCAAATTACTTACCGTGGGCCAACTTGGGCAATATGTTGTTTTGATTATCGCTCTCCTATCACATACCTCGATTCGGGGGGGTTCAACTCCAGTGCTCCTTCTATCTTCCTAAATAACGGACATGAACCTCTGACCTGAAATAAAGTTAAATGGCTCAGTTAAAGTACATCAACGGAACGTACAGAGCTTGGAAATGTAAAGCGTCGTAAACGTTCTGGAATATTATTCTATCTTATCGTGGGACGTGTACGGTGTGCCACCCAATGTTACCTGTTTCCAGAGGAGGCTGGTTGGAGCAGCTATAGGGGGAAGGGCTCATTGTGATGGCTGGAACGGAATAAATGGAACCCTATCAAACCTATTGGAAACCACGTTTCACTTCGTTCTATTAGTTCCATTCCAATAGCTCCTACCACCAGCCTCCTCTGCCTGACTCCAATATCTCGTGCACCGTCTCTGATACTCAACCACCACCTCAATGAAACCTAACTCTGAATCTAAAGGTCACATCACCTTCCATAGTGAGATTGATGCTTCTCTGTGTCCTCTTCCACATACACAATGACGTAATACTTGCACAATTTTACAGACAGCAGAGCTTAACATCAGAGTGTGTCTTTCTGACACCAATACTTTGATCTCTCTTTTCAGACTACAGTCATAGAGTACGTCAAGCCTTCTGACCTCAAGAAGGACATGAACGAGACATTCAAGGAGAAGTTCCCCCACGTACGGCTGACCCTCAGCAAAGTCCGGAGGTAGGGACGTCTACGCGACGCATACATTTCAGTATGATGTTGAAAAGATCATTTTTTGTGTCAGCCTTATTTGAACCCCTTGTGGTTAATCGTATCAACAGTAGTTCCTGGCCGACATTGGGGACATTGGTACTTTTGGGGTTTTCTTTATTTTTTCTTTAGCATTGACCTCTCTGCATTTGTCTGTTATCGCCCGGCCTTCACCACCTTCCACCCCCCCTCCCTCTCTACCTTCCTCTCCATCCCTTCACCAGTCTGAAGAGAGAGATCCGTAAGTTGGCCCAGGAGGAGTGTGGCTATGAGGAACCCACCGTAGCCATGGCCTTCGTCTACTTCGAGAAGCTGGTCCTCCAGGGGAAACTCAACAAGCAGAACCGCAAACTCTGTGCCGGCGCCTGCGTCCTGCTCGCCGCCAAGATCGGCGGAGACCTCAAGAAGCACGAGGTCAAGCAGCTCATAGATGTAAGTATCGTCGTCATCTCTTAGTGCATTAGGCTTCGGCTCTTGAGCAGCCTGGTGGAAGTCATGCGCGCTTTCCTGTCACGCCGACAAACAGCGATTCTGCACGGAATATACGATTTGTTATATCATATGAATTCCTTTAGACGTGGTTCCTTTGAAGTTACACACTTTTTCAGATGATGTAAAGATATCGGCTGTTATGTAGTCTGTGTAGAATCTGCTTTCATCTGTGTGACAGAAAAGCACCACATGACAGATGGCAAAGTGGCTAGCATAGGGATCATAGACAAAATTATATATTTTTGTAGTCGCTCTACACTGAGTTTACAAAACATTATGAACACCTGGCCAGGTGAAAGCTACAGTGCCGTGAAAAAGTATTTGCCCCCTTTCTGATTTTCTCTTTTTTGTATATTTTTGAATCTGTCTCTCACATTGCTGTCGAGGAATTTTGGCCGATTTTCTTACGTACAGAACTGCTTTAACTCAGCGACATTTGTGGGTTTCAAGCATGGAACTGCTTGTTTCAAGTCCTGCCACAACATCTCAATTGGGATCAGGTCTGGACTTTGACTAGGCCATTCCAAAACTTCAAATTTGTTGCTTTTTAGCCATTTTCATGTAGACTTGATTGTGTGTTTTGGATCGTTGTCTTGCTGCACGACACAGCTGTGCATCAGTTTCAGCTCACAGACTGATGGCCTGACATTCTCCTGTTGAATCCCAGTTGAGATGTTGTGGCAGGACTCGAAACGAACAGGTAATGCTTGAAATGCCACAAATGTCGCTGCCAAAATTCCTCCACAACAATGTGGGAGACGGATCAACAACTACAGGAAGCGTTTGGTTGGAGTCATTGCAGCTAAAGTTGGCACAACCAGTTATTGAGTGTAAGGGAGAAATTACTTTTCAGACGGGGGCAGTGGGTGTTGCATAACTTTTGTTTATGAAATAAATTAAATAAGTATGCAATTGTTGTGTTATTTGTTCACTCAGGTTCCCTTTATCTAGTATTAGCTTTTGGTTGAAGATCTGATAACATTCAGTATCAAAAGTATAGAAAATGACAAATGGGGCAAATACTTCTCATGGCACTGTATGATATCTTACTGATGTCACTTGTTAAATCTACTTCAATCAGTGTAGATGAAGGGGAGGAGATGGGTTAAAGAAGGACTTTTAAGCCTTGAGACAATTGAGACATGGATTGTGTATGTGTGCCATTCAGAGGGTGAAGGGGCAAGACAAAAGATTTTAAGTGCCTTTTGAACAGGGTATGGTAGCAGATGCCAGGTTTACCGGTTTGTGTCAAGAACTGCAACTTTGCTGGGTTTTTCACACTCAACCGTTTCCCTTGTGTCAAGAATGGGGAGGGGGAAACTCAATATTAGGAAGGTGTTCTGAATGCTTTGTACACTCAGTGTGTATTACAGGATATAGAAAGTAATCAAGTGGGTTAGTTTGTACATTTCTCAGCTCCCTTTTTTTCTCTGATGTGTAGAAACTGGAGGAGAGGTTTCGTGTGAACAGGAGGGAGCTAATAGCCTTTGAGTTCCCTGTGTTGGTGGCCCTGGAGTTCAACCTGCACCTGCCTGAGAACGAGGTCATGCCACACTACAGACGCCTAGTCCAGACCTCCTAGCATTAGTGACCCATCAGGAGGAGCACCCACACCCAGCCCTCCTGATCCAGGACCAGGAGACCCACCCTACTGGACCACCCCACCTCACCGAGTCCCACGACCAGCTGGTCTCCCTGCAGCCTGGAGATCCATAGGGTTGGAGCTCCTCTACACTCTACTTGCAGGCCACATTCATATGTACATTTTCAGATCGAGACTTGAAAGCAGCCAAAGTTACCCATATTCTTACTTCAACATTCTTCTCAGACTTTTACTTCTACTTTCTTTAACACTATCTACACCTTCAAAAGATTGGTAGCTGAAAGTTGGCGAAAGCTGTTCATAACAATTTTTTGTTGTTGTAATTCTTGCTTGGCATGTTTTGGTTGCCTTATGATTGTCGTGGAGAATGACGCAAACCTGTCGCGTGGCCGATTTTGACAGGACTGTTATTCCAGTAACTCTGTGCTTTTTGAAAAACGTTTTCCAGTCTCTCCTCGCTAGAAGTGCACTTTTTGAATATTGCAGACATGGATAGAGGCCATTTTCGGAGACTCTTGACTGGGTGAGGGTTGTGAAACAAACTCATTCGGATCATTTTGAGTTGACTTAAACCCCGGAAGGGAAGTTGATCTAAATAGCTTTCAGTATATTTTCTAATCCATTTCCTTTTTCTGTTTCCCAGCCACCAATCCCACGATCCGCATGACAATTTATCGACACAAACCTTTTCGATTGCAAAATACTTACAGATTTAATAGGATTTTATACGGTACATTATTCAGTACATTTTAAGTATTCTTCTTGTTTTCTACCTGTTGAGTGCTTGCTTTGGACATTATGTGAATGGGCCCACTCTTATCATTCAATGTGTAATCTCCTGTGCTCTATGTTAGAGTGTATCATCGGCACGTTTCCAGTGCTTTACTGGAGTGGGTGCAAAGGTATCAGAAGTAGGGCATGATGTTGCCAATGCTACAGCTCTGATCTTGAAACTGAACTTGAATTAGCGTCATAATCAAAATATCTGTCAAGACTTGACATGGCAGGTGATGAATTTGTCACGGTCACAATATGATTGTGCCATCTGTCTTTTATGACGAGTGGTTCCAGTTCTAAGGTCACCATTGTTATGGTCCCAGTCAGTATTAAATAGAACGTTGTTGCCCTGCCCGCCTGTAGGGAAAATAACCTTGGCTCACAGCAAAAACTTGACCTTTTTTCAAACACAATTTTCTTGTTGTCTGCTTGATTTTGTCAATTACAAAATAACAGATAAAATATGTCTAAGGATGACTTTTCAACATTGCCTGCTCCCAAGCGTTCTCACTACTTAGAAAATCGTAATATTGTAGGGCTTCCCTCATGCCCCTTTTCATGAAGGTGCTAACGTTAGCAACGTGAGTGCTAGCTAGCTACCAACCAGAACATTAAACTAGCCAAGACCAACAACACAAACAAACGGACTATAAAGCTACAAGTAGTGATTGGAGTTACACACGGACTATACTACATTAGTTAAATGTCTTTCTTACCTGTGATTAAATGTTTTCCAAACAAATGGCTATGTGTAGCCTACTTGGACAATGGGTCACCACAATTTCCCACACTGAATAGTCTGAAGCCACAGGGCTCTTCTCGCATGCTCGATTTCCCTACGTGGGAGCATTGCAAACCGTAGGTCGGGATTTACCTGGTTACATGTACATAAGCATGTACAGTGCATTCGGAACGTATTCAGACCCCTTTACTTTTTCCACATTTTATGTTACAGCCTTATTATAAAACTGATCCTCATCAATCTACGTAAGTATTCAGACCCTTTACTCAGTACTTTGTTGAAGCACCTTTGGCAGCGATTTCAGCCTCAAGTCTTCTTGAGTATGACGCTACAAGCTTGGCACACCTGTATTTGGGGAGTTTCTCCCATTCTCCTCTGCAGATCCTCTCAAGCTCTGTCAGTTTGGATGAGGAATGTTGCTGCACAGCTATTTTCAGGTCTCTCCAGAAATGTTCAAGTCCGGGCTCTGGCTGGGCCACGCAGCGACATTGAGACTGTCCTGAAGCCATTCTTGCATGGTCTTGGCTGTGTGCTTAGGGTCGGTGTCCTATTGAAAGGTGAACCTTTATCCTAGTCGGAGGTACTGAGTGTTCTGGAGCAGTTTTTCATCAAGTATCTCTCTGTACTTAGCTCTGTTAATCTTTCCCTCGATCCTGACTAGTCTCCCAGTGCCTGCTGCTGAAAAACATCCCAACAGCATGATGCTGCCACCACCATGCTTCACCGTAGGGATGGTGCCAGGTTTCTTCCAGACGTGACTCTTGGCATTCATCCCAAAGAGTTCAATCTTGGTTTCATCAGACCAGACAATCTTGTTTCTCATGGATTGAGTCTTTCGGTGCCTTATGGCAAACTCCAAGCAGGCTGTTCTGTGCCTTTTACTGAGGAGTGGCTTCCGTCTGGCCACGCTACCATAAAGGCCTGATTGTTGAAGTCCTGCAGAGATGATTGTCCTTCTGGAAGGTTCTCCCATGTCTACAGAGAAACTGTGGAGCTGTGTCAGAGTGACTATCAGGTTCTTGGTCATCTTCCTGTCCAAGGCCCTTCTCCCCCGATTGCTCAGTTTGGCCTGGCGGCCAGCTCTAAGAAGAGTCTTGGTGGTTTCAGACTTCTTCCATTTAAGAATGATGTAGGCCACTGTGTTCTTGGGGACCTTCAATGCTGCAGAAATGTTTTGGTACACTTCCCTAGATCTGTGCCACGACAAAATCCTGCCTCAGCTCTACAGACAATTCCTTCAACCTCATGACTTGGTTTTTGCTCTGACATGCACTGTCAACTGTGGGACCTTTATATAGACCGATATGTGCGTTTCCAAATCATGTCCAATCAGTTGAATTTACCACAGGTGGACTCCAAGTTGTAGAAACATCTCAAGGATGATCAATGGAAATAGGATGCAATTTCGAGTCTCATAGCAAAGAGTCTGAATACTTAAGGTATTTCTGTTTTAATTTTTAAATACATTTGCAACAATTTCAAAAAATTGATTTTCACTTGGTAATTATGGGGTATTGTGTAGAGAATAAAAAAGTATTTTAGAATAAGGCTGTAACATAGCAAAATGTGGTAAAGTCTAGGGGTCTGAATACTTTCCGACTGCACTCTACGTAAGAATTTCGCTACACCAGTGATTACATCTGCAAATATGTGTTCGTGACCAATCAAATTTGATCGAACAACACAGCAGCTTTTCGGCACGTTTGTTATTTCTTGATAACAAAAAAATCTACGACGAAGTTGTCTCTTTTACAGTGGGGGTCAATGGGAAAGAATGTTTGTTTTCTCCAATTTGTGGCGTGGTCGAGGGGAATTCCTTATGACATGAATACTGACTCGGAATATGCTAATGCTATTTTGGTGACATCATAGCAGTGTTACCAAGAGTTTCTCTTGAAAACAGGAAAGTATTGTTTATTTTATCAGATCAAAATCGTTTTTGTCTTTTGAACACGGTCTGATTTTAATTGAATTGTAGTCATTTTAATTATACAGAAAAGATGGATAGTGCTGAAATCAGGGTGAAATACTATTGTTAGATGTTTTGATTTCTAAACCCAAAGAATTTGTTGTAGGATACACACTTTTTTTATGGTTTGGCAGAAAGCTCATGGTCAACAACACCAGAATACACGTGTGTATGTTTGTAAATATACTGCCTTGCTTGTTCAATTAAAACAAGATTTCTGAAATGTGATTGGCTTCCTCATCATTGTGTGTCACTCTATCCTGCTGGCTGCTGATCTTGGTGAATTGATTTACTGTCATAACATAAGATATCATCTGGTTCCACTCTTAATATTTATTGCAGAGAACCAATCATCTATTACAATTCAAGCATGCATGATCAGGCAGTGCATGTTTCTCATAGAATCCTACCCCCTTGATAACTTAAGGAGGCTTAGCCGCAAGTGTTAAAACACATCTTACGGTGACATTGAGTCTGTCACCTAAAAGGGGATATTATGAATAACTTGTAAATTAGACTATGAATATTAAAGTATATCCCGGGCTCCCGAGTGGCGCAGCAGTCTAAAGCACTGCATCTCAGCGCAAGAGGCGTCATTACAGACCCTGATTTGATTCCAGGCTGCATCACAACCGGCTGTAATTGGGAGCCCCATAGGGCAGCGCACAATTGGCCCAGCGTCGTCCAGGTTTGGCCGGGGTAGGATGTCATTGTAAATAAGAATTTGTTCTTAACTGACTTGCCTAGTAAAATAAAAATGTTCTTGGCAGTATAGCATTAAAAAAAACTACTCCAAGTCAGTGTGACTATTGCCGCGTTCATTTGCTAGTCGGAACTAGGCAACTCGGAAATGTCCGACTTGTTTACTGGTGGTAGTTATACCAAAGACATCGTCGTCTCGCACCGAACTATGCATGTGCAGGCCATCAAATCAAAGGTACTCCTTCGATATGTTGTTTCACAAAGTTGGAGTAATAACATGTTCAACTAGTTAAGACATTGGCTCGAATCTAGGTTTTGCCTTTAGATTTCGAGGAAATGAACAACTAAGGAAGAATTTACATCTCTCATTGATTTTTCAAACCCCAAACCCCGGTCTGGTCTGCTTCGTTAACGTTCCCGGAAGTCTTGTGATATTGATCTTCTGGGTTTAGGAACCCTGTGGTTATACACTTGCCGGGTTCAACCAGTCAGCAAGTCAGACATTTCAGACTAGCGCGTGAACACGGCATAAGAAGGCCTGCCAGTGCTATTGAGTGCCCGGCTCTGTCCTACATTGAGCTCAATGCTCATGTTGTTGTGCCCGGCTGTGGCTCTGATGCAATCGGAGAGGAAAGTTTCTCATGGAGGGGAAAAAGGAAAATCGAGCAAACGAGAGGGAGAGAGTTAGCGAGATGGAGAAAGGGAGGGAATGAACAGGTTCTCTCGGGCCACCTGACACATATCCAAGGTAAACAAGGTGGGCAGTCACGCCAGTCCCAGTCTCGTGCTGCAATCAAAACAAACAGTTCCAGGCCTGGCCACGGCCACGGCCACATGGCCTATATGGCTTAGTCCTCTCCATTGATACTCCTAATACCCCTCTCAGTGCCTCATAAAGGGGGCTATTGACTTCCCTCCCTGGGGTCAGCTCACATGTCAGCCACCTCCATTGTACCAAATATGTGTTCCATCGTTTGGGGGGGGGGCAAGCCCCCTGGCCTAGTCTATTGCCCTTCCCTCTTTTTAAAATAACAATATGGCTGAAAGGCAGTTTGCCTCCCCCCCTCCTCTTGATGCTGTGAGTGATGCAGTGACTCAGGGGTTTTCAACCCAGGTCACTGCTGGGCCCACCACATTTGTAAACAAGGAAGTGAATGGTGGGAATGGTGGGAACTGAATGGTGGGTGTTGTGTGGCGTGTTGTGGCTGTCAGTGGGAGAGGGACTCCCTGGTTGGCTGTTTGTCTGGTCAGCGGGGAGTGGGGCACACAGGGGTGTATTCAGTCAGTGATGTGAAATGTTTTGTATGTTGCAGATAGACATAGAATGAATTGAGCTGACACGATTTCCTATCTAGCTGACAGACATTATTTTATGTAGTCTTAACAATTTTTATTTTATTTATTTTATTTAACCAGGTAGGCTAGTTGAGAAAGTTATCATTTACAACTTATCTGGCCAAGATAAAGCAAAGCAGTGTGACACAGACAACAACACAGAGTTACACATGGAGTAAACAATAAACAAGCCAATAACACAATAAACAAGTCAATGACCACAGTAGAAAAAAGAAAGTCTATATACATTGTGTGCAAAAGGCATGAGGAGGTAGGCAATAAATAGGCCATAGGAGCGAATCATTACAATTTAGCAGATTTAACACTGGAGTGATAAATGAGCAGATTATGATGTGCAAGTAGAGATACTGGTGTGCAAAAGAGCAGAAAGTAAATAAAATAAAAACAGTATGGGGATGAGGTAGGTAGATTGGGTGGGCTATTTAGAGATACACTTCTATGTAAACGTTCTGTACATTTACATCCCCCTGAACAGGCCCCAGGCAGCCCTGCAGTTGGACTTGTTTGTGAATCTGATCCTCTGCATGTCTGAGATGATTCTCTAGTCCCACTGGGCGGCTGGTAGCCTAAGAGTGTCGGGCCAGTAACTGAAAGTATACTGGTTTGAATGTCCGAGCCGACTAGGTCAAAAATCTGTCTGTGTCCTTCAGCTCTGAAACAGTCGCTCTGAATAAGAGGGTCTGCTAAATTACTCTTTTTTTTTTACCACTCAGTCTATTTTGGCATCAACTGAGCCCGGCTCTAACAGATAACCAGTGACTCAAAACAACAGGGCATTAACTGCCTCGCTCACCTTACTCATTAATGGACCCTTTAAAGTGATTCAGTCCAATGTCTCAAGTAGAAAATACAGCCAGTGGCCTGAATTTGAACCTTTAGGATAGTGTTGGCAGCAAATAATGCAACTCAATGACTTGCTAGGGTGTAAGGTGTTGACAAGAAGTAAGTGTAGTACGAGATGTGGAGGCGTTGCAGAATTTGCTTTGGATTCCTGGTAGGCGACTAGCAAGAGACAGCAGGAGCTGATCCTTTGTCTGCTCTTATTATACTCATGTGATGTGTGTTGCTTGAGTAAAGGTTTTGGTAAGCATACAGGATGTCATTGTGCCAATAAGATGTCATGGAAATGCACGTCAAGCAAAGTGACCTCACAGCAGAGAGGAATGATAATGTGTGACTTCACAGCATTCCTTTTCTCTCTACATTCTTTCACATTAACTACTCCCCCCCCCCCCCCCCCCCCCCCCCCCCCCCCCCCGAGGTGTTTTTAAATCCCTTATTCAATTTGATTAATGGAATAATGCACCAGGTCTACAGCTTGTATGGTAACTGTTGCTGGACAGTAAGTCTTCTCCCTCTCTGTGCCAGTAGAACATTTGACATAACTTGCTTTAGTTTAGTGAGCTGCTGCCTTTTCGTCCCACATTTTCTATATTTTGCCTTTTGGTAACCATTTTGTTCCATTAAAACAATGGTGCACTAGAATACCATAGTATGAGTCATAAAACCTAGCAGTCAAAACAGGGAAAGGGTTCCAATAGTTTTTTTCAACATTCATTTTCCCCCATAGGGGATTTTAGAATCATGTCATGTTTCGTGTAGGCTTACCTTGGCATTTTGATAACCGTGTAAATCTGGAGGTATTGTCAACAATCTGAATGGATGGGAAATGCTGTACTTGAATGCCCACAGGACACAGCAACCTTGCACCTGAGATAGTACAGTATACTGTACGGTTGCTGTTCATAAACATTACCTTGTTTCACTGCGATAGTCACATTCTCAACTTGTAAAGCTCATTGAGGGACTGATGCTGAAAACAAGGAAAAACATGGTGTAAATGACTTTCAATGATTCAGTGTATGTCTCTATTCAAATAAAGGATTTAAATATATTAATGCAAAGCCTAATGTCTGGTATGTGATTTGCAACTTAGTTGAAAACCAGCTGATGAAATATCAGCAATGGCAAATCAGCTGTTCATTACAACCTTATTCATTTAACAGCATTGTCTGCTACAGTGACAGCTGTGTCGTCTGCACTAAGCTGTAGCCGGTCTGGGGTTAAGTACTGACCCAGCGTGAGCTGGGTCAGGTGCTGGGTCCAGGGAGAGGTGAGCCACACAGTGCTTACATAACACAAGAACCTCGATTCTCCTCCTACCACCCGTTCAACTCTCGTGTGTTCCCCTCTCCTCCTCTGTCCTGTTCCCTACACAGCCCCAACCAGGGGGAAATTCATATTTATAATTCATAATTCATTAATCTCTCTCTGACAGATTCAAAGAACAGCCCAAACACTGAAAAGAGAAAGCTGATGAATAAATGATGAAGTGGCATTGTGTGTGACAACAAGGCTGCAAGGCTCGGCCAGAGAGGCGTCAGACCTTCTCGGTTTGGCAGACGATTTTTTATTAGGATATCATTTTCGATGTGGAAGTGCACGCACTGTGGATACACGTTCATATTGTTACAAATGGTTGGTTTTAAAAAGCACGCAAAAAAATATCTTTAAATATTCATGTGTCAACCACAAGGCAGTGAAAACAAAACGTGAGCCTTCAAATTGGCAGTAAATGTAAGGTATCGAAACTAGCAAGTTAGACCACACCCATCTGAAGTGAGGAAATATTGTAGAACAGCGACAATAGCCCTACAGATTGCTGAAAAAATAAGTCAACACTAACAGTCAGGAGAAGTAGTTCCATGCAGCATACAGCTAGCTCTACTGTGGTATCTGGCGCCACAATGTGGTCTCTTTTTACATAACCCCCTTCAACCATGTGGTTCCTTCTGAACATGTATACTGAATGCAACATGCAACAATTTGAAAGATTTTACTGAGTTACAGTTCATACAACAAAATCAGTAAATTGAAATAAATTAAATTAGGCCCTAATCTATGGACTTCAAATGACTGGGAATACAGATATGCATCTGTTGGTCACAGACGGCTTTAAAACATTTAAAAATAAAAAGGTAGGGCCGTGGATCAGAAAACCAGTCAGTATCTGGTGTGACCACCATTTGCCTCATGCAGCGTTATACACATCTCCTTCTCATAGAGTTGATCAGGCTGTTGATTGTGGCCTGTGGAATGTTGAAGCACTCCTCTTCAATGGTTGTGCGAAGTTGCCGAATATTGTCAGGAACTGGAACATGCAGTCGTACATCCCAAACATGCTCAATGGGTGACATGTCTGGTGAGTAATGCAGACCATGGAAGAACTGGGACATTTTCAGCTTCCAGGAATTGTGTACAGATCCTTGCGACATGGGGCCGTGCTGAAACATGCGGTGATGGTGGCGGATGAATGTCATGACAATGGGCCTCAGGATCTCGTCACGGTATCGCTGTGCATTCAAATTGCCATCAATAAAATGCAATTGTGTTCTTTGTCCATAGCATATGTCTGCCCAAACCATAACCCCACCATGGGGCATTGTTCACATTGTTGACACCGCTCGCCCACACAACGCCATACACGTGGTCTGCGGTTATGAGACGGGTTGGATATACTGCAAAATTCTCTAAGAAGACATTGGAGGTGGCTTAAGGTAGAGAAAGTAACATAGATAACTGTGGCAACAGCTCTGGTAGACATTCCTGCAGTCAGCATGCCAATTGCACGCTCCTTCAAAACTTCAGACGTCTGTGTCATTGTGCGACAAAACTTTATGTTTTAGAGTGGTCTTTTATTGTCCCCAGCACAAGGTGCACCTGTGTAATGATCATGACATTTCATCAGCTTCTTGATGCGCCACACTTGTCAGGTGAATGGATTATTTTGGCAAAGGAGAAATCGTCACTAACAGGGATGTAAACAAATTTGTGCACAGAATTTGAGCAAAATAAGCTTTTTGTGCATATGGCAAATTTCTGGGATATTTTATTTCAGCTCATGAAACATGGGACTAATACATTACATGTTGTGTTTATATTTTTTTTTGCTCAGTACATTTAGGTTACTCAAAATAAGCAACACGTGAGATATTAGTTAGTGATTTATTTATGTGATTTATTATTTTTTATTTTATTTTACCATTAAGCAAATCTGCAATACAGTCCACACATTAAAATGCTAAAACATAAAGATTTTCATTCAAGACATGGTTACCATATTACAACATTGTGCTTCTTTCTAGTGCCAATGCGCAGCATTGTCAACAAGCATGTCTGTAACAAACATCTCGAGCCCCTGGTTGCCCCATAATAACAATAATAAATATTACTTTAATATCTTTGCTCAACCTTACATTCTGAGGTACTACAGACAACTGGGCACAGCCCTAACTGTAAGCAAAAACATTACTGCAAGATGTGAAGCCAGACCAAGCCTAGTATAATGTACTTACAGACAGCTCTTATTCACAGATCTTGGATCAGTTTTGCCTTTTCATTTATCATTATATGGACAAGGTGTCCCTGGTCCAAGATCATCACTCTTACTCTGCGTCACGGTGAATATTGACCCTTGGCTATACAGGAATACATATTGTCACACAATATTATTATAATAACGTTAATAAAAGTTGCCTCAAATCAAGCTGGTCAAGTTTTTCAGTAACTGTGGAACCATAGAAACAAAATTACAGAATTATAGTAATTATTTTTCTATTTGTGGAACACCTGGAATGTATACCAGGTTAACTGTATCTTTAAACATTATTTGGTATAATTATTAGTTACATTACAGTATACATAAATGATGTGTCATATCAAACTTATTTTTCTTCTTCTCAGAGAAGCAACTTTTGCATATATTATCATTCTCTTTACACATTCTACTTAGCTAACCCCCCCCCCAAAAAAAACACTGTCTGGTTAAAGAATAGCTGGTCCTCAAGAGAAAATAAAGAGTAGGGTCATAAGATGTAAACTAGAAGTTTATGGGGGTTTAAGTTTTTCCTATATTCACATAGCTGACTTCCTGTGTTGAGAGGGGAAACAGTATATCATCCTATTGCTGCTGATGTTACATTAGGGGGCTATTCTAGGTTACTGAAATCAGTGGTGTTCATTAGGCACCAAAACAGACAAAAACAGGGTAAGACTACTGGTCGACAAGAAATGCCATTTTTTTTCATTTTGCCACTGTGTGCCCTAATGAAAACTACCCAGAATTGCCCATAAGAATTAAATAAAGTGTGAGAGGCCTCAGAGACACACCCAACAGTTATTCCTGAGTTGCATCCCTGCATTGCGAGTGCGTGTCAGAAATCATAGAAACTGCTACCTCCGTCACGCTGCGTCACCCCACACCGTCTCTCCCAGACCAGGACAGAAAGGTTAGTTAGTTCAAAATCATCATTGTCCTGCTCTTTGCCCCACAGAGCCTCTAGAAGTTGAGGCGGTGCTCCCTTTCTGTGCCGGCATAGCGCTTGTTGGCTGCAAACACCTTGGCTTTGTTAACCGAAGGACCTGAGGGAAGAGACACCGACAGATTGTGTCATTTTTCCAATGGTGAAATCGTTTAAAACTTTTGGGAGGCAACCTTATCCTCGTTCCATGCAGTGTAAACATTGACATAAAGACAAACTGGTATTAAGTAAGATGAGACACTAAACAAAATACTAGGTGAATTTCAGGGCAAGTTTCCTTTTGGGGCTTGAGGGTTTTAGTGAGCTTACAGAGAGGTGCTATAGTGTGATGCAAATTATATTTCTGGTGAATTGGCCACACATTTACACACACACACACACGCACTGGGAGAATCTGAATTGGTTTTGCTCTACTCCTCCATCGTAAAAAGGAAACAATTTTACTCTTATGAAATGAGACATCCTCTCCACCTGTGCGTCATCATGCAAATTATGTTTACAGAGGAATCCCCAAATAAGATGTGTACAGTGGTAAAAGGAAATGTAGCTGGTGTTGTGCCAGACATGTAGATAAGTAGCGTATCGTTTTGAAATGTGTGCACGCTTTTCTTCAAGAAAACAACAGCTGATTCAAAGAGGGTGTGACGAATTTCAAAACTCTTCCATGATAGGGTGCCGGTACGACTATCGAAGGGAGGAGCCTCCGTTCACTTATTATCAAAGTGGTACTCTCCTACACATGGCGAGTTTAGAAGATGGACTTTTGCCCAATTGAGAAATTACCCTATGCATACCTGCGTAGCTGAGCAGCACAGGGAGGAAGATGAGTCCGTGCGTGGCCCCCAGCAGCACCATGGCCAGGTACATGCGGAAGTAGAAGATCTGGAAGATCTGGGACTTGGACAGAGCCAGGATCAGGATGCCTCCAAACTTAGTCAGAGTGATCCCACTGAACACCTGGGAGAAGAGGAACCATGGTTTAGTTCCATTCTGGTGCTCAGCATTCCCTGCAGTCAAAAATGAAATCAATAACCAGGTTCTAAAAAACGGAGCCAAACAAATCAAGTGATTTCTACTTTCCTAGATATTGCATTCAAGCCAAGAATTCAATTTCACACAGTTCCCCCCCCCCCCCGGTCTTTAGTCTTCTGCACTCAAAGATCCTTCCTGAAGCTTCTGCGCACGTGCAGCCTACATTCTCTACTTTACTCGCAGAGAACAGGCTACTCAGAGGAACGGTGCCCGTTTAATAAAGTCAGATCAAAACGGAATCCGTGTCTGCAGGACCACACAATGATCACAGTAATTCTACATAACAGAACCCAATATAATAGAATAATAGAACGTTATTTTAAGACAAAAACACCATCGCATTCACCCGCGCATGATCATTCGTTCAGTTTAACCCGTGAAACGTCCACGCAGCCTCATTCTGCATATAGCAACCAATTGATCTCAATCAGTTACATGGTGATATGCATTTTGATCTCCTTGAGTTATACAGTGTAGTTTCAAAGAGGCTTCAAAGTAGCCTACAGTGTTGTTTTGAATGGAGTGAACGAAATGTAGAGCAGATGGTGTTCAACTGTATATAGCCTACCTGTGTATTTTTGCCTGTAGCACACACTTGAGTTTTGGCCACGAGAGAGAAAAACGCAGTGGTGTTTTTCTCTTACAGTAAACATTATACATTACATGACATTACACTATCATATTCAGTTCTGTTATGTAGAACACTATCATTGTGTGATCTAACTTTATTAAAGGAGCACCATGACCGGTCGCCTGAGTAAAGTAGAGAATATACACATGTGCAGAAGCCTCGCGAGGCTCCGGATCTTTTAGTGCAGTGTAAAGATCCCCAAAACGTTGGATCTGCAGCCACTCCGTACTATTTTTTACATGTCAGATTACTGATAGAACAGACAATCCTCAGGCAAAGGATGAGCTACATGCTTTTTTGAAATACATATTCAGGCAGTGTGCCGTTTCCATGAACACAGCACAAAGTGTGCTAGTGTGGGTTGAACCACAAGAGTAGAGATCTACTTACTGAGCTGCCCATGTGGGCCAGAGCTTCTTCAGCCCTTTCCACCCTGGTACTCTTCACACTGATGGAGAAAGCCCTCACTATGTGACTGCAGAACTCCACAGAGATACCACAGCTCTGCAACACACACACACACACACAATGAATACACCGGAGATCCTGGGCTGCGTTCACAACAAGGAGTGTTCTGCATCCTCCTTTCTGGTCAAAACATATCATTTAGAAATAACTACCAAAACTACCCAGAAATGTCAAATTATAGGAAGACATCATTTTGGATTTATACTTATATAAACAATATCAGCCTGTTCCTTCTCTCACCATGACGAGGTTGACGAGGGACACAGCGTTGAGGCTGATGTCCCAGAGCCACATGACCCCGAACATGTTGACCAGGATCATGGCGATGGTGATGCTGACCAGCACTCCTGACCACAGCTCAAAGCCCAGCAGCACCGTGGTCACCGCAAAGATGGCCGCCAGCGACACGCCCAGCTGGAAGACCGTGTCGTAGACAATGGTCAGGTACTGCTCGTAGAACACGTAGAACACACTGGAGAGGGAAAACAACAGTTACAATTTAAGTTTCAACAAATTCAGATTCTGCAACAGAATTCCAGTACAGTATATGTAGACAATGACATGTTGTGAATGATGTACTTAAAAAAGTCCCTAGTGTGGCAACTCAAGGCACTTTGACCCAGAAGCAAAACAAACAAAAAAACAGAAGGACAGTACTTTGACAGGACAAAATACGTACAGATGGCATCTTACATGCAGTGTTTACATGTACTATACAACCCCTCTTGAACCCTTAAAACAGGATGTGTAGTAAACAGGGGGGGGGGGGGGGGGGGGGGGGGGGTCATAAAAGCTGGATGTATAAGAAAAGAAAAGAGATGGAGAACAATCTATGTTATGAGGGCAGCTAAAACAACATGTTATGAGTGTGTGTTTATTTATGACTGACTTACTTCACCTTTTATGGTTATTTTGAGGAACAAAGACCTGGGCCACACAATTTAACAGCTTTTCAGAGCGGTTCTATTTAGTCCGAAAATCAGGAACTCAGAATGGGCGAGTTCAGGGCGTATCTATCTCACTAGTGAGTTGTGACTATATTTCTCTTCTCGCGAGGGCAAAAATAACCAGTGACTGTTATATCACCAGCTAACCCAGTAACACGTACCCTTCGCGGGAAAAGGCTCACGCTTTGTTTCACAACATGTGAAGGCAGTGGCGGCTGCTGAGGGGAGGACGGGGTCATAAAAATGTCTGGAATGGTCAATCGAGTGGTTTCAACCACATGGAAACGGCGTATTTGATACCATAGTTTACCTGTAGGGGAAGACGTTGTGGCCCATGGCGCTTGTGATGTTGTCAGCCAGGACGCGGGCCATCTTCATGGCGTCTATGAAGTCAGGGGAGTCCTTGAGGATGGTGTGGTAGGTCATGAAGTAGGTGGCCCCCACAGATGTGTCGTTCCCCTTTAGGACCACAGCTGAACTGTAGGCCGCGTGACCACTGCAGGACCACAAAGACCACGTTAGAGGCAAATACAGAGTCAAGTCAGTGAGAAGCAAAAAAAAAAGTGTAAACTACATCAAGGTAAAAGCATGAAATGCAACCAGTCAATATGTCTCGATACACACTCAACTATGAACTACAATGCCTTCATTGCCATAGAGAAACAACCATTACCCTTTCCCACACTTGACGTTGGGGTTGTCTGACAAAAACATGGGGAGGAACTTCATGAAGTCCTGCTCTATGGGCCTCAGCTTTCCACTGGGGGTCATGGGGCGGCAGCGCACACACGACGTGTCCACCACTGATGAAAGTAGACAAATGTAGGTACTTCAATGCAACATTTCTAACACGCAATTACAAAGAAAAAGCCCTTTTAAATATACTGCCTCAATGACTAAAAGCAATACTTCAGAATGGCACCGTTTCGCAACAGCTTGATATCGGAATGTAGCCGGTGTCTTCAACATCAGGATGCGAGTGAGACATTGTTAAGATGTGTTAAGAGTTGTCCTGAACGTGTAGACTTGCTTTGCCCAGAAGCCGTTGGAAGAGACTAAAGAGAGTGCGTGACCTGATCAGAGCAGTGTGTCATTGGCACATTGGATAATGGTTTAACGTTGGTGCCTGAAGCATTGCAGAAGGACCCAGAGGAGTTGTAATATCTACAGCAGGTGTGTGTGTGTTACCTGAGGCATTGCAGAAGGCCCCAGAAGAGTTGTAATATCTACAGCAGGAGGACTGAGGCTTCACCCAGTCAAAGTAGTCATCCAGCCACGACGACGGGTTGAATCCTATAGTGGTGCTGGGGGGAGAATTACATTGAGATGACTAGATCCTTTTCTATTGGAAGACAGCCAAGAAAGTCTTACATACCTCCAAACAAGAAAGGTATTTGTCAGCAGTGTTGGGGTAATGCGTTACAAAAGTAACACGTTATGTAATGATATTACTTTTGAGTAACGGAGTAATGTAATGCGTTACTTTTAAACATTTGGAGGAATAACAGTTACTTTTTCAAGTAATGTGCACGTCAATTTCAGAAAATATTTCACCTCTGTGTGAAAGCTGTGCCATTGATCGCTTCTGTGATAACAAAGCCCATAGGGATTCACCGTCTAGTGCCAAGTGCGCCCTCTAGTTATCCATCTCTATGCAGAGGTCTTAACCAGCACTGGCGGCTGGATTTTGAAGGATGAAATTATATTATTTAATACTAGTACAATTGCTCACAGAAAGTGATTTTGTTTAACAAGTCATATTTTTTTCTCTTAAGGAGATAAGGGGTCAACATTATTGGCACCCCTGTTTTCAATTCTCTGGCACCCTCCCCTTGTGAGGATAACAGCACAGAGCCTTTTTCAAAAATGTTTCATGAGATTGTAGAACACATTGGGAGGGATCTTAGATCATTCCTCCATACAGAATCTTTCCAGATACTTGATATCCACCGTCTGTGCTTAAGGACTGCCCTCTTTAATTCAAACCACAGGTTTTCAATGGGGTTCAAGTCCGGAGACTGAGAAGTCCATAGCCTTCTCTTCTCTTGCTGGAAGATCCCCTTGTGGCCAAGTTTCAGCCTCCTGTCAGTGGCAACCAGGTTTTTTGGCAAAAATATCCTGGTACTAGGTAAAGTTCATCATGCTGTTGATCTTGACAATGGCCCCAGTGGACAAAAAATAACATAACATCAAAGAACCACCACCATATTTTACAGTAGGCATGAGGTCATTTTCAGCATATTCCTCCTTCTTTTGACACCAAACCCACCACTGGTGAGCGTGGCTAAGAGCTCTATTTTCATGTCATCTGACCAATGCACCGGTTCCAATCCAGGTGCCAATGCAGTTTAGCAAACTTCAGGCATTAACATTTGTTGGACGATATGAAAATAGAGCTCTTTGGCCATGCACAGCAGTGGTGGGTGGTTTTGTTTCATGTAACAAGTAATATGTCTTTGTCAAGTAATTAAATCACATTTTATTGGTCGCATACACATATTTAGCAGATGTTATTGCGGGTGTCGCGAATCCCAGCACTGTTTGTCAGCGAGTTCAAAACCAGAGTTCTAGTCTCCCTGTTAAACCCCGACTGATTTCACATCATACTAGTGATTCCAACATGAAAGAAGTGGGGAGGGGTTGCTGTTGCTTCACTCACTAGTTGCTGATGAGAGATGCTGCGTAGACCTGTTGGACCAGAGAGTTGTTGCTGCAGCCCACCCCTCCACACACAGAGTTCTGGCCCTCCAGACTCAGGTAGTCATGGCCGTCCTCCACCACGAAGTAGACCGGAGGACCCGTGTGGAGGTACTCACTCAGGTTTTTAAAGTAGTCCAGCACGTACGAGTCCTATTGGATAGGAGATTCAACATGAGACAAAATGTCTGACATTATCCCACGCATCAAAAGAGAAGACCGATTATCAATAGCACACGGAGTGAGGCTGGTGGGGTTGGTTAGACGTACTAGACATACTTACATCAGGCATGGAGAGCTTCTGGTCCAGTCCAATCTCTACCTTATTGGTGACAGCGATACTGAAGGACAACATCCCCACAAACACAGCCACCTGTCCGAAAGAAGTTGTTAAAGATACACTATGGGAGTTTAGTGGCTAACTGTTTACAAAACATGTTGGTTTGAACGCTGACTCTATTGTACATTTAAATCTGAGCATCAGCACTCACCACAATGGGTCTGACCCACTCTTTGAGGATGAAGGGGGCGTAGACCTTCTTGAAGAAGTGGAAGAGGAAGCCATCTGTCCTCTCCTCCTGGCCAACTGGCAGCTTCACACAGCACACAATGTCCAGACGATTCCCCTGGAAAAACAACGTCTAAATTCTTGAAGCGCAAGAGAATGATGTTGACTTAACCCGGAAATCCTGAATAAGGCCCCAAGGACCCAATCAGTATAGCATTTTAAAAACAGGTGTTCAGAATGTACTTCCTAATTAGATAACTTGTGTCTCTCTCTGTTAAATGTGACATCAGTGCACTGCTCACTTGAAGTGGGCTGTAACCGTGACGCTCATGCTTAGCTGGGAATAACATGGTAATGAAACAGGGAGTTAGCAAATAGTGACACAGAATGCTGACAGCTACTGTTTAGCATGCCAAGCCTACCCCTGTGAGTCATCACCAGTCCTCTCACAGGAGAAGCAAATGCAGTGTGGAAACATTTAGTTTATTCCCCAGCCGTCCTCACCTCCTGCCTCTTGGCGTCCAGGCCCAGCAGGCTAATGAAGCAGCTGATCTGTAGCAAGAAGTCATCCCCAACCCTTAACCAAGCCCTACACTACCCCCATACCAGCCCAGCCCTCCTTACCTCCTGTCTCTTGGCATCCAGGCCCAGCAGGCTAATGAAGCAGCTGATCTGTAGCAGGAAGTCAATGAACACAGCCAGCCCAGCAAACAGGGAGAAGGTCCGCACCGCTGGCATAGTGGACAGGGCCCCTGGACAGGAAAAAGGTAGGTAACCCACTGACATAAGAGCTCCAGACTCAAGCTTGTCGTTACACAAATTGCAGTCAATACGGAAATCCATGGGAATGACAAAGGACCTAGTTGACGTCTTCAAGTATTCACATACTGCCTTATACAATACGTTTGATTGTTCTATAATGCAGCCAAGTAGTGTGTCAACACGAGAGGTGTTAAGTGGCTGAAGGTTACAGGTCATTCTCATACCCAGGAAGAAAGCCACTGTCTCAGAAAAGGAGGAGAGGAGCATGCTGGGAGCCACGTCTCCTAGGATACGGCCTATCTGCTGGTGCAGCTCCTCCTGAGGCATCCGCTCATCCCTCTGTACAACAACGCATCACACATGGTGATCAATACATTCATTCATTCATCACTGCCATTACAGAGTTCGACAGTGAACTTATACATGCCGTTACATACACATAATGTACACATACATACACGTACCTGGTACGTTTGGACAACGATGAAGATGTTGTCGACGCCGACAGCCAGCACCAGGAAGGGGATGACCTCGATGACGATGAGGGTGAGAGGGATGCCAGCATAGCTGAAGATGCCCAGAGAACAGGCCACTGAGCTCAGCACTATCACGATGCCTGCTATGCCCAGGGAGATCTTAGAGTCCACCTAGGCAGAAAACAACGACAGAGGGTTAGTCATTCAGAATCAGAACCTTGCAGGAGACACAATGCTGCGAACAGGGACTTGACCTCTCTTTTGAGCTAGACAAAGACCTAAACTATTGTCTTGAGTCGGGGAGATGTCGACAAAACACGTTATTAAATAAACTATTACTACTAACCAGCACCCTCCTGAAGCTGTGGATATGTCCTAACGCCAGGGAGATGTAGACGAACATGATGGCGTAGCTGACCACGACGGTGCTGAGGTCACTTTCGCTCTCGCGGTTGATCTCGTCCTCGATGCTCCTCTCAGAGTTGAAGGAGATGGTCAGGTTGGGGTTGCTGTAGTTCTTCAGGAAAACGATGAATCTGGAAATGGAGGGATGTGTTACTCCAAAATGGCAACTCATGGCACAAAACCAGATCTGACTGAAATGTGAAATTGCTTTAGTATATACACTAGCATCTGAAACATTTGTTTTGCTCACTCCTTCTCCCAGGCCAGAGCTTTTCCCAGATTGATGCTGTCGTTATGGTAGTTGTTGACAGGGAACGTGATCACTAGAGCTGTGGCGTTGTTGTAGTTGGTGGCTGGGGTGAGAGAACAAGATGCAAAAAAAGGGAATTTGTGTTGACAAAGTTCAATACAAAAAAAAACACAGTAAACAATAGTCAAATCAATATCAAAGAGCCTGAAGGATGTTCCAAGACACAGATTCAAAGTTGCAAACAGTCCGAGTTAGCTCATTAAACCCGACTCTACAAGGTCAGTGACCAAATAACTATCTTTGCATAGCTATCTCTGCATAATAAAACATTTGTGATTATATACAGGAGTTAAGCAATAAGGTTTAGCCTTTTGTAGCAGACACGATTTCCTAATTTAAAAACATAAAAACACATACAATACACTCAAACCCACCCATAGGGAGAAAAAAATAACAGTACAAAATTGAAAAAAAGGCATATTTCCCACTGACTAATTCTTATTCCCACGGACTAATTCTAGATTCTATTTCTTTGTGTGATGATGTTAACGTATCCCCACTCACCATCATAGCCTCCCAGGACCAGCCAGGGGAAGACAGGGCCTCCGTAAGTGCCCAGACAGGGATCATGGAGCTTGTTGGTGTCGTTGAGGGATGCTGGGGCACTACACACAGGAGAGATAGACAGAATTATTTAATAACGGAGGTGATATAAACAAATCTAAGACTAACTGTTCACCACACACAGCTATGAGTATATACCTGCAGAAGGAAAATGAAACGCAAGAAAAATATCAGAACCAATCTTTCAATGTGAATGATTCGAGTTGGAGAGGAACTGGCAACTGGTACAATCTCATGAGTTGTGTAGCATTCCCCAGGTGCAGAATGTCACTAGAGAAAGTGTTCTGAGGGCCACTCACCTGACGCAGTAGAGGAAGTGTGTGTGGTAGTCGGCGTAGACGTAGAACTCATCGCCTACGCTACGGTCCAGCTGTTCGTGGCTGTTCTGGAAGTAGTTGAGAACACTGAGGATGGTGCAGTTGTCGTTGAAGGGGGCCAGCGGGGCCAAGCAGATATCCTTTAAGGTCACTTTCTGGTCCCCGTATGAAGCCACTATGTTTTCTATGTCCGTCTGGAGATCCAACACCTGAGATAAGAGATTGTGTTAAAATTTGAGAAAAAAAACAAAAACTATAAAATGTCACATTAGAACTAAGGCAAAGACTTCCTGAAGAGACTCCACACTTGATCAACAATACAGCGGATATATTCTTGACACAGCATCGTTTCCCCTATACTAATTTAGCAGAGGCGGGAGCCAAAGATTATAACTAAGGTCACTGATCCAGGGTTCCAGCCCAGTTCCTCCAGCTAACCCACCTGGTGGAGGACGTCCTTGTCCAGGGGGGCTCCGAAGGGCACGTCAGCCCCCGCGGGGTTCGGGGAGTAGACGGATTCTGACTGCAGCGTGGTGGTGATGATGAGCTGCTCTGCCCTGAAGAAGGGTCCGAAGTGGCTGTCGAAGTAGTCCTTCTCCTGCCTGGCCTGGCTGCTGGGAGAGGACCATAGCTCTACGGGGTCCGTGGTGATCTTCATGTAGACCAGGCCCCCTGAGCAGGTGGCCACTACGGCCAGGCTGCCTAGGATGACCACGAGGGGCTGCCGTACGCAGAACGAGCCCCAACGGGCGAAGAGGGAACGCAGGGAGCTCTCGAAGCGCTCGCCCAGCGTCTCACCACACGACGCGTCCACTGTGACACAGAGCGAGAGATGAGGGAAGGAGTTAACGGTCAGGTAGAAAATGGGAGTTTTTTTTATTGAGAATATTACTGTATTTTGGGCTGATTTGGCACCGTCGTATGTAGATATTTTAATAGCTGGGAGTCCAGAAAGTTAAGTAAAACAAGTAAGTGCTGCACAAAGACTTGGATTGATATGCAGCACCGTACCTTGGTCAATGTTGTCATTGTTCAGACAGGGAGGGTTATTGCTGTCCAAAATGGGACCATATTCCGACTCGATTGTCCTTTTTCTGGGTGAGAAAAGAAGGAAAAAAAACAGCACCATTAGATACATCTTAGGAAAACACTGCTTCAGGTCATAATATGCGTCGGTCCTTGCCTGTAGCACCAGGCTCCGATCACGGCTCCGATGAAGATGAGGAGGAAGGCCACATAAGAGATCCACATGATGACCACCATGGCGTCGATGCCCAGAATGGTCCATGGTGGAAGCAGGGGCGGAGGGACAGGCTGGGGGCCACAGGCCTGGCTACAGTCCTGGCAGGAGCATGGCCCAGAGCCATCCTCCAGACCCTCCGTACAGCCGTATGTCTTGTTGTTCATGGGGATCATACCGGACACAGGCACGTCTGGAGAAGTGGGGATTGTCAGAGGATGTGGAGTTATTGTGCTGTTTTAAACAGAGACCAATGTTAACTGAAATAAGTATGAATACTTGAGGAGACAGTTGCCCTTTCATTGTAAATGGCACATATTCTGTATTGTGCATCTTACCTGAGAATATAGGGATGATGGGGAAGGGACTCTGTCCATTGTTGATGTCGAACATGTACTCGATCCAGTTGGTGGCGTTGCAGTCACTGGCGTCCTTACCACAGAGCAGTGACAAGGCCTTCACGTTAATGGAGGGGGCCTGGACATCCTGACAAGCATTATACATGGCTGCCAAGAGAGAGGACCAAAATTACATTATACACCTTGGGACTGACTGATATCTGTAGCATTATGTCAACAACAGTGCTAGCCAATGGAAGTGACTATATATTTCCACTCTTCCACTCTCAAACTGTGACCTGATCTGCCCACTAGCCTAATCTGTTTGCAGTCTTGCCAACTCCTATGGACAATGACCATAGGAGTTGGCAAGAAAGCATTAACAGATTTTTATTTTTAAAATGTTTATTTAACTAGGCAAGTCAGTTAAGAACAAATTCATATTTACAATGACGGCCTAGGAACGGTGGGTTCAGACGACAGAACGACAGATTTTTACCATGTCAGCTAGGGGATTCGATATAGCAACCTTTCGGTTACTGGCGCAAAGCTCTAACCATTAGGTTACCTGCCGCCCCAGTCTAGAGGACCAGGCAATGTGCCCCCTTACCATTGGCAAATGTCTGCCCAATGTAGTACTGGACTTCCACCACATTGGTCTTGTTGGCCGCTGTGTCATTAGTGAACTGGGTGCCGTTCACGAACAGACTCTGGCGGGGGCTGCAGGTTAGCTCACAGAACAGGTTCATCAGGTTGAAGAAACAGGCTGGGCATCTGGAGACGGAGAACCCAGAGAGAGTCAGGGAACTTTAGATTGACAGAGATGACAACATATCAACAAAGCTACCTTACTGCTAAGGCATCTCGCTAAACCAAATCATAGCCATTACGGGAGTATGTCCAAGTATGGCACATGGAATGACAAAGTTATTTTTGCAAAGACTATGTTGCGTACCGAGAGAGGAACTGTAGGGGAAGCTGAAGGCTCCCTTGAAGAGTCAGGAGCTGCTGGACATCACAGCACAGACTCTGGTTCCCATAGTCATAGCCTGGACACAGCTCCTACACACACAAAACAAGAACAGGGATCATTCAGATGACCTAACCTGGCTTTGTTCAAGTAAAACATGTGAGAACATTAAAATTGGAGTCAAGTGTAATTTCAGAAGTGTAATGAAAACATAGAGAACCAGTTAAAAAAAAAAGCTTCCATGATAAACCTTACTGTGAGCAGCTCATGGCCCTCTGCTGGGAGTGGGATAGGTGGTCCTGTATAGTTGCAGTTGTACTTCTTCCCCGGGACCTTGTCGGACTCCCCACACTCACCGTACCACACACAGTGCTGGGCTTGAACCTGAGAGGAGATATGGGGACCAAAACAAACAAATCTTAACATGTCTTGTGAGAGGTGTACAAAGAGGACTTGATTCATGAGACGTTAGTTCTAAAGTGATGGAAATTCTCTTTGGCTTATCAGAACTTTAAATGTGCTGTTCTGTAGGCTACATACACTCCCCTTCATATGTATTTGGACAGTGAAGCAAAAAACATTCATATGATTCTATACTCCATCCAGCATTTTAGATAGGTCTCAAACTCAGCAAAAAAAAAGGAAACGGCCTCACTGTCAACTGCGTTTATTTACAGCAAACTTAACATGTGTAAATATTTGTATGAACATAACAAGATTCAACAACTGAGACATAAACTGAACAAGTTCCACAGGCATGTGACAAATATAATTTGGATAATGTGTTCCTGAAACAAAGGGGGGGTTGTCAAAATAAAAGAATAACAGTCAGTATCTGGTGTGGCCACCAGCTGCATTAAGTACTGCAGTGCATCTCCCCCTCATGGACTGCACTAGATGTGCCAGTTCTTGCTGTGAGATGTTACTCCACTCTTCCACCAAGGCACCTGCAAGTTCGCAGACATTTCTGGGGGGGAATGGCCCTAGCCCTCACCCTCCGATCCAACAGGTCCCAGACATGCTCAATGGGATTGAGATCCGGGCTCTTCGCTGGTATTGGCAGAACACTGACATTCCGGTCTTGCAGGAAATCATGCACAGAACGAGCAGTATGGCTGGTGGCATTGTCATGCTGGAGGATCATGTCAGGATGAGCCTGCAGGAAGGGTACCACATGAGGGAGGAGGATGTCTTCCCTGTAACGCACAGCGTTGAGATTGCCTGCAATGACAACAAGCTCAGTCCGATGATGCTGTGACACACCGCCCCAGACCAGACCTTCCACCTCCAAATCGATCCCGCTCAAGAGTACAGGCCTCGGTGTAACACTCATTCTTTCGACGATAAACGCAAATCTGACCATCACCCCTGGTGAGACAAAACCGCGACTTGTCAGTGAAGAGCACTTTTTGCCAGTCCTGTCTGGTGCAGCGATGGTGGGTTTTTGTGCCCATAGGCAACATTGTTGCCGGTGATGTCTGGTGAGGACCTGCCTTACAACAGGCCTACAAGCCCTCAGTCCAGCCTCTCTCAGCCTATTGCAGACAGTCTGAGCACTGATGGAGGGATTGTGCATTCCTGGTGTAACTCGGGCAGTTGTTGTTGCCATCCTGTACCTGTCCTGCAGGTGTGATGGTTAGATGTATCGATCCTGTGTAGGTGTTGTTACATGAGGTCTGCCACTGCGAGGACGATCAGCTGTCCGTCCTGTCTCCCTGTAGCACTGTCACAGTACGGACGTTGCAATTTATTGCCCTGGCCACATCTGTAGTCCTCATGCCTCTTTGCAGCATGCCTAAGGCACGTTCACGCAGATGAGCAGGGACCCTGGGCATCTTTCTTTTGATGTTTTTCAGAGTCAGTAGAAAGCCCTCTTTAGTGTCCTAAGTTTTCATAACTGTGACCTTAATTGCCTACCGTCTGTAAGCTGTTAGTGTCTTAAAGACGGTTCCACAGGTGCATGTTCATTAATTGTTTATGGTTCATTGAACAAGCATGGGAAACCGTGTTTAAACCGAAGATCTGTGACATTATTTGGATTTTTACGAATTATCTTTGAAAGACAGGGTCCTGAAAAAGGGACGTTTCTGTTTTTTGCTGAGTTTATTAGGTGACAGGACAGAATGTCAACTTTTATTTGAGGGTATTTTCATACAAATCCGTTTGAACATTTAGTAATAAAAGCACTTCATGTAGGCAATTCCCCATTTGAAGAAGTCCTTGGACAAATTCACGTCGGCCAAATAGTGTATTAAAGTAGTCAAAAGATTAGTATTTGAGCCCATATTCCTTGCATGACTACATCAAGCTGCAGACTACAAACTTGTTGGATGCATTTGCGGTTTGTTTTGGTTGTGATTTGTCCAATAGGAACTGAATGGTGAATGTCGTGTGCCATTTTGGAGTCCCTTTTTTTGTAAGTAAGAATAGAAGACGTTACTGAACACTTCTGCATTCATGTGGATGCTATCCTACCATGATTATGGATAATCATGAATGAATGGTGAATAATGATGAGTGTCTTGCCTCTCAAAATATTCTAACATTGGCTGCTATTGGTAATGGTGAGAGGTTAGAACTTGTTTTATTGTAGCCTTTTATTGAATGGCATTCACTCATCATGATTAATTCATGATTATTCTTAATCATTGCATTATCAAGTGGGCAATTCCACGGTAACATAGTGACACAGACTTTTGCACTTTCAAATGTGTGTGATTGCCAACTTAAACAAACCAAATTAAAACGTTATGCCCAAGTAGGCGTGGCCACCGGCTAGTCATCATTTACCATTCAGTTCATAATGGGCAAAACATAACCAAAGCAAACTGCAATGGCCTTTCAAATCATATCAAATTGTATTTGTCACATACACATGGTTAGCAGAGCGAAATGCTTGTGCTTCTAGTTCCGACAATGCAGTAATAACCAACGAGTAAACTTAACAATTTCACAACAACTACCTTATACACACACACAAGTGTAAAGGGATGAAGAATATGCACATAAAGATATATGAATGAGTGATGGTACAGAACGGCATAGGCAAGATGCAGTAGATGGTATAGTACAGTATATACATATGTGATGAGTAATGTAGGGTATGTAAACATTATATTAAGTGGCATTGTTTAAAGTGGCTATTGATACCTTTTTTAGATCAATTTTTCCATTATTAAAGTGGCTGGAGTTGAGTCAGTATGTTGGCAGCAGCCACTCAATGTTAGTGATGGCTGTTTAACAGTCTGATGGCCTTGAGATAGAAGCTGTTTTTCAGTCTCTCGGCCCCTGCTTTGATGCACCTGTACTGACCTCGCCTTCTGGATAATAGCGGGGTGAACAGGCAGTGGCTCGGGTGGTTGTTGTCCTTGATGATCTTTATGGCCTTCCTGTGACATTGGGTGGTGTAGGTGTCCTGGAAGGCAGTTAGTTTGCCCCCGGTGATGCGTTGTGCAGACCTCACTACTCTCTGGAGAGCCTTACGGTTGTGGGCAGAGCAGGTGCCGTACCAGGCGGTGATACAGCCCAACAGGATGCTCTCGATTGTGCATCTGTAAAAGTTTTAGAGTGCTTTTGGTGACAAGCCAAATTTCTTCAGCCTCCTGAGTTTGAAAAGGCGATACTGCGCCTTCTTCACCATGCTGTCTGTGTCGGTGGACCAATTCAGTTTGTCCGTGATGTGTACGCAGAGGAACTTAAAACTTACTACCCTCTCCACTATGTGGATAGGGGGGTGCTCCCTCTGCTGTTTCCTGAAGTCCATGATTATCTCCTTAGTTTTGTTGACGTTGGGTGTGAGGTTATTTTCCTGACACCACACTCCGAGGGCCCTCACCTCCTCCCTGTAGGCCGTCTCGTCGTTGTTGGTAATCAAGCCTACCACTGTAGTGTCGTCTGCACACGTGATGATTGAGTTGGAGGCGTGCATGGCCACGCAGTCGTGGGTGAACAGGGAGTACAGGAGAGGGCTCAGAACCCACCCTTGTGGGGCCCCAGTGTTGAGGATCAGCGGGGTGGAGATGTTCTTACCTACCCTCACCACCTGGGGGCGGGCCCGTCAGGAAGTCCAGTACCCAGTTGCACAGGGTGGGGTCGAGACCCAGGGTCTGCTAATAAACTCGCTCACCGAATCAGCGTATTCGTCAATGTTGTTGTTTGACGCAATGCGGAACATATCCCAATCCATGTGATCGAAGCAATCTTGAAGCGTGGAATCAGATTAGTCGGACCAGCGTTGAACAGACCTGAGCGCGGGAGCTTCCTGTTTTAGTCTCTGTCTATAGGCAGGGAGGAACAAAACAGAGTCGTGGTCAGCTTTTCCGAAAGTAGGGTGGGGGAGGGCCTTATATGCGTCGCGGAAGTTAGAATAACAATGATCTAGGGTTTTACCAGCCCTGGTAGCACAAACGATATGCTGATATAATTTAGGGAGTCTTGTTTTCAGATTAGCCTTGTTAAAATCCCCAGCTGCAATGAATGCAGCCTCAGGATATGTGGTTTCCAGTTTACATAGAGTCAAATGTTTGTTCAGGGCCATCGATGTGTCTGCTTGGGGGGAATATATACGGCAGTGATTATAATCGAAGAGAATTCTCTTGGTAGATAATGCGGTCGACATTTGATTGTAAGGAATTCTAAGTCAGGTGAACAGAAGGACTTGAGTTCCTGTATGTTGTTATGATCACACCATGTCTCGTTAATCATAAGGCATACCCCCCCGCCCCTCTTCTTACCAGAAAGATGCTTGTTTCTGTCAGCGCGATGCGTGAAGAAACCAGGTGGCTGTACCGACTCCGATAGCGTGTCTCGAGTGAGCCATGTTTCCGTGAAGCAAAGAACGTTACAGTCTCTTATGTCTCTCTGGAACGCTACCCTTGCTCGGATTTCATCAACCTTGTTGTCAAGAGACTGGACATTGGCGAGTAGTATGCTCGGGAGCGGTGCGCCATGTGCCCGTCTCCGGAGGCTGACCAGAAGACGGCTTCGTCTGCCCCTTTCACGGCGTCGTAGTTTTGGTTCGCCGGCTGGGATCCGATCCATTGTACTGAGTGGTGGGCAAAACAGAGGATCCGCTTCGGGAAAGTCGTATTCCTGGTCGTAATGATGTTGAGTTGACGCTGCTCTTATATATCCAGTAGGTCCTCCCAACTGTATGTAATAAAACCTAAGATTACCTGGGGTATCAATGTAAGAAATAACACAAAAAAAAATTATACTGCATAGTTTTCTAGGAACGCAAAGCAAGGCGGCCATCTCTGTCGGCGCCGGAAGTGCACAATACTCTATTGTGTTAACAATAGAGTATTGGCTGATTTCCAGTTTAAGTTTAAAAATAATTTAAGATGAGTGATGAGAAATGTTTCATCCAACAAGTGGGGTATCTAACTGCACCCTCATATGTCATGTCTTGAAATATGCAGACAAGCGGAAAAAGTCAAATGTACATTGTAATACTTCTGACAGCCAACTTTCTAACTCCGCCAACAGCTCCCAAGACTTTACCATAATCCCAGAAGGCATGGATTGAGTCGTTAGTTTTACACTTAAGACATGACTCTGTCGTTGTGCTGTAGAATTAGTGAATTTCGTTGTGTAATAAATTCTATACTTTAGTTTATACTGGATTAAGCATACATTTTTATTAACTAATTTTGTTAGCTATGTTCCAACACGACCTCCATCTTGTGCCAACATCAGTTCCTTTTAAATCTTGGTTCCAATAGTTAATTTTTTTCTGATTGTCAGTTGGGTAGGCTCTCTGCAAGGTTTTATATAGCTTACCTATCATATGAACATCCTTTTCTGACTCAAATAGGATTCCCTCAAGATTACTCTGATGTCCAAAAGATTTCAAACCAAAGTTTCCTATCAAGAAATGATCTCCATTGGTCAGTCCAAAAAATGTATTTTTAATTATTTAATGGAAATAAATGCATTGTACTGAGACATTTACAGTTTATTTTCATTTAGTTTTCCATGTGGACCAATCTATCAGTGAATTCTGAACAGCTATCCAAGGATTGTTCCATAGGGGTGTGTTTTTAGGGAGTGATATTGGTTTTTGTATTTTCTTACATATTGTTAGTGTTCTGAACCATGAATTTGTTCATGTTCTTAGTAGTGTTCAACGGTATACCGATACCACAGTAATATCACAGTACCAAAATGTCATGATACCAACATTTTATACAGAACAAAAATATAAAAACGCAACATCTAAAGTGTTGGTCCCAGAAATAAAAGATCCCAGAAATTTTCCGGACGCACAAAAAGCTTAATTCTCAAAAATGTGGTGCACAAATTTGTTTACATCCCTGTTAGTGAGCATTTCTCCTTTGTCCAGATAATCAATCCATCTGACAGGTGTGGCATATTAAGAAGCTGATTAAACAGCATGATCATTATAAAGGCATACCTGGTGCTGGGGACAATCTAAAAGGCCACTCTAAAATGTGCAGTTTTGTCACAACACAATGCCACAGATGTCTCAAGTTTTGAGGGAGCATGCAATGGGTATGCTGAATGCAGGAATGTCTACCAGAGCTGTTGCCAGAGAATTTTATGTTAATTTCTCTACAATAACATCGTTTTTGAGAATTTGGCAGTACGTCCAACTGGCCTCACAACCCCAGACCACGTTTAACCACGCCAGCCCAGGACCTCCCATATCTGGCTTCCTCACCTGTGGGATTGTCTGAGACCAGCCACCTGGACAGCTGATGAAACTGTGGGTTTGTGGAACCAAAGAATTTCTGTACAAACTGTCAGAAACATTCCCGGGGAAAGCCATCTGCGTGCTCGTCATCCTCACCAGGGTTTTGACCTGAATACAGTTCGGCGTCATTACCAACTTCAGTGGGCAAATGTTCACCTTCGATGGCTACTGGCACGCTGGAGAAGTATGCTCTTAACAGATTAATCTCGGTTTCAACTGTACCGGGTAGATGGCAGACAATGTGTATGGCGTTGTGTGGGCAAGCGGTTCGTTGATGTCAATGTTGTGAACAGAGTGCCTGTTGTGAACAGAGTTGTGGTATGGGCAGGCATAAGCTACGGACAATGAACACAACTGCATTTTAATGACGGCAATTTAAATGCACAGATACCGTGACAAGATCCTGAGGCCCATTGTCGTGCCATTTATCCGCCTCCATCTCCTCATGTTTCAGCATGATAATGCCGAGCCCCATGTCACAAGGATCTGTACACAATTGCAGTTCTTCCATGACCTGCAAACTCACCAGACATGTCACCCATTGAGCGTGTTTGGGTTGCTCTGGATTGACAAGTACGACAGCGTCTTCTAGTTCTTGCCAATATCCAGCAACTTCCCACAGTCTTTGAAAAGGAGTGGGACAACATTCCACAGACAACTATCAATTATATGCGAAGGAGAGTTTCACACTGCATGAGGCAAATGGTGGTCAAACCCAGATACTGACTGGTTTTCTGATCCACGCCCCTACCTTTCTTTTTCATGATATCTGTGACCAACAGATGCATATCTGTATTCCCAGTCATGTGACATCCATAGATGTCGAACTAAGTAATAGATTTCATTATATGTACTGTAACTCAGTCAAATCTTTCAAATTGTTTCATGTTGCTTTTATATTTTTGTTCGGCGTATAACATTTCACAAACCATGTCGCGGGCCGTTTTAAATTAATCCTGGGTCGCTAATTATTGGTTTGATAACAAACAACGTTGTTCAGTCATGTTACCTAGCTAGCTAACAACCTGGTAACTTGACAGTAGGTCCAGGCTAATTTGATTGACACAGGAAAAAAAGGAAACGGATCTGCTACTCATGAGGTCTGTGTGCTTCAAAAGGTAGGATTCATATAGGCCTAATGTAATGTAACTATAAAAGTTGCGAGAGAGGTGTGTGTGTTTATGAGGGAGAAAGAGGGAGTGTGTGAGGAAAAGAGAGTGTGTGTATGTCTGTGTTAACTGAAGAGTAAAGAAGGTGTCATGCAGTGTTTTCCCCTTACTACCACAATGACATGTAGATTCTCTCTCTCTCACACACACACACACACACACAGAACAGTGTGAAGCTAAATTCAATGTGTTGTATTGAATAGAAGTGTGAATTTCAGTGACCAGTTTGAGTAGCACATGTTCCCGTTTGAAGTATTTTTACTTAAGTACTTCACAACTACAACCTAGTTATTTGCCTACCTGGTTAAATAAAGGTGAACTAAATAAATAAAATAAACACCACTGCGCATTTCACCCAACCCCTCTAAATCAAAGAGGAGCAGAGGGCTGCCGTAAAAAAAAAAGTTTAAATCGAAGTCTTTGGCGGCCGGGGAACAGAGGGTTAACTGCCGTGCTCAGGGGCAGAACGACAGGTTTTGACCTTGTCAGCTCGGGGATTCGATCCAGCAACCTTCCGGTTACTGGCCCAACGCTCCTACCTGCCGCTGGGAAAAGGGTGTATTCTTATTCATCAGGATGCCTACACCTCTGCTGTTACTACAGTACGTGGCAGCATAGTCCTCTCCAACCCAGCTCCTACTCTCCTTTTTTTGAAATGTAACTCTTGCAGGAAAGCCAGATCTGCTGACAATCCCTTAAGGTGTTCAAGAACCATGTGTAGCCTGTGCACATTCCATGTAATAGGTTGGATTTTGTTGGTCTTTACTTGTATAGAATCTAAGTGAACCTCGTCTGTTGCATCTATCATTGAAGAACCAGAGAAAACATTCAGCAAGCATGCTGTATGAGGGAGGTGGGCATTCCATGAAATGGGAGAGTCATAGTATGAAAACATAGTTAATGCATACATGACATATATAGAGCATGTGGGCTGAGAAGACATTTAACCAAAAAAACACCCCAAAAAATCATTAAAAAGTGCTTTGTACTTTTGAGTTGCTTTTAAGGGCCAACTCCTCTCCTAATGTACCAAAAGTCTGGAATATGTCATTGAATATACATTGGCGAAAGACTGCCACTTAAGTATTGTGGTCAGTTTCTATTACCTTGTAAATTAAAAAAAATATATATATAGTGGTTGGTGAGAGTCTACTTGGGGACAGTGGGATTCAGAGAGACTGAAGAGAGGTGAGTAGAGGCCTCACACACACCTTAGAGAAGCATATGAATTGTCCTGTTGAATTGGCGCCTTTTCGTAGCCCATGTTGCTACAGTATGCTGCCCTACCAAGCAAAAAGGCAGTAACTGCTAAATTGGTCCAAAATGAGTTAGTCATTTTTGCTACATTAAATACATGCTTAAATCATGGCAAATAAAGTAACAGGGTTGACGATTTCATCTTAAATTCAGACATAAACTCCCTTGTAACAGAGAGAACGGAAGCTTGTTGTGTGCAACAGGTAGTGGCAATTGAATACAAAATTCATCGTTAAAACATTTCTAGCCTGTCTATCTAGTATCCATGGCTAACAGGGTTGAGGTGATATGCTCGACCTGGTCAGTTTTCCACCACAAAACACCAGAAAATTGCCAAAAATAGTACAAACAACAAACCACAGTTGGGTCACCTGCTACTGTCCTCTCTTCCACTGACACACTGTTATGTTCAACTGTTTTCTTTCTCTTTCTGTTGTCTGATGCTCAAAGCGAGAGTGTGAAAACATTCTGGACAACTACCTCCCTCTCCCACTGAGTATCGCCCGACACCAGACATCCATGGAAGTTGAAAAATAGTTTCAATTTGGTCAGTCCGCCCTGGCCTTGATTTCAACGTCCGCGGACGTTAGCCCAAACATAGATGTCCATGAGTGGTGAGTGGTTCTGATTTGCTCCTATCATAGACATTGATATTTCACAAGTGTGGACAGTAAAGTGAAGCAGAGTAGAGTACCATACAGTAAAAAGTAGAGTATAGTTTAGGGCAGTACAGTCCAGGTCACTAGAGGAGAGTACAGTATAATGGACTGTAGTTCAATAACCAAAAGAGATGTTTTCTAACTCAAGGTATCATGGCAGAGCTGACACCTGATTATTTGGAGCAGATATTTAACAACGTTTTTAGAAAACTTGGTCACATAAAACAGATTTCACCGTAATTCCAAGTCATAGACTGTTCTCTCTACTACCGCACGGCAAGAGGTATCAGAGCGCCAAGTCTAGGTCCAAAAGGCTCCTTAACAGCTTCTACCCCTAAACCATAAGACTGCTAAACAATTAAACAAATGGCCACCCAGACTATTTGCATTAACCCCCCCCTCATTTTTAAACTGATACTACTCGCTGTTTGTCTATGCATATAGTCACTTCAACTCTACTACCTACATGTACAAATTACCTTGACTAATCTGTACCCCCGACCATTGACTCAGTACCGGTACCCCCTGTATATAGCCTCATTGTTGTTTTATTTTTTAAATTACTTAGGTTTATTTATTAATATTTTCTTACAAGTGCTGATTTTAAGGTGAAAGTCTGAGACTCAGCAGAATTATGTTTCTGTGGAATTGCCCTACTGTGTAAAAGTCAAGGAATTTCATAGAGGCACTCTATGCTTTTGTTCAATGCTAAAGACAGCTGAAACCCAAATGATATTCTTGCTAAATTAAAGCAGAAGTGAGCCAACATATTCTGCACCTTTGGGTTAATTTGACTTTCTTCTCTATACCAGATCTGAATGTAATATGAGTCTACTATGCACCTCGAGAGAACCCCTGTGTTTCAGGTCCCAAAATACAACCTTAACTTCTGGCAATCACGTGCGGTTGGTCTCTCTTGCTAATTTGATTGACTATTTTGATGGTTGACTTCCGAGCACACGTTTCTCTCTTTGTTGTACTGACTGAATGCACAGTACACTGTGTTCCCTTTGGTGCCCTGTGGTCGTCTCACCGGGATGAGACTCGGTTGGCTCCTTAAATTGTCACTGTCAAGGGTTTCAAGTAAGTGGAACTCTAAGACAAACCAGACTGAACTTACTACTGCTAAACTACTGTCAAATGACTTCCAACATGTATCATAACTTATTGCACATGCTTTTGAAGTGGGGTGTGTTTGAGGCCTTTAATCCACTTATTTTATTTTTCTGTGACCAGACCTTAGCCGTCCTCCTCCTAGCCTATGTCTGTTCTGACACACAAGCCTTGTTTTTCAATGTGTGATGAAGTTGAAGACCCCCGCCACGAACCACTTAATCAATTGCCTGAGGAGGATGGCCAGACACTTAACAGGCTGAGTAATGTCATTAAAATATCTGATTGAAGGGGGAAATTCAGAAGAGAAACTCTAGTTCTTTCCTTGAGGATACATGTCTCCAATTACAATACTTTTCACCTTCAGTATCCAAAAATGTTTCTATTGCTACCCCATAAAACACTGTTTCCACATCTTAAAATTAATTGCCCTTTTTCTGCATGAGTTGTGTATGGGAAATTATTTGACTGTAGGAATGAGGAGTCCTGTGGTGTATTCATTAAGCCGATTCTGTAGTAAAACGTTTTACAACAGACATCGTTTATTCCAAATGGAAAACGTCTTGCAACGAAAACAAGAGTTTCTTTTGGACAAATGTAGGTAGGTTCCTCCCGTTTATTTCCATGTGGTTCTTCCTAGAGTAAACCGTAAAAGGTTTCCATAGAAAAAACATTTAACAGACCAAACATTTTGCAAAGGAATCCGACTAATGAATACACCCCTAGTTTATCTTGGGGATGCAAATTAATCCGCGAGTACAATGACAGCAATTGTCCATTTTGACAATGGCCTATTGAATTCCATTCCACGAGACCAAGTCTGATCAACACAATTGCTTTGGGTTGGGTTTATTTTAGTGTGGATTGTCTTGTATTTTCTTTCGCAATAAAAGTTGGTTATTTGAGCAGGAGATAGAGGATGCATATCAGTGGCTTTAAAGCTCTTGTCTCACTTCTCGAGACCGAATATTTTACATGTAAACCCAGATCACGCAAATATTAGATTTGTGAACAAGTGGTCATTTCCTATATCTTGTCGCATTTGATGAATGAGTTTCGTCTAGCTACATGATAATCGCGTGACAGTGACGCAAAAATATTTCGCAATGTATGGATTAGGTTAGCTAGCTAGAACTAGCGGTTTGCGTCCTAGCTAGTTAGTTAAACGAATTATCACTAGCTCACATTGGCTGAACTGGCTGCTTGTACAATTTGTAACCATAGTACTTTAGCTGGCCAAATGATGCTGGTTGATAGATGCTAGCTAACACTACCTACCAAGCCAACTTTACGCTGAACAAACACTAACAGCACCGGCTAAAAGTGAACAGGCCTTGCTTTACTTTTTGACAATGATTTAGCTCGCTTGACACACTTTAGTTAGCTAACGTTACCTACCGGTGATTGACAGCAAGCTAAATATAGATACGCAATAAGAAGAGATTAGCTACTTAGAAAGCTATTTAACACTTACCCATTTATAATGTCCCTCTGTCAAAATTATGAAGATGAAAAATAAATAGTTTCTTTCTGATAAGAGCCCCATCCCTCTACTCAAAAAGACTTCGGAGTGTTCCTGTTATCCTCTGGACTTGTTCATTACGGCATTGGTGACTGGAGAACAACCCTTTGGCACATTGCTGCCACCCCCAGGATTGGATAGCGCGGACACTAGCTAGTCACATTGTGCAACGTTTTCTTGACTTTGACCACAGCCTGCAACTGCATCCCGCAATTCAGGGCGTCCCACGCGAGCATCCATTGGTTCCTTCATGAACCCCCCCAAGCGCAACATCTTCATGCTTGTGTGACAATTTTGAATACCAGTCAAGAAAGGGAAATATAAGTATTCGCCCTGCCTACTGGAGTCGTCCTTGCTAGCTAGGATACCGGTAGACGGTGTCCTTCGCTCCTGTCTGCCCTCACAGTAATTACTACAATTGCGGTAAAACAATCCCCTACAGGCGAAGGCGACGGTCTTTCGGTAACCCCCGCCTCGCGAGTGCTAGCTAATTAGCTGGCTAGTTTGTTAGTGGCACTTCGTGCTAGCTTTACTAGTTAGTTAGCTAGCACACAGTGTCACCCTCGCCTCCCGCCTGCTGTGTACCGGAGAAAACTGCGGGAAAACAGTGCCCAACAGGCGGAGCGAAGGACACTGTCTAGTACCGGTCGCCCCCGCCTCCTGATAGCTCAGCGGGAGGCTGCGGCGACACTGTGTGCTAGTTAGCTAGCAAATGGTTTCGCGCCTGCTGTGTATCTTAATCCTCTTTAGGACTAGCTGGCTAAGTTACCACATAGCATACTTCGCTGAACACCTGCGGTCGTTAACAGAACACAATAACCGACAGGCGAGTGCTAAGGACACTATCTAACCGTGTCGCACCGTCTTCTGTGCGGTTTATAGCGGCTGGCAGCCAACGTTATTCTGCATTAACGCCACCTACTGCACTGGAGCGCCTCTGCCTCCCACATGTCCTAACTTTAAAATAAATACAGTACCAGTCAAAAGTTTGGACAAACCTACTCATTCTTGGTCTGGAATGGGAAAAATATCCTTTCTATTTTATTCAGCTAAGTTCAACTATATTCTTCTTAGTATAAAATCATATAATATAAAATAATGGTAGGCATTATAAGCATATCTTGTCTGACAAATGAACAAGCCTAAAGCCTCTGGCATGGCGCATAGCCAGATAACGTACAGTAGGCCAACTCATATTCTGTTCTTCTGAAATCCATTTTCTTCATATCATAATGTTTATTTAGACCTGCCTAAAATAAATAATACATTTATTGTGATGGTGTAGGCAAGTGGTCACTAACTGGTTGATCCCGATAGACTGGTCGATCTTCAAGACATTCCTAGTCAATCACCAAACTATTTCTACAGAAAAGCCTAAATAAATATATTTTTATGTTGTGCTGTTGGCAGTACTTAAATCAGAAGCCCTGCGCACCGGGTAGGCAAGTGTTCCCATTTTGAACCATTTCATTTGTCTGAAAAGACAAACCTTGCCTACCAGGTGGACCTGTAACTAAATCGAGACGGTCAGAAAATCCAGCAAAGAGCTGGTGTTTTTATCAGTGAGTTCATGTTTAAGTTTTTAATTCAGCGCTGTCAATAATGTTTTTATTCAATACTATTACAAAACATGAAACGTGCTTCTCCCTACTTCCAGCTGCAGCTGCAATGAGTAGCTAAGTGTATTGATAGCCCTGCGATTTTATTATTAGCAGCTCGTCGTGTCTATTTTAATATCGAAGAACAGTATATTTCATTGTCTCTAGTCATAGGCACAACATGAATGTGAAAAACGGTCCCCCCCCCCCCCCCCCCCCCCCCCCTCTGGTCAGCCTCACCAGAGGAAGGGAAGGAAAGAGCAGGGACGTGAGAAGCGGACTCTCTGTTGCTCTCGCCCTCCTGCCGCTGAGATTAATGCAGGGTTCAAAACAACTGTGTACTTGTAAATCTTTGACTTCCGACTTCAGTGTGTTCAAGACAACTGGGAATGAGTGGAGGCCTGTAGATGCTAAATGTGTTTATGTTAATTAACGGGCAATTACCGTGAGACCGGCAGTCTTTTACATGACAATAACCAGCTGACAAAATGGCATGACTGCCACAGCCCTAGGTGCAACTCGTTATTAGGAAGGTGTCTTAATGTTTTGTACGTCCCGAATTGCAGGCTGCAATTGCACCCTTCTCACGTTGACACACAGAACATTCAACCCTGGACTCTTCAGGTCTTCATTACAGTAATGTTAATTGTATTTTTTCGTTTTGTTTTGTTACATGAGACCCTTAATAATCGTGTTTGTTCAACTAAGTAAAACAGAATGAAAAACAATCAGATTGTCAGTTGAACAGTTCAAATATGTAAATAGGTCTTTAAAAAACACGCCAAATAGTTAAATATAAATACGTTTAATTCATTTTCACTTTGAAAGGAAATAATTACAGTTCATCAATAACTGCATATTTATATATAAAGTTGCAAGACCATCTAGATGAGGAATGTTGATAGGATTATTTATAGGTGGCCAAATTGAATATATTGTACACAACATCATTTCATACTTATCTATACATGTACCTCTGTCAAACAGCAGGCTCTCAAATGACAAGTAGCTATTTAATATGTTCATTTAAAACTAGGAAAGAGATTCATTTTGAAAGTTTGAGCACCTGCAAGAGTGCAAGACTTTAAAGCTGTGAGAAGATTTACAGTTGTAGTGTTAGAACGAAAGGCCTTACTGTACAAAACAATAATAAGCAACACAGATGTCCTAATGTTGATGCAGTTACAATGGGTCACCAACAGGGGGCAGTGTCTCTCCCATCTGGCCATATGATGAAAGTTATAAAGCCTTCAGCAAAGTCATCAATAGCAATATTTGCCACAGATGTGTACTCAACAACCGCTTCTTTAGGAAGAGTCCTGTAAGGTTTCAGAAGTTCCTCCATCAACGCCCTCCATGGACCAGCCACCATTAGACTCCGATGAGGGCCTCCTCCTTCCCACTTCCGACACTTAACGTTCAGCAACATTTGACTCCAGCAGGTCTCAAACTGTAGGTTCCACACAGAAGAGCTCACACGTCCAACTATTGTTCTAACAGTTCCATCCCTTTAGATGTGGGAGCTAAATACCCAATACTATATACTCAATACACCAATACTGTATCAGTGCCATCTTCTAGTACATGTACCGTTTATGTGTTGGCAAGTAAAGGGTGCGCCGACATATAAGTGTTTTTACATTTCTTTCACAGGGAGCATCTGATCTCAAGGATTGAAGGATACGCTATTTTGTCTAGTAATATTGTTTCTCCACATTCGTATCACAACATTGCTTTGTGCAACATGACACCTATGGGTTTCTGATATGGGCTACAGCGTCTGAAAGTATAGGCCTAAGGTATTATCTTGCTCTTTTTCACCCAATGGAGTTAAACACCAAGAGCCTCGTCTCATCTCATCAAACTATCAGCTCAGACTCCATTTGAAATGGACGATTTTTTGGAATGAGGAGACTTTCGCAGCACTGTACCGTACTACAAGTGGCGAACAATAGAAAGCACACACACTTGGCTCGTTTAAGGCATGGATAAATACATTGCAAAGCAGTCCATGGTACCGCTACCCCTGCTAAACAAAGACATTATGTCTTCAGTGGGATAGAGAGCCTTATTACCCGGTGTCTCTTTTCATCCACAGTGGGAGGTAGGGGATAACAGGCCTCAGTTTGGGCCTAGGTACTCTGTGTTCTCTGCGGCCGGGATGTGTCCGTTGGCATGGGTCTTGACGGAAGGGGTGAAGTCCTGCTGGTAGTCTGGGTTATCTATACTGTTCGGGGGTTGGTATTTCTGGACGCAGTGGAGACCGCCATTGGAAGTGGGGGAGAGGCCATTGGAGCTCGGGGAGGAGAGCCCATTGAACATGGGGAAAAGGCTGTTGGCGGTGGTGGTGAGGCCACTAGAGGTGATGGGGGAGATGCCATTGGAGGTGGTGGGGGAGAGGAGAGAGGGCTGGAGGGTGTTGAGATACTCAGGCCCCACTGCCTCGTTCTTATAGCAGTTCAGGTACTCTGTCTCTGTGTCGTCTGAGGAGATGGTGGGGAGGAGGGTGCGAGGGGGACCGGGGTGCTGGTATACAGGGTTCATCATGTCCGACACACCATTCTGGTTCATGTAGTCTGTTGAAGCGAAATAACAGAAATTAGTTACGACAGCAGGTAAACAACCACTCTAGGTACTAAGTGAAGACATTTTATTAAACTGTTCAATTTTAGTTTTCTAAACAATGACAGAGACACTCTGCAATGGCCTACAGCCATTGCCTAGCAGAGGTCCTTCTTCTTTTCAAAATAAAACAATTTCTGGTAGGAAAACTTCACAATGTATCACTATTTCTTGGGAAGTGAGCCATGTTCTCGGGTTAAGACCCTTTGGGAGGTCAAGGGGCACACTCGCCTGGAGCTGGCTGGAAGGCGTGGTCCAAGAACCTGTCTGTGGGGTCAGCAATGTACCGGAGAACCATGCTTCCTTCTCTGACAGGGAACCCATTCTAGGGAGAATAAAATCATTGTTAGCCCAAAACCACACCTTAACTGCAAAGTATCATATGAGTTAGAGATGAGAGCTGTTGTTCCATACTGTGAAAGACTCTGTGTCAATGCTACAAAGTTTGCTTTTCAATTAACCTCAATGTTACATTTGTGATGTGTGTCTCTCTTACCTCATTTCTGCTGTGGCACAATCCAATGCTGCTGTTCAATGTGCTGTTTTGGCTCTGAAACACAGATTTACACCCGAGTCAAAAATTACATTCCAACATATATGATAAAACACCACAAAAACACAAATAAATATCTACATTTCTGTAGACCTACTTCTACTAAGTTCTTGTTGGTTGAATTCTTTACAGTAATGTTTCAAAAGGTCAAAACCTTTTAATTTCATTACTGTGTATGAAGAAGAAGGTGAAATAAAAGCGACCACAATGAATAAAAAGAGTGACAAAACAGCTCATCCAAATGTAATTGTTTTCGAGAAGGCTGAATAAGAGGAAATTAAAACAAGTTAAGCAGGGAACCATCTGTCAAAGACTACGGTCCAAGTCCATAAAAGGCTGTATAGTGTACCAAACGCTTCTATTATATAAGCAGGTTCCTCCACTTGTATTCTGGCAGAAAAATATTTAACAAGTAGTGCTGCCTGCCTGCGAAGATAATCAAAATTGAAAGCTTATGGAGTAACCAGCCGGCTTTCTGTGGCAGGCATACAGCCCGGGTAGCCAACACTGGACCTCTTGGAGTTGAGTCTGAAGAGAACAGAGGAGGAGAGAGAGAGAGTAAGAAAGAGTTATAGAGAGAGAGAGAGAGAGAGAGAGAGAGAGGATTTCTCCTAATCTCAAATGCAATCAATCAAGGGGCACATGGGAGGAAGCGGGGGTGAGGGAGTAGTGGGGGAGTAGGGGGTCAGAACAAGGACAGGGGAAGAAGAAGAGTCCCCCTGACAACATTTTAACGGGAACAGGAAGTGGGCGATTGAGGCCTGTCTTGTTCAAGCCAGGTATGACACGGTATAAACGCCTACGTAAATTCAATTTACTCTTTCCTCCCCGGCCGATATAAACCAAGATTCAATTTCACTACGATTGCAAAAGGGGCTAACTAAGAACTTGAACTGGGATACGTACTATCACCATGACCTGACCTGATTTAATCTTGTTAAGTACAGGATCAATAAATAAATAAGAGATTGTTCTAGCATTTGCGTTAAACAATTGGCCACAAGGATTGTTGGTTCTAATACAAGGTGTAGTAAGGGAAACATAAATTGCCTCCAGTAGTCTAAATTGCCCAATAAATGTCAATTTCACCCTGTCAAACTGTGAACTCAATGGAGGTGGATACCAAAATTCTGCAGACCCCTTCTTTGTAAAACAACAGAAAAGAGCTGTGAGCATAAAAAGTTAGATGGAATTCATTTTCTTTGATTTCTTTGATGCATTTAATCCAGTTTCTTTAATAAACAAAAAAAAACTATTCTCTGTGTTAGAAATGAGTGTAGAGGAAGAGAGCCAGTGGCTGCTGGATGGTGGAAACCTTTTCTTTGGGCTGGTTTTCTGGATACAGATTCAGCCTTCTCCTGGACTAATCCCCATTGAACATGCTTTTTAGTCTAGGAGTAGACTATTCCTGAGAAATAGTATCTCTCTGTCAATTTGAGCCTCGTCTCCAGGCTCAAATTGCTGGTGCATAGAGCCTGGTAACAACAACTTGAAAGGGGTGTGGTGAATTAGCTGTATTAGATGGGACTTTGAAAAATGGCGAAAATCGTCAATCAAAATAAATGTTAAATCCCATTGACCATATTATTTTTGGGAAGCCCAACTGATTCTGGGTTCGGGCATATATAGTTTGTATGTGAAAACTATTTATCGAAGATGTGTACTTTCAGATTTTCCAAACTCACATAAACCTTGTTTAAATCACTTGTGCTGCTCACGCCTTGAAGTCCACAATGTAGTGGGGAGGTTTCTGAGGGTTATGCTAGATGGTGATTGAATGAGAGATCAGCCAATTAAAACAGGCAGTTGCTTTGTCCACTCCTTCAATAGACTTCCAGTCAAGTCCCGTTCTGAGGCACTGTGAAATCAGACGGTTCGACACACAGAGCCGGCTAGTGGACGAGATTACAAAGCAGTACATTATGGCTAGCCTAGTGGATGAGTTATTTTACCATAGAGTGTAGGAGCTGGGTACGGGAGGTACTGGGGCTGGAGAAGAAGCTGTGCTGAGGTACCAGGTACTCATCTGCGTCCACAGCTTCCTCCATGTCCTCTCCACTGATTAGGCTCTGGTAGAACTTGGTGTCTGTGGGACTTGGGAGGTGCATTCGGTCGTCACCCTGGAAGAGACACACGCATCAGCACCCAAAGACCAGTCCGAAAGAATTATAGAGTAGGTACGTGTTTTGTTCACTAAACTTACAGTGGCTGAGTGAGTTTAATCGGTTTGTGTGGTCTGTGACTCCACAGTAATTCATGACAATGAGTTACACCGCTCACCTGGATGACAAGGTAACGTGGGGGATCCCGCGCCATCTTGGAAAACTCAGCTATCAGCTCCCGGAAACGAGGCCTGCTGTCTGCGTCGATCATCCAGCATTTGACCATGATCATGTAGACGTCTATGGTACAGATGGGGGGCTGGGGCAGCCGCTCCCCTTTCTCCAGCACCCCTGCTATCTCATTGGCTGGGATGCCGTCATAGGGCTTGGTCCCAAACGTCATCAGCTCCCACGCGGTCACACCTAAACAGAGGTACAGTGAAATAGATCAGTTAAAAGCGTTCATTACTGTCACTGTCACAATGAACCGTTTTCACTTGTGGGAATTGGCCTGTTTGGATAGGGCTAAATTGAAATGTTTCTTACAGAAGAAATATGAAAAGCATATGCATAACCATGGTAGCAAATGAAAGGGAACAGTTTGTAGATGATGGGACAATTGCTAGACCAAAGCTGAGGACACAACAGTTCACCTGACACAAGACTGAATCCAAACATTTCACTGTTGATTTTATGTGCATTTGACATTTACTGTACTTTTCGCCGCATTTGTTGATATCAAAATCAGAAAATACTCTGGATACATTCAGTAACATGATAAGAATATTCCTGGAAATGTGGGGTAGGTGCAACATAAGACAGAAACATGACATGGGATTGACTGAGAGGACTAACTGGTGTCTCCAAGTGGCTACACACTTCTCTAAAGTGTACATTGTTCCTAAGTCATTTCAACCCACTTTTATGGCTCAAAGAAGAGTCTTCAACTATAAAGTGCTTTTTTGAGCTCTCTCAGCTGTGCCGTTGAGGAACTAGAGCAAGCACACTTGTAGTTGTTTTGTTTGGAACGCAACCCTGCATCCCCGCCTTCACAAAATTACTGTTGTTGTTTATGCAATCCAAAAATGGCGTAATTCATAGCATGTTACTGTACACCCACTGCATTCCAATTTATGCGCTTGTCAGTGCACAAACCTGCCATTTTCAACCCGTATAGAGGTACGAGTGTAAAGGGCTACTTATAGTGGCATAGAAACAATCCCAGTTAAAGTTAAATAACTAGGGAACATTACTTTGTTTTTATTCCAGAAAAGCTGTTAGGCAGAAACCAACAATGTCAAGTTACTTTCTAAAAAACCCCACAGAGTCAACATCAGTGAGTTGGATGTGTCCTTAGGAGTGGGAGTTGCCAGGTTCCGTTGGTGTTGGATCAGTTTGAAAGAGAAGAGGAGGACCAGCAAAAGGAAAAGAGGAGAGGAGGATAGAAAGAGGGGCTTAGGAGGGCTGGCGGGTGGTGCTGCCAGGGCCTGCTGATGTCTTTGCCTTGTAGAGTAGAAGACACAACTTCAGAGAACCGGATCTGGAGACCGGCCCACAGAGCAGAGTGTGTGTGTGCGTGCATGCATCCAAACTGTGTGTCCAAACCAGGGGTGGTGTGTGTTAGGTACATTGGTTTGAGGTGGAGGATTCAACATTGTAAGATATCGGACCTTCAGGACCTGCCGGTGTAAAGTTAGATCAGCGATACCAGATACCCGTTTCTCTAATCTCCCAGATACTCAAAAACCCAATACTCCTATCTGGACCTGATTTGAACAGTTCTGATTAAGTACATGATCCAGAAACAATATTTATGCATCTGGATTAACACAAGCACTGTGGTTAATTCCAGCATTGACATGCATTGCTGTACATCCAGTTTTGATATATGTATGTTAAATGGATTTGTGCATTAATCCTATTAAATCGTGTGGGTATGTGGGTTCCTGACCATAGCTCCAAACATCACTCTGATGTGTGTATTTCCTGTGGAGGATGGACTCCAGTGCCATCCATTTGATTGGTACCTGCAGAGAGAGGGCTCTTATGAGTTAGGGTTCACAAACTGAGGTAGTTCTTCCAGATGACCAAGGCAACATTAGGTATTTAGGTAAAGTATAGAAACTGTGTTATCGATAGACTATATTAGGTCGGGATGGAAATAGTAACATAAATCACCATCGTACAGAAAATAAAGAAAAAAAACGGGACCATAATATTATATTTACTTGGCAAAAAAACGTGTTCCTTGCGTTACATTTCTTCACAGTAATTCAATTCAATCAGTAATGAGGGGAATGAGGAGCAGACCTTTCCTCCGTCTGCGTGGTACTCCTTCTCGTCAGCGTTGAGGAGTTTGGCCAGGCCAAAGTCCGTGATCTTGACGTGCTGAGGGGTCTTCACCAGGACGTTCCTCGCTGCCAGGTCACGGTGCACCAGGTGACGCTCCTCCAGGTAGCTCATCCCCTGAGGCCAACCACAGGTCAAAGGATCAAATGAGGAGGTAGAAGCGAATGAGTGAGTCTATGGCCATACATGGGCCCTGTTTTAGAGCATTCTAACTGTATTCAAACAGAGCGATAGGGCTACAGCACTATATAGTGACTCATTGTATTATTGTTTTAAAAAGGTCAACAAGATGTCAAGTGAACGTTGAACTGTAGGTGTCTATAGGAGTGTATGGACATACACGGCCTTTCCGGACTTTCCACTGACTCACTGTTTGATTAAGTTTTAATCCACTACACTGTGACTCATGGGTAGTCTTAAAGGGCCAGAGTTTTGGTCAAGTCACATGGTTAGGAAAGAGGTTCGTGCCTTATCATAGTCTGGGTGCCACGTTCCAGTTTCGCCATTTATGCCGAACCCCGTCATGATCGTTGTGTGACAAGACAGCAACAAGTTTTCTAAATCAAACACAGACTGACACCAGATCTGTATAATTATGCTGCAGAGCATGACAGACGACTTCAGGACAGGAAGTGCACCCAGCATTTTGTGGTTTGAAATTCCAAATGTAGCCGTAACAAGAGTAAAAAAAAGAATATGAATTTTCACAAACACACGTTTCTTTTGGTTAGTTGGAAAAACAACAGCGTCTTGAAAATTCACTACATTGAATGGACACATACTGCCCGGTCGCTTAAATGCACCATAGTCTTACCTTGGCGATCTGCACACACCAGTTGAGGAGGTACTGGGATCCAATGTTGTCCTTGTTCTCCTTGACGTAGTCCAGCAGACAGCCGTAGGGCATGAGCTGGGTGACCAGCTGCACTGTGGAGGTCAGGCAGATGCCCAGCAGACGACACACATGGGGGTTGTCCACGCTGGCCATCACATAGGCCTCCTATAGTCGGTTAGATATAGTACCAACATTTATTCCAGGGCAGTATAGTACAGTATACCGCCTTTAGGGCTAGTGATGCTGGCATCATTCTAGTGTGCGCTCATAAAACTCAATAATGATATCTAAACATGAACCATTTCAACAACTGACAGCTTGAAGACAATGTACGCTTATGAGCCAGATACGTAAACGTGCAAGACCTTTTCTTTAAGAAAGCTCTTGACCTTCGTGGTAAGAGGTCAAGAGAAACATCACTGCAAAAACCTCAGCTGTCCATGCACTCTAAATCCTGAAACGGAATATTCACAGGACCGTGCCAGACCTGGGCTCAAATCATATTTGATATCTTTCAAATACTTAGGGCGTTTGATTGAGCCTGCCTGGAGTGCTAGATCGGTGGGGCATGAAGTTGGACTATTCTATTGGTTCCACTGCGCCAGGAAAGCTCAATCAAGTGCAGCCAGCCAGCCAAAGTATTTCCGAATACTTTATGAACCCAGGTCTGGACCGTGTTTTTTTTTTTAACTGCGGTTACTGGAAAAGATTTTAGAATTCATTCCAGAAAACCTTAACCTTGAATTAGTATCCTCCTCCCACTCCCCAACCCTGGTCCAAACCTTCTCAATGAGTTAATCTCATTTCCTACGCTCCCACTGAGAAAATGACTTCTAGAAACCTGACACCATTTCCCATTTTCTAACTAAATGTTGTCATTATTTCAGCTTCTTCCTGAATTGATGAGCATGTGCTTGGAATTAGTGTCCAGTGACATGCAATAGTGGCTGTATAGGCTTCTCAATAACATATTATGCCGCTAAATTAGGTCATAAAAACAAATTTGCCAACAAATGTTTCGTTTGAAAGTGCTTGTTCAGTGTGGTATGTATACCATACTGTGCTTAATAGCACTAATTTAGATTCTACTGTAAATCAGATATAGAATGTCTTCGGAAGATATTCGGAAGATACCAGTTCTTACTCCCATGAACAAACATCTTTAAGCAGGGATGCCAACCCTGGGCCTTGAGGGCCGAAACATTTCTGGATTGTGTTTCTACCAGCTTTGTCTAAGAGTGAAGTGACATAGAGTGATATAACTCACGTCCAAGATCTCCCTGTTGGCTTTAGGTGATGTGGCCTCTCTTAAAACCTTAATGGCCACAGGAATCTTCACGTCCTCTCCTTCAGGGACCCACAGACCCTGCACGACACACACACACACACACACACACAAAGTACAGATGTTTTCATGCCATGTCAAGAGGTCAGGAAAAATTCCAGGCACTAAATAATCCTAAGAAAAATGAGTGTACATTAATAATTTCTTAAAGGTTTTGGTTCGTTACAGTGGAACATGGGAACAGCAAACTAACTGGTAGTTACTGTGGACTGGATTATGACGCAGGATGTGGTACGTTAAATATGTGGCTGTTAATTGCAAAATTGACAACAGACGTAGATGTGGTTAAAGGGTGTTGGTTTCATACGCAGTCGTAACACACATTCCCATAAGCTCCTTCACTACAGTACAATCCAAGACACTGGAGTTCTCTGAACGAAATCTAGAAGAAGTTAGCGCTTGTATTTACCTTGTAGACAGTGCCAAAGGCCCCTGATCCCAACACTTTGATCTTCTTAAACTCGGTCTCTTTGAGAATGCGGAGCAGAGCCTGGTTGGGGGCCTCACCACTGGGGGTCAACGGTTCAACTAACTGTAGAATAGCAATAGATGCGGATAAGGACGGTTTACTTTGATGCACTATCAACGATGACTACATTCCCTCTGTAGAAAGCCCTCAGTGTCTGCCTCTCACCTCTCTCTCCTGGAGTAGTCTTCGCAGGGTTCTCTTCCTCTTGATGTGGCGTCGCCTCAGTAACACAAAGACAGACAGGCCCATGATGAGGAAGGCAAGCAGCCCACCCACCACACCAGCCGCGATCACCGATAGGCCAGAGTTACTGCATGGGAGACGGGTGGTAACCAAACAACGCAGAGAAGAAAAAAAACGACACACAAATGATAACTGTTCATTAGCTTAGTGAACTGAGTGTTTCTAAGTTTGAATACAATTGGAACAGTACCATTGTAAGTTACTGTTCACGATAAGAGTCAATTGCTTACCCTATAGACTGACAGCCTCTCAGACCAGGACCGGTGCATCTGTAAACACATAACGCACGTATGAACACGTGTCCGTTCCAACACCTCTACATCAATTTTTTTACTGAGACATTTCATTTTGAAAATTCAAATGGGATGCATGTGTCTGTATTTGTGTATTGCGGTATTTATGCGGTTGTGACAGATTCCTTCACTTACCCCTGGGTACAGTTCTGGTGGCACAGCTGGCACACCTTCATCTTATCTGCATACTTCCAGATGAAGGTGTTCTTGCCCCCTGCCACCCCTGGCACCCCTCTAGGGCACCCCAGGACACAGTTGTTGCCGTCTTTGAAGTTAGCGCACTGGGTACACTGCTCTTGGCCCTGAAAGGGAGAGAAGAGGATAGCAAGACCTTGTATTACATACACATCTAAAAGAAACAACTGTGTGGAGACATACTTTATTTAACAGACACAACTATTGTATAATAATAGCATGCTAGAGAAATACATTGTGCCTACTGTGCTGGGACATGGCATGGAGACATAGTATATTAAGCAATAAGGCACGGGGGTGGTAGGGAAAGGGGGATACCTAGTCAGCTGTGCAATTGAATGCATTCAACTGAAATGTGTCTTCCGCATTTAACCCAACCCCTCTGAATCAGAGAGGTCCGGAAGGCTGCCTTAATCGACATCACCGTCATCAGCGCCCGGGGAACAGTGGGTTAACTACCTTGTTCAGGAGCAGAACCTTGTCAGCTCTGGGATTCGATCCGACAACTTTTCGGTTACTGGCCCAACGCTCCTCCCCGCTAGGCTATCTGCCGCCCCTATATGGTCAATATACCACGGCTAAGGGCTGTTCTTAAGCACGACGCAATGCCTGGATACAGCCATTAGCCGTGGTACACTATACCTACAAAAGTATGTGGACACCCCTTCAAATTTGTGGATTAGGCTGTTTCAGCCACACCCATTGCCGACAGGTGTATAAAAGGTGTATAAAATCGAGCAAACAGTCATGCATTCTCCATAAATTACTTACAGAAGAGCTTAGCGACTTTCAACGTGGCACCATCATAGGATGCCACCTTTCCTACAAGTCAGTTTGTCAAATTTCTGTCTTGCTAGAGCTTCCCCAGTCAACTGTAAGTGATGTTATTTTGAAGTGGAAATATCTAGGACCACTTCGCAGCTGAGCCGTTGTTGCTCCTAGACATTTCCACTTCAAAATAACAGCACCTACAGTTTACTTTCCCTCTTCAAAATAACAGCACGTACAGTTGACCTTTCCTCTTCAAAAATTCAGCACTTACAGTTGACCATGGTCTGGGGCTGTTTCTCATGGTTTGGACTAGGCCCCGTAGTTCCAGTGAAAGGAAATCTTAACGCTACAACATACAATGACATTCTAAATGATTCTGTGCTTCCAACTTTGTGGCAACAGTTTGGGGAAGGCCCTTTCCTGTTTCAGTATGACAATGCCCCCTGGCACAAAGCGAGGTCCATACAGAAATGGTTTGTTGAGATTGGTGTGGAAGAACTTGACTGGCCTGCACAGAGCCCTGACCTCAATCCCATCAAACATCTTTGGGATGAATTGGAACGCCGACTTCGAGCCAGGCCTAATCGCCAAACATCATTGCCCGACCTCACAAATGCTCTCAGTGTTCCAACATCTAGTGGAAAACATTCCCAGAAGAGTGGATGGAGGCTGTTATAGCAGCAAAAGGGGGGACCAACTCCATATTGATGCCCATTATTTTGGCCATATCGTGAATATTGGCCATATACCACAAACCCGAGGTGCCTTATTGCTATTATAAACTGGTTACCAATGTAATTAGAGAGTATACCTGATATACCGCGTCTCTCAGCCAATCAGCATTCACGGCTCGAACCACCCAGTTTATAATATAGAGACAAATACTTAGACATAGAATAAATATAAGAGACACACATACTGGTCCAGTGCAGGTCTGGGTTCCATTGAGGAGCTGACACTCAGGATGACATTCCACACACGTCTTATTCACTTCAGTCTCACGTGGCTCCCTGCAGAATAAGGACAAAACGTCAGCATGTAGCATATTTCCACTACCCCAGTCCCAGATCTGTTTGCGCTGTCTTGCCAACCTTTATTGTCATCATCCCATAGGAGTTGCTAAGACAGCACAAACAGATCTGGGAGCAGGCCATACTTCCTACTTGTTCAACATTTGATTTTAGGTGGTTCCATTTGCAGATGGTTGCATTGATCCCTTTCCTCATAGCAAGAGTTCCATTGTAAGCAAGGTGACGCTCAATGTTTGACAGAGGAGACTCCCGAAGTTAAATATCTATGAGTTAAGTGCTCCCATTCCAGCTGAGAGGACTGTCTTCTCATGAATTGGTTAATTGCCGCCTTACTGCCTTAAGAACTTCTTACATGTACTCCTGATGGCAAGTCTTCTGTCTGGTTTTACTATTTCATTCCATGCAAAACTGCATCTTGCAAAATACCCATGTTCAATTGATAGCTTGAGTTGCCAATAGTTTTCTTTGCCAAGTGTACAAAAAGTTCATTTCACGCTTCTTCACTGCTTCAGCTTTGCAGAATCAGGTCCCTTTAATTGTATAAATGGGGATCAGACAAGGGATCCTCCCTCACCCCTCTAGCAGGTTACAGGAGTCTACACAGCTTCCTGTTCGGCTGTAGTCCTGACAGGCGAAACACATGGTGGGTCCAGGTCCCCAGCAGCCATATCTGGTACACATTGTGTCACATGTGTTGTTCTGCAGCCCTGCAAACACACATGCACAAACACATAGATATCAACACAAAATCATTGTTTTAACCAAGAGATAAAGTATATATAGTATTCAAAATATCCTTTTGACTTTCACACAACCTTGTACAAGCAACAAGCTAGCGTCCATTTCCTAGTTCTCCCACACTTTCACAGTTTTATGGCCACAACAATAGAGATTGGCATGGGCCAATATTAATCTCAGAGCCACATACCCCGATGTGACCTTTGTTTTAGTAAACACAGAGCGTCGTGTTATCACCCTTTTATTACGGGCTCGAGTTGTTTATGTGACATTATGGTGTTGACTGTTGGTGTTTGTTGCGACTGCTCTTGTTTGCTGCTGTTCCTTTTTGTTGTTGTTGGTGTTATGTGACCACACACGTCAATATAATGACTTTATGATTTACCGCATGCGGCTGCGTGGGCATTGCTCTCCAGCTGTATGGTCTGCCTGTCGGACTTGAACAGCTGCTTCCAGTGGCACTTCTTGGTGTAGCAGAGGTTGGAGTTCCTGGTGATGACCACATCTCCATCGCTGATCTCCTTCAGCGAGCGAAGGCCCAGGTGGGTGATGGTTAGCTGGGTCATGGCCAAGCTCACCGTACCACTTGAGGAGGGAGAGAGAGGAGAGGGGAGTGAGAGGGAGACACTTCATTTTTTTAGAAGTTCCAGGTGGCTATTAAGGGCTTGACCAGCTCACTACTGCCACTCTATAATATAATAGATGCGGAGACTGAACTGTTACTGTTACTTACTGTTTGGTCCGTCCTCTAATAATCTCCAGGTTTTCAAAGGGACTGAGGGATGTCATGTTCTCTGGCCAGTTCTGAATCAGCAGATAGCCTGGATGTTTGTTTTTATAGAACAGGAAGGAAAAAAAGACAATTCAAATACATATGAATGTAAAATAATCAACAACATGGCTCTTTTGGTAACCTTTTAGTATAGTTAATAGACTAGTTTGCACTGCCTCTTACCAGTGATTTCTCTGACCGTCTTGAAAACGTCTAGCTTGGCAGGATCCATCTTTGGTGCTTTGGTAAATGGGTCCCTGTGAATAGCAAGAACTTTGAAATGTATCTGCCATATTCACAAATACAAATACAACACATTAAGTGTGATGTAAAAAACGAGTCAGTTCTTACTCAACAGGCTCTTAGGTCTTATTCTATATGTTCTTAACACTTACCCATGAATAGACGTGTAGATAATAGCAATGTTCCCATTGATTTTGGTGCAGTTTTTGAACGTGTCAATGTTGGTGGCGTTGATTGACAGAATTTTGTCAAGTTTCCCCATTCCAAGTCCATTGCAAACTGTGAAAATTAGTAATATGTTAATAAAAACAAATGTGGCATCTATTTTTTTATTTTTTTATTTGACCCCTTTTTCTCCCCAATTTCATGGTATCCAATTGTTTTAGTAGCTACTATCTTGTCTCATCGCTACAACTCCCGTACGGGCTCGGGAGAGACGAAGATTGAAAGTCATGCGTCCTCCGATACAGAAAGCCGCACTGCTTCTTAACACAGCACGCATCCAACCCGGAAGCCAGCCGCACCAATGTGTCGGAGGAAACACTGTGCACCTGGCAACCTTGGTTAGTGCGCACTGCGCCCGGCCTGCCACAGGAGTCGCTGGTGCACGATAAGACAAGGACATCCCTACCGGCCAAGCCCTCCCTAACCCGGACGACACTAGGCCAATTGTGCGTTGCCCCACGGACTTCCCGGTCACGGCCGGTTACGACAGAGCCTGGGCACGAACCCAGCATCTCTGATGGCACAGCTGGCGCTGCAGTACAGCGCCCTTAACCACTGCACCACCCGGGAGGCCCGCCATCTAATTTCTTTGCCACACTGTGTTTGAGACATCACAAGCCAGAAAACAAATGCAGTGCAGTTTTGTTGTGGCAGTATCAACTGTACCTTTGGGGCACAGTCCATCACACTTCTTGCACTTCCTGACTCCTCCCTCGTCCACTTCGTACGTGTCACCACTGCATGTCCGAACGCACGCTCCATGGTCTGTCACCACATAGTTATCTGAGGGGGAAAAAACAGAATATATAACAAATCTATGTAATGCATTGTGTACTGTGTATAGGACAGTATTGTATGCATGGCAGTGTCTGAGAGCTGATTCTAACAGCCTGGAGAAAGTAGAGGCGTCTATAGTATTAGCACTCCCTGAACCTAAATCCTTTTTTCCCCTCGTTTATGCAGTTTCTGATTCAACTCAGAGAGACTGGCACAGACTGACTGACTTAAGAGTAATACACCAGAATATAGGCCAGCGTTTTCCAACTCCAGTCCTTGACCGCCCCCCCCCCCCCCCCCCCCCCATAGCTTCTAATGAATCCTTAAATCCTTTATCATATACAGTAGCCTCATAGACGAGGTCATAAGGGGACATGGTTGGAACATGTGGGTTTTCTTACGAGGGCAGGTCTTGACGCAGGTGGCCCCGAAGTTGTACTTCCCGTCTGGGTTGTTGACTAGTTGGTGAAGGTTGCGGTTGTAGAGCAGGAGGCGCGGACACGAGTCTTTACACGTCCCATCATCCTGAAAGTCCCGGCAGGCCTACGGCACCAAACAGGGCTATGTTCATTAAGCAGCAAACCAAAGACAACAGACAAACAGGAAATGGACTACCTGAACCTGTCCAATAAGAAATTCTTGTTTTCACTTTCCGCTGCAAAAATGTTTTAAAATGTTACATGTCCTAATAAATACGGCCCAGCCATCATAGACAGAGCAATAGGACCATAACAGACCCGTATGCACAGATTATAACACTGCATTGCTATTTCACGGCTCAGCTTAACCAGAGAGGAATAGGTGACGCTGGCTTAGCTTCCCAGCTGGGGACTAAGCCTGATTCTCAAGGCACTGTCAAAAAGCAGGGTTTAATCAGCGATAGAAAGGGTCACCGGATACAAAAGCAATACAATTTGGTTTTAATCATAAAGTGGATAGAAAACAGTGGTACTGGTGTAAAGTATGTTGGTCACCAGCCAATAAGACAAAAGGGAGCATCATAAGACAGAAATAATGATGTGTGAAATGTGAAATGCAATGTGTCTGTTTCCTAACACATTTATTGGGTGAAGAAATAACTACAAAATAAAAAATGTTTTTATTTATTTATTTATTTTATTTAACCTTTATTTAACTAGGCAAGTCAGTTAAGAACAAATTCTTACTTACAAAGACGGCCTAGTATATGTAGTATATGTGAGAGATGCCATTCTTGACCTATGACTAGCCAGGGTTTTGTCAGACCACGTGACCTGACCAGGGGAAACTCTGGACCCTACTTAAAGCCTAACTGAAGCCCAGAATTGTTCATGGTCACTCCTGTCCCACCCTATGACACCAGTACAATATGAAGGTGGAATCTGTCTCTGCCACTTGTGAAAGTGGCGTGTCTGTCTGTCGGTCTGTCTCTCACCAGCCGCTCTAGGTCTGGGTCAGATACAGTGTGAAGATTGGTTAGGGTTATGGTTAGGGTCTCTCACCAGACAGTCTGTAGGTCTGGGTCAGATACAGTGTGAAGATGGGTTAGGGTTATGATTAGGATCTCTCACCAGACAGTCTGTAGGTCTGGGTCAGATACAGTGTGAAGATGGGTTAGGGTTATGGTTATGATCTCTCACCAGACAGTCTCTAGGTCTGGGTCAGATACAGTGTGAAGATGGGTTAGGGTTATGGTTAGGATCTCTCACCAGACAGTCTGTAGGTCTGGGTCAGATACAGTGTGAAGATGGGTTAGGGTTATGGTTAGGATCTCTCACCAGATAGTCTCTAGGTCTGGGTCAGATACAGTGTGAAGATGGGTTAGGGTTATGGTTAGGGTCTCTCACCAGACAGTCTGTAAGTCTGGGTCAGATACAGTGTGAAGATGGGTTAGGGTTATGGTTAGGGTCTCTCACCAGACAGTCTCTAGGTCTGGGTCAGATACAGTGTGAAGATGGATTAGGGTTATGGTTAGGATCTCTCACCAGACAGTCTGTAGGTCTGGGTCAGATACAGTGTGAAGATGGGTTAGGGTTATGGTTAGGGTCTCTCACCAGACAGTCTGTAGGTCTGGGTCCAGTGCAGCCTGCAGCACAGTGTTCGTTGCAGCAGTCGATGGGAGACGGACCCTTACACCTCTTAGAGCACTGCTGGGCACAGTTCAGCTTCGTCACTAGACGGAAGGAAAACAGCATCAGTAATGTGCAAGTGCCAGTGATGATATCATACAACTAAGCCCTTGTTTTTGTCTTACGGTATACCTTTCAACAATATTAGAGTCTGGTTTACAGACTTACATGTCTGGCAGTGTTCTGGGCCGGGCGCCCAACATGAACCATTGAAGCATCCAGGATCACAATTTTTACCTACAGAAAATATATCAAAATAATTGTTCAAGAACTCTGCAACTTCAGTGTACTTTAATACTTTATAGTGTACTTCAGTATTTTAATGTTCAATAAAGAAAAGTTGGAGTTTTTGATTAGTTGAAAGTTAAACATGACTAAACTGTTGGCTGCGCTGGGTGAAGCAGCTTCCTGTTAATATCTAACAACATGAACAAATCTAGCCTCAAGCGTGTATAAAAACACAAAACATTGAATGGGATTATGGTAGGTGCATTTATGTGACGCATTGTTTCATGTGCTGTAACAGGAGCTCCTTACAGAGACGATTTCTGTTGGGTTCAGGTAACTGCATGTTGGGTTTGCTGTCAATGTCCACGATGTCCAACCACTGGATGGTCTCCACGTTACACAGCTGGTTGCCTGAGAACTTCACTCCTCCTTTCAGGATCTCTGGAAAATGGAGAGAGATGCGTTTATTTTCAGATGGATGTTGAATGTTGATGTGAATTAATCAATGTAATAAAACGGTGTAGATAACCTAGCTCCAGCTCCAAAAGCAACCCTAACCTGAGCTTCATGTCCACATCCTGGTTCAACTCTAACCCTAGCCTCAACCCTAACCCTAGCTTCATGTCCACATCCTGGTTCAACTCTAACCCTAGCCTCAACCCTAACTCTAGCTTCATGTTCACATCCTGGTTCAACTCTAACCCTAGCCTCAACCCTAACCCTAGCTTCATGTCCACATCCTGGTTCAACCCTAACCCTAGCCTCAACCCTAACCCTAGCTTCATGTCCACATCCTGGTTCAACTCTAACCCTAGCCTCAACCCTAACCCTGGCCTCAACCCTAACCCGAGCTTCATGTCCACATCCTGGTTCAACTCTAACTCTAACCCTAGCCTCAACCCTAACCCGAGCTTCATGTCCACATCCTGGTTCAACTCTAACCCTAGCCTCAAATCTAACCCTAGCTTCATGTCCACATCCTGGTTCAACCCTAACCGTAGCCTCAACCCTAACCCTAGCTTCATGTCCACATCCTGGTTCAACTCTAACCCTAGCCTCAACCCTAACTCTAGCTTCATGTTCACATCCTGGTTCAACTCTAACCCTAGCCTCAACCCTAACCCTAGCTTCATGTCCACATCCTGGTTCAACTCTAACCCTAGCCTCAACCCTAACCCTGGCCTCAACCCTAACCCGAGCTTCATGTCCACATCCTGGTTCAACTCTAACTCTAACCCTAGCCTCAACCCTAACCCTAGCTTCATGTCCACATCCTGGTTCAACCCTAACCCTAGCCTCAACCCTAACCCGAGCTTCATGTCCACATCCTGGTTCAACCCTAACCCTAGCCTCAATCACAACCCTTGCTTTATGTACACAACCTGGTTACGCCCTAACCATAGCCTCAATCACAACCCTAACACTAGCTTCATGTACACAACCTGGTTAAGCCCTAACCCTAGCCTCAATCACAACCCTAGCTTCATGTCCACATCCTGGTTCAACCCTAACCCTAGCCTCAATCACAACCCTAACCCTAGCTTCATGTACACAACATGGTTAAACCCTAACCCTCAACCACAACCCTAACCCTAGCTCCAGCTGCCACCCGACCCTAGCTTATAACAAGGGCTCAGAGTTTCCCTGGTTTGGTTCTAGTACGTGAGAAGGCACACAGTGACCAGTCATTATGCGGCTGGGTACAGCGACTGCCTGGGCAGAGCAGGGACAGGCCTAGAGACTGACCTGTGAGGCTTGTCAGAGGCAGCTCGGTGGTGCCTGCTCCCATTGACTTATTATGGTTCATCAACACAGCCAGGGCAAAGCCATCGTTGTAGAGAGTGTGGCCCCGGATGATGCGCAGGTTGTCCAGGGGAATCCTGTTGGCTGTGTTGAGGGCGATCAGAACATAGCCACCCACCTCCTGAATGGACTGTGGACAAACAAGGAAACATTTGGGTTAGGCCTTGTCTTCACACACTATACCAGGGGTGAACAACTTCAGACCTAGAGGCTCCAGCTTAGGTCCTACTGGTTTTCACCTGTCTATAACGTCATAGCTAGACAAGGTTCACAGAAGGTTACCACCGGTAACCCACTGAACCTAGTCACAAGTATGAGCGCAACCTAAGAGACTATCTCAACTGAAGCTATAAGGCTCTATTGAGGTGTTTTGGACAGCTTACCCGTTGAAATAGCTTTGGACCATGCCCGGAGGTAAAAACAAGATTTGTTTTGCGGCTGTGATGTTTTCATCCAGTAATGCTTTCTCCAAACAAAGGGGTTCCTTACCTGTAGCCTGGTCCCAGAACTGTTTGTGCCATCTTGACATCTCCTATGGTCATTGTTCATGGGAGCTGACAAGACAGCGCAAACAGATCTGGGACCAGGCTAACGTTCCTTTTATCTTACCCTGAGGAAAGACAGATCATGGTGGTCTTCCATGTGTGTGACCTCCAGGTTCTCCAGGACAATGGTACAATTGCTGTAGGTCTTGACCATGTTCAAGTAGTGGCCCTCTTTTGACCCCAGAAGGCTGAACCGGTTAGTGATGCCCTGGCATACTGGGGGGGGGGGGGAGAAGATGATTAGAAATCATCCAGGAAAGTAGAAGACAGAACACCTGAGTGAAAAGTGACCATACTTGAATTTCACAATGAACATGGAAAAACTGCTGCCTTGATCCAGACAGGAATATCTTAGCTACCAAGCACCCTTACATGGATAGTGATATTCATCATGCATAGTCACTGTTAAAATGTACACTGGCATACCCAAGACAACAAAGTACACTGACTCTCTGATTCACTTCTGCCTCTCTTTACACACGTGTGTCAGAGGAGCTTAAGTTGTCTTGTTTCTTTGTTTGTAGGTGTGAGCTGTGCTGTGCACAGTCATACTTTGGTTCATTCAATAGCATTAAATAGCTGAGCTGGATTGAATCTAGAATGGGAAATTGATCCCTACGATGCTGCCGCTTACTCGCTGTGAGTCGCTGTGTGCTCTGAGCTGGCCGACCATATTTATCTTGGCCCAGAATCTTTCCACTGCTATTCTGGCTAGTTAAAACAAATGCCTTGAGTTTCTGCACCGTGTCAACTCTGTGCAGAAATATTTTGAGTTACTCTTCACAAACAGGCGTTTCATGGGGATTATTATCTATTCCACTCATCTCCCTGTCACAACTAAGAATATTGGCAACATTAAAGGGACGTTATCGGTCCATGAATGCAGCATCTTCTGGAGTTTATGAAGCGACGGGTTTTGGAGTTAGATAACAATGATTATTTAAAGGTCTTGAACAGTCAAAATCATGTTTTTCATGAAATTGGTTGGTATTTAGATGAAACCAGATCCAAGTATGATGACCAAAGTATGAAAAATGACTATTGCTTCTACATTGATGAAGTTTGATCATAAAGTTACTGGTCCCCCTCTCAATTAACTTGTCAGGGATCTGGAGGGAGATACACCATCCTCCATGTCAAACACTTGGATTCAGGAGGCGGGATTACTAAAGGAATAGGGTGACATCACCCTAATGCTCATTTTATTAAACCAATGGCAACATGATATTCTCTTACCTAATTTAAATAAGTACTGCCTTGTAAACAACATCTGAGAAGGTGTGTTTGTGGAGGGGCGTGGTTTAAAGAGCTATGTAGCTATTTTACTGGTGCCAACATTTGACTGTAGGGTGTCTGTCAGCAAATATAATTAAAACTTTACAATATTCATCTATGGCAAAGATATTTACATGTTTCCCCTTTCATCTGTGTCTGGTGTTAGCTAGTTACTGGCTAGCTAGTTCTTCAGCCAGCATGGAACAAAAGGGGGGGAAAGGTCATTCAAAACGCAGACAAGAAATTTATGGAGTGGTTAAAAAACAAGTTTTAATGACTCCAACCTAAGTGCATGTAAACTTCCGACTTCAACTGTATATATAGTTAACACATCTGTCAGTGCAGCTGTGAACCATATCACAAGAGATATGACAAACGGGAGATGTATACATACAGTTGAAGTCGGAAGTTTACATGCACTTAGGTTGGAGTCATTAAAACTTGTTTTTCAACCACTCCACAAATTTCTTGTTAACAAACTATAGTTTTGGCAAGTCGGTTAGGACATTTACTTTGTGCACGACAATACATTTTTCCAACGATTGTTAACAGAGATGATTTAACTTATAATTCACTGTATCACAATTCCAGTGGGTCAGAAGTTTGCATAAACTATGTTGACTGTGCCTTTAAACAGCTTGGAAAATTCCAGAAAATGATGTCATGGCTTTAGAAGCTTCTGATAGGCTAATTAAAATTATTTGAGTCAGTTGGAGGTGTACCTGTGGATGTATTTCAAGGCCTACCTTCAAACTCAGTGCCTCTTTGCTTGACATTATGGGAAAATCAAAAGAAATCAGCCAAGACCTTAGAAAAAAAATGTAGAACTCCACAAGTCTGGTGTATCCTTGGGAGCAATTTCCAAACGCCTGAAGTTACCACGTTTATCTGTACAAACAATAGTACGCAAGAATAAACACCATGGACCCACGCAGCCATCGTACCGCTCAGGAAGGAGACGCGTTCTGTCTCCTAGAGATTAACGTACTTTGGTGCGAAAAGTGCTAATCAATCCCAGAACAACAGCAAAGGACCTTGTGAAGATGCTGGAGGAAACAGGTACAACAGTATCGATATCCACAGTAGAACGAGTCCTATGTCAACATAACCTGAAAGGACGCTCAGCAAAGAAGAAGCCACTGCTCCAAAACCGCCATAAATAAGCCAGACTACGGTTTGCAACTGCACATGGGGACAAAGATCGTACTTTTTCGAGAAATGTCCTCTGGTATGATGAAACAAAAATATAACTGTTTGGCCATAATGACCATCATTATGTTTGGAGGAAAAAGGGGGATGCTCGCAAGCTGAAGAACACCATCCCAACCGTGAAGCACGGGGTGGCAGCATGATGTTGTGGGGGTGCTTTGCTGCAGGAGGGACTGGTGCACTTCACAAAATAGATGGCGTCATGAGGCAGGAAAATTGTGGATATATTGAAGCAACATCTCAAGACATCAGTCAGGAAGTTAAAGCTTGGTCGCAAATTGGTCTTCCAAATGGACAATGACCCCAAGCATACTTCCAAAGTTGTGGAAAAATGGCTTAAGGATAACAAAGTCAAGGTATTGGAGTGGCCATCACAAAGCCCTGACCTCAATCCTATAGAAAATGTGTGGGCAGAACTGAAAAAGCGTGTGCGAGCAAGGAGGCCTACAAACCTGACTCAGTTACACCAGCTCTGTCAGGAGGAATGGGCCAAAATTCACCCAACTTATTGTGGGAAGCTTGTGGAAGGTTACCTGAAACATTTGACCCAAGTTATACAATTTAAAGGCAAATACAAATACTAATTGAGTGTATGCAAACTTATGACCCACTGGGAATGTGATGAAAGAAATAAAAGCTGAAATAAATCATTCTCTCTACTATTATTCTGACATTTCACATTCTTAAAATAAAGTGGTGATCCTAACTGACCTAAGACAGTGCTTCTTTACTAGGATTAAATGTCAGGAATTGTGAAAAACTGAGTTTAAATGTATTTGGCTAAAGTGTATGTAAACTTCTGACTTCAACTGTATATAAAAAAAATACATTTCAATGTTGTTTGAGTTGCTTTGTGTGTCACCAAATTTGATTGAGATGATTTTACTGCAATTCTGCATCCAAGTTTCTTGACATAGGTGTTTCAAAGAGCTGTCAGTCAAGGCCAGCTCATGAAAATAAACCTTTCGTCCACTCAGCTTGTCTTTTCAATTCATTGGTTGTTAGCCATGAGAGAAAAAGTTCTGTTTAATAGCAAAAAAAATATATATATATAATGGGTGATATTTTAGTCACTCAAAAGGCTATTTTCAGGACCTTTAAGACTTTTGTGGAAATTAAAGCTGGAGCCATAATGGAATACAACTCCCATTCTTGGCACAATTAAAAAAATGTATCAGGCTCTTCCAAGTGCTGATAACGTGTATGCACACACAGGCTCTAGCACCAACAATAGAGCCATTGAGCGAGCCAGGACAACAAACGCCTAAGATAAAAGGCTGATAATGCTGTATTCTACTCTTACATAACCCGTGTTCGGATAAGCCAAGGCAAGGAGGCAGTACTAGAGATAAGTATGCAGAGGAAGACAAGAGGATCCTTTACATAGTAGTAGAGACTGACTGAGGCAAAATGTGGGTCTGGAGGAAACAGGTCACCTTACTGACTTCCTGTTCATTCTGTCTGCATGTCCCTTGAGCTGGTCTGACAGGCTGTTGAGACTGACACTGTGACACTGTGAATCAGGGGCACATTTGATTTGATTGAACCTTTATTTAACTAGGCAAGTCAGTTAAGAACAAATTCTATTTACAATAACGGCCTACCGGGGAACAGTGGGTTAACTGCCTTGTTCAGGGGCAGAACGACAGAGTTTTACCTTCTCAGCTTGGGGATTCGATCCAGATGAGGAAAGATGCGTGGTTCCCCAAGCACCATCACACACTAAAGACCACAAGTGATCAACTATAGACGACTGTACAGTACAGAGTTAAATGTGGAATAAAATAAAATTTGAACAAACAGAGTAGCCTTGGCTAGAACCAGGGAACATCCGCACCACAACACTTCACACTCAATAAGCAGCATTCGAACCAATCGTTCGAACAAAACTATCGTCGTGGTTGAGCAAGAGCGACACTACTTCACATTCTGGTAAATGTGTCCCTGGAGTCAGAGTAAGAGCTTTGGGACAAACAGGGAATTTACCTTCCTCAAATTCAAGTCAGTAGCTAGGTTTCCATCAAATTGGCGACAGATTGTCCTGCAAAGATTCTAAAATCCGCAAAAAGATCCCACCTTGTCTAGCGTATTTTGTTTTGTTGACATTTGGAAAGTTTACATCAGGCCTGTCATGACATTTTCTTATCAGACATGTTCTTTACTCGCATTAAATGGTTGGATGGGAACCTTCTGTAGTTGCAGTGTTCCTAAGAATACATTCCTAAACATGCCTGGTCCTGACAGCAAAGTCAGAACACGCACCAGAACTCAAGCGACAGCCTCAGCATAAGACACACCTTAATAACACAACACAATGCTCTCGTACACTGGCCTTTTCAATTCCAAGAATGGAGGAAATAAACATATCATTACTAAGGAGTATTATTCTAACAAAGCCTGTCCTCTTGAAATGATACAATATGGAACTTCATAAATGAACTGGCAACACAAATGTCAAAGCAAAATCTTACTCTATTTATTTACTCCTTCCATGGTACACTTCACTTGTTTGTTATTACTAGCTCTTGTGCTCAGTTGATCTGTTTGTGCTGTCTTGCCAATTTATCTGGTCATTGTCTCGCAGAAAATGAAGGAGCTGGCAATATAGCACAAACAGATCTGGGACCAGGCTAGCGATGGGGCCAATCAGAGAGAGAGTATAGGACCTTGAACAGCTGTGTTCCTCGGTGAAGTCCTTTCATTCTAGTCCTCATTAACAAGTCCCCGAGGGGACACCCTGACATGAAAACTTATCATCCACTGCACTGGCCTAAGGGTGCGTCCCAAATAGCTCCCTATTCCATTTACAGTGCACCCAAAGTGGTGCACCACACAGGGAACAGGGTGCTATTTGGGACGCAGCCTAACTACCTAACTCTGTGGCAACAGAGGCAGGCCCAAACCCCCTAACGCCTAGCAACAAAGCCAGACTTAGGATGCTACTGTAGAAAGCAGCCTCTTTTGTTTTAATTAGGAGAGGCATGACGTGAGATTTAATAAACGTAATTAACTCAATTATGACTGACGGAAAGGCCGAAGAGGAATAAACCAAAAACATCACAACCTGTCTACATACAGTATACAGTAGTAAGAGGCAATGCATTAAAGTATTAGCCATCATTTAACATCACAGATAGGTCATCATAGGGAGTGATATCATACTTATACGACCTGACATTACACCACCATAAAACGACTTACTGTGTACGCCATGACAAGAAGAAACCAAAAATAAAGTGTGCCATTTCAGATGCAGCCTCTAGCGGTTAGAATAACACTACGCTCGTGATTAAGAGAGAATCATGGATTTATAACGAATACCAGATCAAATCAAATTGAAAACAATCTTTGGTGCAAATGATGCAATCATCTGCCTCTACATGGATCTGAGAACTATTAAAATACTTTGGCCCTAGTTAGATATCATTCCATTACAATCCTTCATGAGACCTGAATGTGGAAATACTACATCAAAAACCCAGAAGTAGCTAAACCGTACCGGATGAGCCATTTATTCCGTCACACCTGATGCACGTTTGACTCATCGAGATTGACAGTACCATCAATGTACATAAGATGCAGAGGGTGTGGTTTCTGATGAAGTCAATGGGATGAGTGAGGAGGTAGTTTGTGATATTGTTAAAATGCTTTGCTGATTGCTTCACTTCCTTTCCGCCCAGCTGCGGTGACGTCACTTACTATGCCAGGAGTCGAGGAGGAGCAGGCAGGGAGTGGCGGCTCTGGCAAGTCTCCAGAACCTCTACCTCTTTGTGTGTGTTATGTAATCAGGTAAACGACTTCCTGTTTGAGAGGCTCAGTTGTACAGAACATTCCCTGGATCGCCTTGTGCTGCAGCCCTAACAACGCTGTGCGCACACACACACACACACACACGAGCACGCCCACACACACACGTGTTCACACTCGTGCGCACACACACACACACACACACACACACACACACACACACACACACACACACACACACACACACACACACACACACACACACACACACACACACACACACACATCCTAGACTAACCTGATCATTAGTCATCTGAGCTTGCTTCAATGTGCAGTCACACATCTGCCTTTTGATGTCTTCTTGCTGGACTAGTGTTAGAACTCAAGGTTGTGAAAGCAGATTTCTGTTTCTGGCGACTATCAGATCTTTAAACTGCGGGACGTGTAATGAGGCAACTACTTAATCTCCACAAGTTATGTTTATTACAGCATTAACATTGTGTTGTTCTAAAAAGTTGTTACTAAAAGAGTGTTTGCAAGGAACCTCTGTAGGTCTATTACCCTGTGATGAATCTGGACAAGTTGAATTCTGAATCAACAATTGTCTCTAATTTCACAAAAGCAAAACGGTAAACAATATTCATACCCCAACTGGGTTGTACTAATGTGTCTATAGCCTATCTTCAGTAAAGGGAATGATGATTGACAGCCCGTTCTACTGGGAGAAACAGAAATGATCCAACAACCTTGTTTCCTTCCCCTCATTCACTACCTGCAATTCAATTACACTGCCACCAGAGTCTGAGAATTCCATTAGTGAAATTAGACTCATAATTAATGGGGAAGTGGCTATGTTCATTGATATTCTTGTTTATTCCTCCCCCCGAAGAAAGAATCACAGCAGAGTAACCCAACCGCCAGTGTTATCCTCTCTTTAATACAAATCAATACAAACACTCATTTCCTTAGTAAGACTTAAGCTACATTTCTATTCATGCAGAATGATAGTATCATCAATTTAACATTAAATACATGCAATCAATTGTACGAGTCAGAACAGTTTTAATAAGAAGAATCATCGATCTCCTAAAAGCGACGACACCACGCTTCTGAATGGAAAAACAGATGCATCGTGTAGCAGTTTCTTCTGCTTTCCTTGGATGCAGTACAAAGTACAGGCTCCTCGGGGGTGCAGTGGACTGCCTCAAGTTTCCATCCACACCCCCAGATTCGACGGGAGCATAATCTCAAAGGCCCACTATCTGAGGGAGGAAAATAAAGCACTTCCCCCATACTTCCTGTGCATTGAGCACAAACTTCCTCCTCCCTCCTCCTTTCCAATTGGCTGATGTTGACGAGGGGGTGAGGGATCAAGTCCCGATTTCGCAATATGATTCAAAATGAATACTAATGCAGTTAACATACACAAGGTACGTATCCTAATAGAAAACCTTTGTTCTGAGAAGTACCCTGTTTAGGGCTACTGTGCAAGAATAAGCCTACGGACCTGCAGTTAAAGAAACCCGTCCTAATATCCTGTCCTTTGTACTGCGAGGCCAGGGGACGACTTCATCTTCCTCTGCGTGGGAGATGCATGTAGCATCAATCCCTTTGAGGAAACAACTCGGGGCGTCTCAGAAGAAAAGTGGTCCACAATGGGAGTGGAGGGTGGCAGATACCACCCCCCCCCCCCACCCCCCTCCGTACCCCTCAGGGTTACAGAGAGGTCAAAACACCAGCTCAGCTGTGGAGCACAAGGAGCACAGTGCAAGCAAACAGCAGTGAATGCTGTGAATGACCGATGATCCCTTCTAACTGTGTTCACTTTCATTTACGTGAATCTATCTAGAGAGCAGATTGAGCCCTCTGTAAGCACAACACAACTCCATGACTTCTCACTGGAAGAGCTCTTACAGTTTGAGCTGAAAGTAAACGGCTTTGAAAGTGTCGTCTTTCGGAGCGTTTTGGTCCTTTAGAACTCTGAGGGAAAAGAGACCAAATAAAGGCCAAAAGGCTAATATTTACCCCAGTTAGAGAGTGTTCCTGTACAAACACATAGTGTTCTCTAGCAGTCACTGAGACACTCCAGATATCTGCAGCAGAAGGGTCAGTCGTATGTTTACTCTGTGACCCTGTGGTGGAATGCTGGAATAGACCCAGTCACTCTTCACTGTTGCACAGCACACACACCGTTTTGTGTAAATCGCAACAATAACCGAGAAGGATGGAGAAGTTCGTAGGAGCACTTCAAATTTGGTTTGAGAAACGAAGGCGTTTATAAAATAAAAAAAAGACTAAAATAATGACATCCCAAATATTTGGAATAAGCAAAGGCTTTGACTTCTGGTTAAACAGACGGAAAAGGGATCTAGCGAATACATCTAGCAGAAAAAGTCATAAGGTATTGGAAATACATGACACATATACACAGTCATGTTGAAGTAATGACTAATATCAACGTTTAGATTTAGTTTTGCGGAAATTGTGCCTTCTGTACGTTTAAGAAACATTTCCTACTCTTGATACTTTCAATAGTGAAAGTTCACAGAAGTAACAAGTAAATATGAGGACCTGTGTCCTCATTTGTAGCTATGACCCTGTAGAGCACACTAGCGTAGAGTACAGTATAATTTACTGTACTGTACTGTACTCTGCTGTACTGCATAGGGGTGTGAATGTTTAAACATTAAAACCTTTGAATTAAGTTGGGATCCTTAACCTAGGACAAACCGGGACATAGACAAAACCTCCAGGGGGATATGACACAACGTCCAAAGAACGTCCTAAAAATGTGCTCAGGGACGTGCCCGGGATAAACCTGGAACTAGACAAAACCTCCAGGGGACCATGACACAACGTCCCAAGAACGTCCTAAAAATGTGCTCAGGGACGTGCCCGGGATAAACCTGGAACTAGACAGAACCTCCAGGGGACCATGACATAACGTCCCAAGAACGTCCTAAAAATGTATTTGGGGACGTTCCTGAGACAAACTAGAAAAAGGTTCCCCAGAGAACGGTCCCTTGCGACATCACACGACGTCCTAAGAACTAGTAAAATGACATTCCTGAGCACATCCTAAAAAGGCCCTGACATGGTCCTCAGTGACGTCCTGGGAACTTACAGGGAACTAGACAAAGGTCCCCCAGAGAACGTTCCCTTGGGACCGTCACGCAACGTTCTCAGAACGTCAAAGGGATAACGTCCTGCCGAAACTCTTAAGGGGGCTAATGGGAACGTCGCCGAATCTCCTCAGGACATCCCTATTTGCTGGGATGTAGGCTTGGCATACACAGAGCTGCTGTTCGATACTGATATTGATACAAGAAGCTCTTTTCATGACATTCAAGTCAGTGATCCCTTGCATTGACACAGTGATCCCTGGTCACACAACAGACTCTTCATTCATTTACTTGAACTATCAATGGCGCATTCACTGCTCCTAATGATGCCCCTTTGTGGCCACAGAAAGAGATATTATAGATGTGCAAATAACCAAGTAAAATAATCAATTTATTTTAGCTTGCCAGTGACCATTGATATCTACACCAGTATCACTTCCCGCAGCTGTCCCATATAGAAGACCATAATTCAATCTGGGCTTTTATAATCACTAGACACCCAGGTCATAAACATACTTGGCACCATTTGTATGTGATATCCACTTCTCTGTTTTTAAATCACACTACATCCCACCAGTCACCCAACACTCAAAACTCTATCCCTTTTAAAATCCAAGAATCTACCCACCAGCCTCCTTAAACCTTCAACAGTCTGCCCACTTCCTCCTTTCCTTCTTTCACTCCAGACATTCTCCCCATTGTCCCCTTTTAGGCTCAAGACATTCTACCCCATCTCCCCCTCCTCTCCCAGTGTCTCCCCCCTTCCACTGCAAACACTATCCTCCTCTTTAACAATCCCACAGGAAGTCAGAGAGAGGAAGACTGGAGAGAGAGAGAGAGAGAGAGAGAGAGAGAGTGGGCGGTAGAGAGGCCGGCAAGACAAACTCACTGCTGCCTGCTAACTCACTGACGCACGCACACACACACACACACCAAAGAATTGTGGGGACCAAAATCCTATTTTCCCTAACCCCTAACCCTAACCCTAAATCTAACTCTAACCTTAACCCTTAACCTAACCATAACTCTAACCTTAACCCCAAATTCCTAACCCTAAACCGAACCCCTAAGCCTAAATAAAAAATGTAAAAAAACATTTGTGGGGACAAGCAAAATGTCCCCACTTGTCCAAATGTTCCTTGTTTAACTATCCTGTGAGGGCTATCCACAAGTACTAGAAGGTTGTGGAGGCATTTCCCATTTCCTTTACCAATGGAGGGGAGGGGGCAAAAACCACAGGCAGAAAAACCCACACATTTCACACATCATTCCAGCAAGAAAAAGCAGCTGTAATTCGGGAATGCCCTATTGGTTTGGTTTCAGCAGAATTCCAAAAGCCATCCCGGGTCCGAGCGGAGCCAAGCAGAGCAGCACGCAGCACAGATAAGGAAGGCTGAGCTCTCTTTCCTTAACGTCATCTAAGTGTGCACAGGAGATAAAGACACTGGTTGCCTCTTATCAACCCTACACTGAAAGCTACAGTTAAGTCATGGTAGTCAGGGGTAGTGAGTTGAACCTGATCTTTCTAAACTTTTAAATGGGACAGATTGAAAACAGTTTATACTAGGGAAGCGTGAAGGGGATATCAGGGATCAAACTGAATTTCTCCTAGTACTGTTCCTGTGTGATTACAACCACTTGTGCCAACTCAGCTACTGCCTTAGTCACATCCCTATTAACTAACTCCTCTTCCTCTATGGACCCATAAAAAGGCATACATACTTTAAAAGAGACTAAGGTTTTAGTCCGTAAGCGGCATTGTGTTGCTCAGCTCTTACTCACCGTCACTTTCATCCCCTGGTCTACGCATTAAGCAGACTGAGACTGGAGGCCTTTACTATAGCCTCCTAGTGATGAATAGTTTCCTCCTCATTCAGTCACACACACAAACACACACAGTCTTGTACAGCTAACCTTGTGGGGACACACTATTCAGTCCCATTCAAATTCCTATTTTCCCTAACCCTAACCCTAACCATTAACCTAACCCTAACCCATTTCCCTAACCTTAGCTCCTAACCTTAACCCTAGCTCCTAACCCTGAAACTTAACGTAATTCTAACCCCAACACTAATTATAACCTTAACCTTAAACCCACTAGAGATAGTGTTTGACCTCACGGGGACTAACAAAATGTCCCCAGTTGGTCAGATTTTTGTTCGTTTACGATTCTTGTGGACGCACACACACACACACACACGCACACACACTGAGGGTAGCTAGCTACTAGCTAAGTGATTCAACAGAGGCCCAACTTTGCGACACTTCCGGGAACGCAGAGCAGACTCGACTTCTATAATTATTCTCGATCTATAAAGGCAAAACCTAGATTCGAGTCAATGTCTTAAGCAGCTGAACATATCGTTACTTCAACCTTGTGAGTGACAAGCTGACACATTTTCATTTTCATTCAAATGAACTTCATATCGAAGGAGTGCCTTTGATTTGACGGCATGCATATGCACAGTTCGGCGCGACTTGACCATTAGACCCAACGACGTGTTTCGTCGCACGAGTTTAGCTAGCTAACGTTGTCATGACATCGCCTACAAGTGTGATCGGGAATTTCCTTTGGATAAGCAGTTTCTGGGCTTCTTCACACTAAACCGTCTTAGCTTGCGTAGTTGTCCAAGGAGCCCTCAGAATTATTGACAGTACGAAAGGGGGATTTGGTTACAGTGTGTCTTATATTGGCCCAAAGTGTGACCAATTCCATTTTCACCGTGAACTCAACAGAATTTAGTTATGACTTGGAGATGACACATCAAACTGCAATGCATAAAATGTGAAAGACGTGCCAAGAGCTGGAGCTTGGGGTACAACGACAAGTATTCAGCTCGGTAATAATCTTCAGAGTATTGAGAAAACAATCCCCTTTTCTGGAAATTGTGCAAACAATATGATATGAAACTTGATATTAAAACGCTGTAACACTTCCCTTGTCTGAAAAATCTCACACAGAAACAGAAGCTCATATGGCTTCTAATGTTAGATTGGGGGTGTGTGATTGGCATCACCCTTGTTCTGTGTGACAAAAAGACATATCACACATGGTTGGTAACGGAAGCCAAAACAATGACTTGTTTTTGTAAGCTAGTTGTTTGAAGTGATCATGGTTGCAGTGCGGAGCGGGGGACAGTTGTTTTAAAGCCGCCCCCTCATCTCACCGGATACAAAGCAGTGCTGTTGGCAGGGACCACAGGACCTCGGTGCTGAGCGCTGGCTGTTTTGCGTCACTCATCAAAGGGTCTGGGTCTTGGCGGACAGCGAATCGTTCCCCTATCAGGGTGCAATGCACTCACTTCTGAGCCCTAGGGCCCTTGCTCAGAGTCAGTATGTGTGAGACACACTCTATACTACATACACACAGACCAGGAGTGGGTAGCTAGGGAGAAGATACACTGCATGACCAAAAGTGCTCGTCGAACATCTCATTCCAAAATCATGGACATTAATATGGAGTTGGTCCCCCCCTTTGCTGCTATAACAGCCTCCACTCTTCTACAAAATCCCAAAGGTTTTCGATGGGGTTGAGGTCAGGGCTCTGTGCAGGCCAGTCAAGTTCTTCCACACCGATCCCAACAAACCATTTCTGTATGGACCTCACTTCGTGCATGGGGGCATTGCCATGCTGAAACAGGAAAGGGCCTTTCCCAAAAGTTGGAAGCACAGAATAATTTAGAATGTCATTGTATGCTGTAGTGTTAAGATTTCCCTTCCCTGGAACTAAGGGGCCTAGCCCAAACCATGAAAAACAGCCTCAGACCATTATTCCTCCTCCACCAAACTTTACAGTTGGCACTCTGCATTCGGGCAGGTAGCGTTCTCCTGATGTCTGCCAAACCCAGATTCGTCCGTTGGACTGCCAGATGGTGAAGCTTTACACCACTCCAGCTGACGCTTGGAATTGCACATGGTGATCTTAGACTGGTGTGAGGCTGCTCGGTCATGTAAACCCATTTCATTAAGCTACCGACTAACAGTTATTTTGCTGACGTTGCTTCCAGAGGCAGTTTGAAATTTGGTAGTGAGTGTTGCAACTGAGGACAGACCATTTTTACACGCTAAGCACTCGGTCCAGTTCTGTGAGCTTGTGTGGCCTACCACTTCACGGCTGTTGCTCCTAGACCTTTCCATTTCTCTAGCTGGGCAGACATTTTAAGAACTGACTTGTTGGAAAGGTGGTATCCTATGACGGTGCCGCGTTGAAAGTCACTGAGCTCTTCAATAAGGCCATTCTACTGCCAATGTGTGTCTATGGAGATTGCATGGCTGTGTGCTCAATTTTATATACCTGTCAGCAACGGGTGTGGCTGAAATAGCCGAGTCCACTATTTTGAAGTGGTGTCCACATACTTTTGTATATACAGTGTATGAGGAACATGGACGGTCCTACAATTGTTTGGCTAGAACAGCTATCACACAGTCCAACCAATGGCATCACAGCATTCTTATTGAGAGACGTGGGCTTTGGATAAAACTCCTCTCAGCAGATGCAATGACGTTTCCTGTAAAAAATGTAATATGTCTAACTTTCCATTGCCTTTTCAGTTGTAGGTACTGTTGGTGCCAAAAAAAAAAGAACTTTGGGTAATTTGTCCTGGGAAAACTTCACATCCTTTAGATAAACACCTGAGATCTAAAGACGACACCCAAAACTTAGTGTCTGCCTCAGACAGACAAGACAGTTGAAAACGAAACGGGGGGAAAATGACCCATATACAATGACCCAACAGAGTGTTCCCCGTTCGCTGCCAATGGCGATAGCTGCTTGGCATTCTTTGCATACCTCATGCTTGACTATTTGAAAGCAATCTAACGTGCTTGTGTTGCTCTTAAACGTATTCTGATGTTTGGGGCAATATTCTGCACGGGCGATTATTACTCTGTATGCCATGCCCACGGTGGATTATGCTTTGATAATACCCAGACAAGTGAATCCATTTGAACAATTCTGACTCTCTCGCTCTACCATAATCAGCTCAGAAGGGGAGGTTGATAATATAGTGAATACAGGTCTACTGGGCTAATCCTATTGGAACCAGTCCAACTTTGCAATCTTAGGTATTTATATCATGGAAACCCCCATAAACCTCCATTTGTTCCTGAGAACAAATCATTTATTCCCAATAATATTTCAGCCGTCTGCTCTAGATTAGGCAACTCATTATGCTATAATGTCGTGCAATGTATGGGAATATTATGAAATAACTGCCCTAATATGGTAATGTCAACCAGGTCTCTTTTGACAGAGATTTTATCTCAACAAGACTAACCTCTATAAATAAAAAGGTTGAATGTAAGGTAACAGTACAGTCTCTGTGGACAAGGAATGAGAACATCAATCATGCCCTGTTCTCCAGATGGGAAACTTTTTTTGCAGCCTTCTGGCTCCTATTATGACAACATGTGGCCATTAAGTTGTCCGGCCTTTTAAAAAAGACTGTCTCCCACCAGGAAATACATTTTAAGTGCAATGAGTCATCAGCTGGTTGAACCTACAAGCCCAGGCAGTTACAAAGGTGAGAGATGGGCCATCACGCTCACGCAGACCAGTAATCAATATCTTAAACATCAAGTTGAATAAACAAATAACTTATTGATAGGATATGGGATATATGGGATGCCAACTCGATATTGACACACAATGTCAAGAAGAGTCACAGCCCTGCTGACCAGTATCTCAAGTTAATCAAACGACATACAAAATCACAGATAATCTCTATGCTATTGATAGTGAGTGATGATACCCACTAGATATCAACATGCACCTCCTCCCTGCAGTAAAGAACTGTAGATGATAGAACATTGTTTCAGAGCTGAGATTTGTCTGAGCTTGTAAAGGCTGTACTAGAGGGTGAGACACCCTGCCCGGCCTGGCTATGAAATGCTGCCTGCTGTCCTATCATCATGTCTATACCTCATACAGGGATAAGCCTATGTCATCATTTCCTCCCCAGTAACATACAGTAGGTACTAATATAGACATTTGTGAATAGAGGGTTTACCAATCCCCTCCAACTTATTCAGTACTCGTATTGTAGTTTTATCACGTATCTGCACAGTAGTTAGCTTACACTAACTGCCTACATAAATAATACGTTAACACAAATCTTTAATGACACAATGTGACGTTGGACCAGTTGCTTTATGCCTACATTTTTTAACAGAAAGGAACATCAGTTAAAATCAGGATATTCCGGCCTTATTATCTGAAACAATTGACCCATCTAAGGGCATTCTCTCGTGCCAATAAATATCAGCCAAGGAACTGGCCTTTCTCCCAGTGTTGACAAAGGGTTAAATAACAATGTGTCTAAAAGTCATGTCTGCACAGCCCATTAACACCCCAGAAAACAGATAAGCCAGTGTCACAGCAGATGCCAAAGCCCTGGAGAAAGAACCTTTTGTCCAACCGGGTTGGGGTTTCCACGGAGATGGGGCATACATTCAGGTTTGGTCTGTTTGGATCAGTAGCTGAATGCACGTGTATTTAGCTTTCTCTTTCCTCCCCCTTCTTCTCTCTCTCACTCTGTTTCTGTCTCTCTGAGTCGGCACTCGCTCGCTCACACTATTTCCCTATTCTTCTCTCTCTCACTCTGTTTCTGTCTCTCTGAGTCGGCACTCGCTCGCTCACACTATTTCCCTATTCTTCTCTCTCTCCCTTTTTCTCCCTTTTCTGTTTTCTCTTCTTTCTCAAATTCAAATTCAGATTCAGATTGATTTCTTGGCATGAGTTACAATTTGTAGATATTGCCAATGCAGTATACTGGCACAGCATTTCAGTAAATACAGTACAATGCAATGACGATAACAAAATACAGTTAATTTCAGTAGTAATAATAATAGTACATACTGTATAATCATGCATACAGGTACAACAGTACTGCTGTTGTATTGTGTAATCTTCAGTCAATACATTTCATTAAATAAAAATATGATTATAAAAATAAAAAGAATGGCTAATAAATAAACAACTCTCTCTGTCTCTCATCTCCCCCCTCTCCCCCCCCCCCCCTCTCCCTCTAGCATATATAACAAGTGCATCGGGAAAATGTAACAACCAAACAGGACAGCACTCGGTCTGTTGATGTTTACAGGCAGCTCAGCTGGCCCGTTGGGTAAAGCTTGGGACCTTGTGTGTGTTTAGTTAATCCAGCCTTCAGAACGAGTGGTGTCAACGAGGCTGTTGATCAGGAGCCAGCGGGATAACACACACGCACACACATCGCCAGTGCTCTGCCTGTAGGCCTAAAGCACGCCTGACTTCAGGATGTAGCCCCATGCTTTTTCTCTCTCTCGATTTTAGCTCCCTTGTCAACATTACTCAGACATGTTGTAGTTATTTACAGAAGGGTTTTGAAGAATGAAGCTGGGTGGGAGGCGTTAATGTATCACTTGACAGTTGTTCTGTCTAGCACGTCTTTTCTTCTTATCACAGGAACTATCACAGGAACTTTTAGAGGAACACTGACTGTGTATTTATTCATTGTGTCACCATTATATTGTTGTTATTTATCTTTTTTCTTTAGCTCTGCGTTGTTAGGAAAGGATCCGTAAGTAAGCATTTTACTGTTAGTCTACACCTATTGTTAACGAAGCAAGTGACAATTAACATTTTGTTTTATTTGGATTTGACTGTGATAGTACTGTACGTGGTTTTCTGACGGTTTACAGGCAGATAGATGGGGTTACAAAATGCAACGTTATCCGGGCTGAAAGTCTGTCAGTGTTGGTATCCTGGGAAGACAAATGTATTTGCAGTAGAAACAGTGGAATTCTTAAGGGCAATAATATCACGTTATTGGCTCAGGTTTTATCTTCAGCCATGGCCTTGCGGGAAGCACAATCAGTTGTGTTTGAAATTCTGTCACGTTTAGACCAAACAATGGCTATTCGTCTGCAAAAATGTTCAGGCTTTATGCACTGGAAGCAGCATTAGTAGAACATTTAAAGTTATATAGGCCTTGAACAACTATTTTACCACACCCATTGAAATAAAGCATGCACTGCCATCATGGGGAAAGAAAACAGGCCATTCTGTAGTTACATGTAGTCAAGCGATGAAAACTCACTGACAAGACATGACAGGATTTCCACCTGAATCAAATGTTTGTACACTTGGTTTTGTAAGACATTTGAGTTCTTTCTACCGGGTTGAGGCAAGACAATTTTACCTTTAGCAGGCAAGTTGTACATGTTTTGTTTGATCACACCATTCTCGGGAAACCCTAGACACTGAGCTGTGCGTGAAAATCCCAGGAGGGCGGTCGTATCTGAGATACTGGATCAGGTGTGCCTAGGACCGATGATCATACCAGGCTCAAAGTTGCTTAGGTCACTCGTTTTGACCATTCTAACTTTCAATCAAACAGTAACTGAATGCCTCGGTGCCAGTCTGCCTGCTTTATATAGCAAGTCACAGCCACGTGACTCACTGTCTGTAGGGACGATCCATTTTCGTGAACGTGGCTGTGTACCTAATAAATTGGCCGGTGAGTGTATGTACTATACATTTGTATATACTTTTAAATGATGTAAGGCAATTCCACAGTAACAGAATGATGCTGAGACTCAAAATGTATGCCAAACAAAAAACAATAAAATACTAAAGTTAAACAAACCATACAACTCTATGCACCAGGATGACTTCTAAAAACCTTTTAACATAGATTTGTGTTTGACATATACTTTAAAGTGAAACACCTAAGTCTCAGCATCATTCAGCATCATGTTACCATGGAATTGCCCTGTACTTCTATCTAAAATACACACACAGGCGCCTTCTCATAAATCATCTACGATGTGTTTTATGTCTAGCCTGACATGAGGTTTAGAGTCTTACATGAGGTTTAGAGTCTAGTCTTACATGAGGTTTAGAGTCTAGTCTTACATGAGGTTTAGAGTCTTACATGAGGTTTAGAGTCTAGTCTTACATGAGGTTTAGAGTCTAGCCTTACATGAGGTTTAGAGTCTAGTCTTACATGAGGTTTAGAGTCTTACATGAGGTTTAGAGTCTAGTCTTACATGAGGTTTAGAGTCTTACATGAGGTTTAGAGTCTAGCCTTACATGAGGTTTAGAGTCTAGCCTTACATGAGGTTTAGAGTCTACCCTTACATGAGGTTTAGAGTCTTACATGAGGTTTAGAGTCTAGTCTTACATGAGGTTTAGAGTCTAGCCTTACATGAGGTTTAGAGTCTAGTCTTACATGAGGTTTAGAGTCTTACATGAGGTTTAGAGTCTAGTCTTACATGAGGTTTAGAGTCTAGCCTTACATGAGGTTTAGAGACTAGCCTTACATGAGGTTTAGAGTCTAGTCTTACATGAGGTTTAGAGTCTAGTCTTACATGAGGTTTAGAGTCTAGCCTTACATGAGGTTTAGAGTCTTACATGAGGTTTAGAGTCTAGTCTTACATGAGGTTTAGAGTCTAGCCTTACATGAGGTTTAGAGTCTAGCCTTACATGAGATTTAGAGTCTAGTCTTACATGAGGTTTAGAGTCTTACATGAGGTTTAGAGTCTAGCCTTACATGAGGTTTAGAGTCTTACATGAGGTTTAGAGTCTAGCCTTACATGAGGTTTAGAGTCTAGTCTTACATGAGGTTTAGAGTCTTACATGAGGTTTAGAGTCTAGCCTTACATGAGATTTAGAGTCTAGTCTTACATGAGGTTTAGAGTCTTACATGAGGTTTAGAGTCTAGCCTTACATGAGGTTTAGAGTCTAGCCTTACATGAGGTTTAGAGTCTAGCCTTACATGAGATTTAGAGTCTAGTCTTACATGAGGTTTAGAGTCTTACATGAGGTTTAGAGTCTAGCCTTACATGAGGTTTAGAGTCTTACATGAGGTTTAGAGTCTAGTCTTACATGAGGTTTAGAGTCTAGCCTTACATGAGGTTTAGAGTCTAGTCTTACATGAGGTTTAGAGTCTTACATGAGGTTTAGAGTCTAGTCTTACATGAGGTTTAGAGTCTAGCCTTACATGAGGTTTAGAGTCTAGCCTTACATGAGATTTAGAGTCTAGCCTTACATGAGGTTTTGAGCAAATGTTTTCTCTCTGAGAGACAGTGTAAGTGTGAAAGTGCCTCAGGTGTGGAAAATCACATCTGCTTTACAGCAGTCAGACTGGCTTGTCAGCCTGACAAATCAGAGGTCACATGTCAGATATACACATTACAACAGAGACCAACAGGTATCTGTCTGACACCAGGGGAAAATCTCAAATTACTACATAAAATATTTCCAGGAGGGCATTTTTGGGGGGCAGAAATTGAACCACACTGACAGACAGACGGACAGACAGACTGACAGACAGACGGGGTTCTACCCAAAAGTAGTGCATTATACAGTGAATAGAAATTCCTCAAAATCAGGATATCATAAAACAAGCCTCGATCTACAACTCAGAGGGAAATTAGAAGGCAAACATGCCGAACCTCAACAATTATAGATTCAGAACATATGGAGAATAAGAATGTGCATGTACAAATGGGCAAATTAACTATATACAGTGCTTTCGGAAAGTATTACGACACCTAGACTGAATTTTGTTACATTAAAGCCTTATTCTATAACGGATTAAATCATTTGTTTCCCTCATCAATCTACAGATAATACCACATAATGAAAAAGTTTTTTAAAAATGTTTTAATATATATTAGCAAAAATCTATATATTTTTACCATTATTTAACTAGGCAAGTCAGTTAAGAACAAATTCTTATTTTCAATGTCGGCCTAGGAACAGTGGGTTAACTGCCTTGTTCAGGGGCAGAATGACAAGATTCTTACCTTGTCAGCTCGGGGATTCGAACTTGCAACCTTTCGGTTATGAGTCCAATGCTCTAACCACTAGGCTCCTTGGCGCCCCATTAATATATATTAATGAAATATTACATTTACATAAGTATTCAGACCCTTTACTCAGTACTTTGTTGAAGCACCTTTGGCAGCGATTACAGCCTCAAGTTACAGCCTTAGGTACGACGCTACAAGCATGGCACACCTATATTTGGGGAGTTTCTCCCATTCTTCTCTGCAGATCCTCTCAAGCTCTATCAGGTTGGATGGGGAGCGTCGCTGCACAGCTATTTTCAGGTCTCGCCAGAGATGTTAGATCGGGTTCAAGTCTGGGCTCTGGTTGGGCCATTCCAGGACATTCAGCAACTTGTTCCGAAGCCACTCCTGCGTTATCTTGGCTGTGTGCCTAGGGTCATTGTCCTGTTGGAAGGTGAACCTTCGCCCCAGTCTGAGGTCCTGAACGCTCTGGAGCAGTTTTCATCACGGATCTCTCTGTACTTTTCTCAGTTCATCTTTCCCTCGATTCTGACTAGTCTCCCAGTCCCTGAAGCTGAAAAACATCCCCACAGCATGATGCTGCCAGCACCATGCTTCACTGTAGGGATGGTGGCGGGTTTCCTCCAGACATGATGCTTGCCATTCACGCAAAAGAGTTCAATCATGGTTTCATCAGACCAGAGAATCTTCTTTCTCATGGTCTGAGTCCTTTAGGTGCTTTTTGGCAAACTCCAAACTCCCGTCTGGCCACTCTACCATAAAAGCCTGATTGGTGAAATGCTGCCGAGATGTTTGTCCTTCTGGAAGGATATCCCATCTTCACAGAGGAACTCTGGAGCTCTGTCAGAGTGACCATCGGGTTCTTACCTCCCTGACCAAGGCCCTTCTCCCCTATAGCTCAGTTTGGCCAGGAGGCAAGCTCTAGGAAGAGTATTGGTGGCTCCAAATGTCTTCCATTTAAGAATGAGGGAGGCCATTGTGTTCTTGGGGACCTTGGTACCCTTCCCCAGATCTGTGCCTTGACACAATCCTGTTTTAGAGCTCTACGGACAATTTCTTCAACCTCACAGCTTGGTTTTTGCTCTGACATGCACTGTCAACTGTGGGATCTTATATAGACAGGTGTATGCCTCCCCAAATCATGCCCAATCAATTGAATTTAAAACAGATGGACTCCAATCAAGTTGTAGAAACATCTCAAGGATGATCAGTGGAAACAGGATGCACCTGAGCTCAATTTCCAATCACATAGCAAAGGGTCTGAATACTTATGTAAAAAGTATTTCTGTATGTTATTTCTAATACATTTGCAAAAATGTTTGAAAAACTGTTTTAGCTTTGTAATTATGGTGTATTGTCTGTAGATTGATGAGGACCATTTTTTATTGAATCAATTTTAGAATAAGGCGTAACGAAATGTGGAAAAAGTCAAGGGGTCTGAAACAAACACATGACTCATATAGAGCTTGAATATAACCATGTTGTTTATTAGACCGATGGGAGGACCACACAGGAAGAGGCTAAAATGTAGGTATTGGTATTAGGAAAGCGCACCCATTATTGAAATCAGACAGCCACCTCCCTTGATCCAGCCCCAAGGACGGTTTGGGGAAGTAAAGGCAACTTGTTTTGTTTGTGGAGCTATTGTTCTCTTCCTAATGGGGGAATCCTTTTTGTGCAAGCCATATTCCACAGAAATGTTCTGCTTAAAGACCCAAGGGTAGGCTTGTTACTGAAGTTACCACACCTCGAATGATGAGAAAATGAGAAATTCCAGGCTCTTGTATCTAAATATGATAAAATGTGTTAGGGAGTGTATGAAGATTAAAGAAAAGACTATGATAGGCAACTGAGGGATAGCACGGAAATGTGGCAATATTCCAAACCAAATGTCAAGAATCTGACCCTGTTTTTCTGAAGGTTGTTTGTATATCTTTGGTTTTCAGGTGTTAAAATCATCCTTTTTTGGTTGATAGAGAAGAAAGATTCCAGTCACTGTTTCATCTGTTGAAGAGCCAGGTTTAGTTGTGAGAGGAGTCAAGAGGAGAGAGCGTGTGAGAGAGAGAGGGTGTGAAAGAGTGAAAGTGTGTGAGAGAGAGAGAGAGAGAGAGAGAGAGAGAGAGAGAGAGAGAGAGAGACAGAAGGACCCACAGGATACACCTAGGCCACAGTGGAAAACACATTCATTTGTCTACTAGCCAACCAAACAGCCAAATAACAGGCAAGGAACTGGAAGTGAGTTCTTTAAGTTTTCGATTAGCTGACATCTATATGGTATTACATAAAACCCCCTTTGTACTTAGGCCTTAGACCTTAGGTCTTTTATCTTTTACAACATAGAAGAACAACTGCCAATGTTTGTGCCATTTTTGCAGTTCAATATTTGAAAAGCTGTGTGCTGCTATATACTTAAACAGGCCTACTGTTACAGCATATGCAGAGTTTATAGATTATGCAAAAACATCAAAAATATTTAGGTTATCTGTGCGCTTTAACCTTACTAATCGAAATATTTGGAGAGAAAAAAACATAATTGCACGCAATCATACTGTGATAACATGCCTCAATAAAATAAAGGATATTGACAGTGATTTTGCTTATGGGGAAGAAAAATACTCAGTCAAAGCATTTAATTCACAGTCTGTGTTATCTGATCAACTTTTTTTATTAGTAAAATATGACTTCATCGCAATCAGTATAAGGGGTCGCAGAACTCAAGTGAGCAATGGGCTGTTTTCCTGGTACACGATACTGCCTGCACCTGTTGAGATGGTAAGATAGCAGCAGGGCCTTTAGCTCGTTTTCCCAGCCTAAATTCCTGCGTCTCTTTCCACTGGAGCCTCTCACACAGCCACAGATGACCCACTGGATCATGGAAAGGCTATAAAAGCACTCCATTACTCTGTTACCATGTATATACAAAGGACTGAAATCACCTCAATTAATAACTACTCGTGCTGGGACAATAAACCAAAAATGATCGACACCGACCATACCGATCACTTATCCCAGGCCTTTTGCTGATATACTTCAATGCAATAAGTAGCCTATACTAGAGAGATGAGAAGATTCAAATGAAATATGTTTTGTAATATGGGTGATGATTAATGAGACAATTGATGGCTACAACCATAAAACTAGTAGTAGTAGTTTAATGGATAATAAAACAATTAATTTGATGCACATTAATGTTATAAACTTATTGTTTCATTTATTGTTATCGCATCAATTCAGACAATTTATCGCGATATGTATTTTTGTCCATATCGCCCAACTCTAGTAACTACATGTAGACAAAGCCCCTTCTCCAAAGCATTTCTACACTGAACAAAAATATAAACCCAACATGTAAAGTGTTGGTCCCGTGTTTTATGAGCTGAAACAAAAGACGCCGGAAATGTTCCATATCCACAAAAAGCTTATTTCTCTCAAATGTCTTTACATCTCTTTTGGTGAGCATTTCTCCTTTGCCAAGATTATCCATCTACCTAACAGGTGTGGCATATCAAGAATCTGATTAAACAACATGATCATTACACAGGTGCACCTTGCGCGGGGGACAATAAAAGGCCACTCTACAATGTGCAGTTTTGTCACACAGCACAATGTCACATATGTCTCAAGTTTTGGCGCTGAGAAGTATTTCTGTCTGTAATGAAGCATAAGCTGCCTCCAATGTCATTTTAGAGAATTTAGCAGTACGCCCAACCGGCCTCACAACCGCAGACCATGTGTAACTAAGCCAGCCCAGGACCTCCACATCTGGTTTCTTCACCTGCGGGATCATCTGAGAACAGCCACCCGGACAGCAGATGATTACTGTGGGTTTGCACAACCAAAGAATTTCTGCACAAACTCAGAAACCATCTCAGGGAAGCCCATCTGCGTGCTTGTTGTCCTCACCAGAGTCTTGACTTCACTGCAGTTCGACGTCGTAACTGACTTCAGTGGGCAAATTGCTCACCTTCGATGGCCACTGGTATGCTGGAGAAGTGTGCTCTTCACGGATGAATTCCAGTGTCAACTGTACCGGGCAGATGGCAGACAGTGTGTATGGCGTCGTGTGGGTGAGCGGTTTGCTGATGTTAATGTTGGGAACAGAGTGCCCCATGGTGGTGGGGTTATGGTATGGGCAGGCATAAGCTACGGACAATGAACTTAATTACATTTTATCAATGGCAATTTGAATTCACAGAGATACCGTGACGAGATCCTAAAACCCATTGTCGTGCCATTCATCCTCAATCATCACTATGTTTCAGCATGATAATGCACGGCCGCATTTCACATGGATCTGTACACAATTCCTGGAAGCTGAAAATGTCCCAGTTCTTCCATGTGCCTGCATACTCACCAGACATGTCACCAATTGAGCATGTTTGGGATGCTCTGGATCGACGTGTATGACAGCGTGTTCCAGTTCCTATCCACCAACTTCGCACAGCCATTGAAGAAGAGTGGGGCAACTTTTCACAGGCCACAATCAACAGCCTGATCAACTCTATGAGAAGGAGATGTGTTACGCTGCATGAGGCAAATTGTGGTCCCAGCAGATGCTGACTGGTTTTCTGATCCACGCCCCTACCTATTTTTTAAAAGGTATCTGTGACCAACAGATGCATATCTGTATTCCCAGTCATGTGAAATCCATAGAATTTATTTCTTGACTGATTTCCTTATAAGAACTGAATAATATATCACTGAAATCACTGCTGACCATCTGGTAGGGGATGGAAAACATTTCTTGACGTTTAAACTGCCATTGTTTTATCGGTTTCCCGTTGAACTATAAGAAAAATACATTAAATTCCATGTGAATTCACAATGCAGCTGTTCTGCTTCCAGCAATGGTTTGGGTCTCACGGTGCGTCCCTTTCAGATGGTTAAGCATTGGACCTGTACTACCATTACTTTAGGCCAACCTCAATTCCACCTGCATTTCCTTCTCATTGAACTTCTCAAAGTATTGCCATACAGCCGTACATCCAAGAACACAAACCCTCGCACTAGGCCTATCTATTGGCAATCAAAAACTGTATGTCCCAATGGAATGATGTATCTTGCAATTTCTTGGCTTGCAATGTCTCGCAACTTCAGTAAAGCAGAGCCTATGATCAATGAATAGGCTAAGATATTCTACATGCAACAGACCAAAGACTGAACACACTCGCATCATTAGCGAAGAGAAAGAGCAGGGGTGGAATCATTAGTCCAAACAATTGTAAAACAGAACTAAAACGAGTTTCTATTCGACAAATTCAGGTAGGCCCCTCCCCGAGATCACCCGTTCGACCATGAAGGCCTGATTCACGCAGTCTCCTCTGAACACTTGATGTTGAGATGTGTCTGTTACTTGAACTCTTATTTGGGCTGCAATCTGAGGTACAGTTAACTCTAATGAACTTATCCTCTGGGTCTTCCTTTCCTGTGGCGGTCATCATGAGAGACAGTTTCGTCATAGCGCTTGGTGGTTTTTGCGACTGCACTTGAAGAAAGTTCTTGAAATGTTCCGGATTGATGACCTTCATGTCTTAAAGTAATGATGGACTGTCATTTTTCTTTGCTTATTTGAGCTGTTCTTGCCATAATATGGACTTGGTCTTTTACCAAATGGCCTATCTTCTGTACACCACCCATACCTTGTCACAACACAACTGATTGGCTAAAATGCATTAAGAAGCAAAGAAATTCCACAAATTAACTTTTAACAAGGCACACCCATTAACTGAAATGCATGACTACCTCATTAAGCCGGTTGAGAGAATGTCAAGAATGTACTAAGCTGTCATCAAGGCAAAGGGTGGCTACTTTGAACAATATAAAATATATTTTGATTTGTTCAACACTTTTTTGGTTACTACATGATTCCATGTGCTTTTTCATAGTTTTGATGTCTTCACTATTATTCTACAATGTAGAAACTAGTATAAATAAAGAAAAACCTTTGAATGAGTAGGTGTGTCCAAACTGTTGACTGGTACTGTACGTCTCCCGTTCGGCATGTCTCTTGTGATGCGGTTCACAGGAGCACTGACGGATGTGTTGACATGACAACTGTGTCAGAGTTTTGAACAACCCTTCCCCCCCTTTTGTTCCATGCCGGCTGAAGAACTAGCTAGCCAGTAATTAGTAACACCAGACACAGATGAAAGGGGAGACATAAGTATCTTTGCCATAGATGAATAGTGTACATTTTTTATTGAATTTGATGACACCCTACAGTCAAATTTAGGCACCAGTAGAGTAGCCATCTAGCTATATATACAATACCCCTCTGCAAACATGCCTTCTCCGATGTTGGCAGTATTTATTTAAATTAGATACGAGAATATTGTGTTACCATTGGTGTATTAAAATGAGAGTTAGGGTGATGTCACCCTATCCCCTTAATAATCCTGCCTCCTGAATCCAAGTGTTTGACATGGAGGAGGGTGTATCTCCCTCCAGCTCCCTGGTTAATTGTCAGTTACAGAGGGAACCAGCAACTTTATGATCAAACTTCATCAATGTAGAAGCAACAGTCATTTTTCATCATACTTTGATCTGGTTTCATCTCAATATCAACCAATTTAATGAAAAACATGATTGACTGTTCATGACCTTTAAGGGTCCGAATTTAATTTAAACGTTAGTTCACACCCCTACCATCTGGTATGCCTAACAGCTATGGACCTGCTTATCATGACACCTATTGATTCATTTCCATGAAAGCAAAAATGGACAGAAGCCATATTAATGATAACAAGCTGGAAATAATGGTGTCCTAATGACAGAATGGAAATCAGGCCATAACAATGGGGTCCTATAGCTTCAGCTTACGAAGACACATATAGTGATATTTCTAACAGCACTTACATGGCCTTGAACCACAGCTGGGTGCCCCTGCTCATGTCGGCCATAGATCAGAGTCCTCAGCAGAGGTATCAGTGTTCCTTCCTGGATACCTGCAATCTACAAAGCCACCATTGTCCCTCTGTGAAACTGTACTCGTCTCACCAAATGAAATCTCTCTCTGCCACTCTGAGGTAGAGCAGATTATCAAAGAGAGAAGCAGAGAGGGAGAGTTGGTTTCCCCCAAGGCACCAGTTAGCTCTCATGGCCATGCTCCAGAAGCCATATACACAACAATGGCTTGAGCAGATGAGAAATCTGGGAAGGTCATCAGAGAGCACACCTGGGTTCAAATAGTATTTGTTTTCTTTCAAGCACTTTAGCTGCACTTGACCGAGCTCGCCTGGCGCAATGGAAACAACGGGATTGTCCCAAAAGTGCAAACCCTTTGTATCTGGCACTGATCAAACACTCAAAGGGATCAAACGTTCAAAATATTTGAAAGACAACCAATACTGTTTGAACCCAGGTCTGTCAGAGCGGCTACAATGGCCAGGCAAGCACCCATTTGATTCTAATGAACAACCAGGCTGTTTCTGTGGTTACTAAAGTGTTGTAATCTATATTTCACTCACGACGATGATATTAAAAGAAAAGGAATGTGTTTTGTGAAATGATGAAAAACAATGGATGGCTGGATTCTAAGGATTCTGGTACGGTGCAGTGGCACTGAGATAAGATCATAGAAGGTGTGGAAGAATAGTATAGGAGTTAAGTGGCAAAAAATAAATAGGCTAGTAGTAAGCACCACGCAATCTATGCTTTATTGACAATATGTCGACCCTTAGGTCTTCCTCAGGTCAGACCGGAACATAATCTTTCACCTGCAGCACCTGCTGTGCCTTTATGTCATATTTTCTTATACAAGAACAGGGGAGATACACTACAGTCTGACTATACCACTCACACAGCTTAATTGAAAGATAGCAGTTTAGTTTGTTGCACTTCAACTGGATGTATACTTACACATCTCACTTGCACTCACTCACAGCCTAGACCGACAGCCATACAAGAGATCCAGTCACCTATTAACTGGGAATAGCAGAATATTGCTAAGGGGAACTCTACTACCCTCCATATCTCTCTCTCTGAGTGGGGAGGGGCGATGAAATGACACATTGACAATATAGGAGTGTTTAGGACTGCCTGCAATAAGAAAATGTCAACCATCTGAAAATGCCTGTCTTTCAATGTGTCCTTTCTACCGATCGAAAACTGTTAATGACTGCAAAAATAGTCATCTTAACAAGTATGGAATTCTCCAAATATAGATCCACTGGAAGACACACTGACTGAAATGCATCCGAGCCCGGTAATGTATAATTGCTGAAATGATTGCTTCCGGGTGGATGATGATAATTCTATGGGTTCTATTGACGTCCTCTAACAGAAGACGACAGTCTATCATCATTAATACCAATGAAGTGCAGGAAGGAACATCAGAAGATATCTCAGATCATCCAGAAGATATTTTTCACCAAATATTGTATTAGGAAAGACCTTGGCTAGATGCCATGGATGTTGATTAGGGGAAAGGCCACGCCAAAAGTAGCCTGTTTGGCGTAACAAGGACAGCAATAAAGTCGGAAAGACAGTACAAACTGATCTGGAACCAAGCTGGTGCAACTTGTAGGGAGGAAAACTAGAAGATCTCTCTCAACACGAGTTATACCTAAATCCCGCCACAACCACTAAGCGGGTAGCCAGGCCGCTTGGATGTCACAGTAGGACTGACAGAGCTGACAGGCCCTACTTCCTGTGGGAGATGGTTAATCGCTGCTAAGTGCATTATCAAATCTCCAATTCTGCTCAACAAGGACAGAGGGAGCCCAGTAGCCCACTGCCTTGCCTTGATGTCTTCCCCATGCATACAGGATAACAACATCTACTAAATGCATTCACATCCCCAGAGCAAACTCGGGCAGGACTTTCAGTCCTTCTTATTGTCACTTATGCATGAAGAACAGTACTGTGGGGTTGTGTTAGTGGTTTTCTCCCACCCAGTGTTTCCCCTATACCCATTTAGCAGTTGCGGGCCGGCACATATTTTTGTGTGACAATTTTTTGGGGGGATGGTAAAAAGTTCAGTGTTAACGTATAGTAAAGTATATAGAACATATAATGGAGCCATATAAAGTTTTTTTTTTAATATAAGATCATCTCTAAGATTCCAAAAATATCATGGTACGGGGCGGCACACATTGATTTTGTTATAATGTTGAGTCCCCTAGATAGCATAAGAACACAGCATAAGCTATGGCAAGATGTGTAGAATTGCATCAAATTAGCTTTCAAACTGCACATTTTCTCTCAGCCCCATGACAAAATCTGTAGAATTGCAGGAAAATAACTTTAAAACGGTACAATGTTCACAGCAAAAGTTTGTCTCTGTGGCCAAGATAAGAGAAAATATAAATACATACATTGGCCACATCCCATGCTAACTTTGCCACCACTGCTGAAAAAGTTCAACACTGACATTTAGCCCCAGGACAGAAAAATAATACTCTATCTAGAACTCTAGAGAAATTCGAGGAAAATGCTGACACAGAAGTTTTTCGTTTTGAGTAGGCTGCATTTATTTATTTTTATGACTTGATGTGGAAGACAAGCCACAACATCATTAACATAATGCGACTTTCTTGGCATCTTCTCTCTCTACTGAGTAACTCATATCACTTCAAAGTGTTAACCTCCAACACACAGTGAACAGCAAACCTGCTTTAAAAAAACAGATTCACGGCACGATGCCTCTCCCCTAAGTGGATGTACTGATAATATGTAGGTTGTGTCTGACGTTTGAAATATATGTAGTTCTGTCCCTGAGCTGTGCTCATCTATTAATGTTCTGTATTATTACAAGTTTCATGTTTCGTGTGGACCCCAGGAAGAGTAGCTGCTGCCTATCGCAACATGCTAATGGGGATCCTAACCAAATACCAAATACCTTTCCGATCCGAACCTCTCAGTTTCTTTTATGAGACAGCTTTAACATTTAAGATGGCTGTTTTGAAATCATCCAAAATGAGGAGAATGATGTTAAATGAACAGACTATATCATACGGTAATTTCTCACAATGTTTGGTACTTTCCGAATGCAGCGTATGTCAACAATCCTTCCGCCAAAGGACTATTCTATGGATTACATTTTGTGAAAATACCTCAAATCATGGTCAATTTTTGTGTGTCTGGTTTTAGGAGGAATCACTCTATGGCAGGGCTTGAAATTATGCAAAATTCTATGCATCGCCAGCTTTCTAAACTAACGTTCTGTGTACTGAACCTTAAAAAGACTAACTCTCCAGTCAGGCAACTACTGACTCTCTAAAAGCCTTATTTAGGGTCGTTTCACTTCTTTTACAACAGGGTGCCAATGTGCGCCTTCCAGTTTGTTTAGCTGCTCTGAAATATTTAGGAAATCTGTCTTTTGGCTCACAAACACGCCTGACTTGTTATGATTCTGTGAACACCGGCTGGGACTGGGAGAAGAACTTGCTAGAACGGGCTGATAAAACCTGTTGCACTTGTTAACTCTATAGGGACTCAGTAGGGACGACGGTTTGTAGGCACTCTGTAGGGAGCATGGGGTTGTTGGTTCTAGTCAGGGACCACGGTTTGTAGGCACTCTGTAGGGAGCATGGGTTGTTGGTTCTAGTCAGGAACCACGGTTTGTAGGCACTCTGTAGGGAGCATGGGTTGTTGGTTCTAGTCAGGGTCCACGGTTTGTAGGCACTCTGTAGGGAGCATGGGTTGTTGGTTCTAGTCAGGGTCCACGGTTTGTAGGCACTCTGTAGGGAGCATGGGTTGTTGGTTCTAGTCAGGGACCACGGTTTGTAGGCACTCTGTAGGGAGCATGGGTTGTTGGTTCTAGTCAGGGACCACGGTTTGTAGGCACTCTGTAGGGAGCATGGGTTATTGGTTCTAGTCAGGAACCACGGTTTGTAGGCACTCTGTAGGGAGCATGGGTTGTTGGTTCTAGTCAGGGTCCACGGTTTGTAGGCACTCTGTAGGGAGCATGGGTTGTTGGTTCTAGTCAGGGTCCACGGTTTGTAGGCACTCTGTAGGGAGCATGGGTTGTTGGTTCTAGTCAGGGACCACGGTTTGTAGGCACTCTGTAGGGAGCATGGGTTGTTGGTTCTAGTCAGGGACCACGGTTTGTAGGCACTCTGTAGGGAGCATGGGTTGGAAAGCTGTGATTATTAGATTATTATCTGCTACACTGGTGTTGGGGGACAGGATAATACGACTTGATGATGATGGATGAACAATGGATCTAAAGGTTATGAAGGCTTAAAGGAGGCTTCCACCTTCTTCCACCTGCCTCTCCTGGGATATACTGTATGGGGTCATTCCACCATTCTCTTCTGTTCTAACTGGCTTGATGTGAGTAAACAAACCAGTGTAGTACAAATATAATAGACTTGAATTCTGCACATTAGGACACACTTTTTGGGTGATAATGTTTTTGAACATGGAATCTTACTCTTTTATCCAAGCACTGTGATTAGCATGTCTGCGTTATTGATGTTGTTGTTTTTGTCCTCTTAGTTTGAGTGCCACTTATTGTAAATCACTCTAAATAATAACATCTGCTAGCTAGCCTACATTACTAAAATGAAACATAAATGTTTTGATCTCCGTAAAGATTTTTTCCCACGACATTGCCACCACAAAAGACTACATTGGCCTTCTTGTCAGCTGAGGGATGACATACAGTTCACTGGGTGCTTGTCCTATCGCCTCCTGGTTTACTCTGCCTCTCAAAGCTTCTGTTTACTTAGTTTATTCATGCTTACTGAGGAAGCAAACTAAATTGGTGTCAGAAGTCGTACATGTTGTAGGGCAGGGCTATTTAACTCTTACCCTACGAGGTCCGGAGCTAAATAATTTTTTACCTGATAATTAATTGCACCTACCTGGTGTCCAAGGTCTAAACCTGATTAGAGGGGGACCCTTTTTTTTAAAGCAGTGGAACTGGCTTCGAGGTCCAGAGTTGAGTTTGAGGGTTGTAGGGAAAGACCCACAAACCAAAAAACACCTTCAATGTGCCATGCAACTAAACTCATTTGTCTACTTTAGAATCATTACAATTGTACTGTGGTTAAAATACAATCTACAATGGTTGAAGAACACAGATAAATTAAATAGCTTAGAGTAGCAGACATAACAGCTCCACTTGTGTCTAGTTAACAATAATCCTGTACATTCATACATTAGAACAAGGCCATGAGAAAGACCTTCACTGTTTTCTCTACAGCAAACCTGCTTCATACATCAATTAAAACAGATGATTTGTTGATTATACGTTTGGTAACAGAATGATGGTTTGTGCTGTTTGTGCCAAATTTGTTGCCAAATTTTGGATCTGCACTGTTTCTTGTACAATTTTCTGTTGTTAAAGGCAGGCCATGTCTTGTGCATGAGTTGTATGGTTTAACTTTTCTTTTTTTTCTTTTTTTGTACATACATTTTAAAGTGGAATTGGATTTGTCCTTTACGTACGTAAATTATGTATACTGTGCAAAATGATGTTCTCCAACTTGTACACTGAGGTTACAAAACAATAGGAACGCCTGCTCTTTCCAAGCCATAGACTGACCAGGTGAAAGCTATGATCCCTTATTGATGTCACTTGTTAAATCCACTTCAATCAGTGTCGATGAAGGGGAGGAGACAGGTTAAAGAAGGATTTTTAAGCCTTGAGACAATTGAGACATGGATTGTGTATGGGTGCCATTCAGAGGGTGAATGAAAAAGACGAAAGATTTAAGTGCCTTTAAAGGTATGGTAGTAGGGGGCGCCAGGCAGACCACTTTGAGTGTCTCAAGAACTGCAACGCTGCTGGATTTTTTTCATGCTCGACAGTTTCCAGTGCATATCATGAATGGTCCACCAACCAAAGGTCATCCAGCCAACTTGACAACTGTGGGAAGCAATGCAGTTAGTCAACATGGGCCAGCATCCCTGTGGAAAGCTTTCCACACCTTTTAGAGTGTCTATGCCCCCCAACGAATTGAGGCTGTTCTGAGGGGAAAGGAAGTGCAACTCAATATTATGAAGGTGTTACTAATGTGTTGTACACTCAGTGTATGTTGCAATTCAAAGTCTGGTACCGTGGAAGCCATTACGAAACAACTCTCCTCCATTCCCGGGCATCATCAATGGAGTGAATATTCTGGTGCGTTGGCTACGGCTGCGTTTCGCATGGAAGGCGTACTGTAGTTCGCGCTGTAGTGGTCTATTGGTCCATTCCTGTGTTACTTGGCACATCAAACTGGACCTACCTTACTATGAAAGTATATCATCGATATATACGAGAATAATACACTGTGAGTTAACTATTTGTCACAAGTGTCCTACATAGTCTCAGACAAGTAATAACCAGGAAGAGTTATTCTCTCCTGGATTCTTTCCCACGCAGGCTGTCTGGAGTTTCTACATCGTTGAGAGTTTGTATGGAGCTCACCGCAGTGAAATACCTAAACGTTCGTTGATAATTTAAAGAAAAGCAATTCGGATACCAAAAAATGTTCCGTAAAATATGCTAACATAAGCACATCAAAGTTCGTTGTCTTACCTTTCTTTTCCGGTAAAGCACACGAGACCAAGGAGACTAAAGAGATGAAAACGATCCAGATTTGAAACTGTGTAGCCATGGTATTTTTTAAACTCGTCTTCATTCTTCCTCTCCGAATGAAAACTGTGTCAGTCCATACTAATTAGGTCTACAATTCAACTAACTTTACAGTGAAACTGTGAGCTGGCGTCTACTGAAGGACTTTTCCTTTGCTTGTAAGTTTGACAGCTCCTCCTCTCCAGGCTGTGTATCTCCACAATAAGAGGCGCTCGAAGGAAAGCAAGAGAAATGGAAGGGATTTCCGACGTCATCCGTAGGGAGGACTATTGGTGTATAATTCTCATGTATTCTCTCAGGTAAACGGGTCACCAGGTTTGACGTTCCAATGGGTCTCTCTCAACATTTTCTGTATGACGCTACACATTCTCATGATGTTATTTACAATTAAGGACAGAAAAATACAGAAGAAGATATTTTTGTTGTTGTTGTTGCGAAATGTAACATTTTGAGCCCTGAATGCTGATTGGCTGACAGCCGTGTTATGTCAGATCGTATACCACGGTTATGACAAAACATTTATTTCCACTCTAATTACATTGGTAACCAGTTTATAATAGCAATAAGACACCTCAGGGAGTTGTGGTATATGGCTAATATACCATGGCTAAGGGCTGTGTCCAGGCACTCGGCATTGCTTTGTTCATAAGAATGGCCATTAGCAGTGGTATATTGGCCATATACCACCCCCCCCCCCCCCCAGACTTTATTAGTTAAACATTCCATGTTGTTCGACTCGAACGAGAATTATCGATCGAGCCCAGCACAGAGAATTATCGCTCGAGTCCAACAAAATGGAATACAACGTTGTGGAGAAAGTTCGGAATGAGACAATTTCATGTGTACAACATCTAAAGACCTGCGTCACTATACTGAGAGCATTGCCGTTTCTAAAACAACTTAGTTGAGTGTTTTGGGTGCCCCTGCAACTGCAGAATGAGCATGGGGAGTATCACAAAAAAATGTGTCTTTACAGTACACATCTATAACATTCCATTTATGTAAAAAAATATATACAACATTTTTTTTAAACAAAAGCAGTGAACTTGTCCGTTAAGTCAGACTATAGAGGCGTTATAAATGTGCTTCCAATGTATATTGAAGAGGGTATTTCTAGGCTATAAAAAGTATAGGCTAAAGTATATGCTAAAATCATAGCAACAATATATTGCAATCTTATCACCCTCTCTCTAATGTCATACCTTGGGTCTGGTCTAGAGGCCTTTCTCACCTATTTTGTGGACATAAAACAGACAGAGGTGCTGTAAATAACCGCAGAGCCAGAGATGTGTGTGCGTGTGTGTGTGTGTTATTATTGTTTTGGTCACATCAGTCTGCCATTAAGCAAGGCAGTTAACCCCCAACAACAGCGCCAATGACATCGATTAAGGCAGCCCCCCGCATCTCTCTGATTCAAATATGTTTGGTTAAATGCGGAAGACACATTTTGGTTGAATGCATTCAGTTGTGCAACTGACTAGGTATCCCCTTTCCCTTTCAGTCTTCATCACATTATGTTGGAGCAGGGGAGAATGACTGCCCCCTCTCATTGAGGATTTCAGTTCAAGGCTAACTGGAGTTCTGCAATCTAAATCAATAATGGTACCAATCCTTGATTCTATTTCACCAGATGTATGTCCTTAAACAGAAGGTATACGGATAATTTAGTGGCTACCGGCAGCCTGCCGTATCCCGGTCTGCCTTCAACTTGAGATTCTCAATGAGAGGGGGCAGCACTGACCTTGCCTGCAACATCACTTCCTAGAGTAGCTCAAACTGCGCATGCAATGTTTCCAAAAACTCCTCCATGAAGCAAGATGGTGGCACGCTAAAATGAAATCTGTCTCTGTGTTTGCCAAGATGAGTGGAAAATATGTAGACAGAGTGTGTGCATTGTGCAAGTGTGTGCTCTAATTAGTAAGGAACCCCCCACCTGGTTGTCTAGGGCTTAATTGAAAGGGAAAAACCAAAAACCTGCAGACACTAGGCCCTCCATGGAATGAGTTTGGCCCTCCGTGGAATGAATGACACTAGGCCCTCCATGGAATGAGTTTGGCCCTCCGTGGAATGAATGACACTAGGCCCTCCATGGAATGAATGACACTAGGCCCTCCATGGAATGAGTTTGGCCCTCCGTGGAATGAATGACACTAGGCCCTCCATGGAATGAATGACCTAGGCCCTCCATGGAATGAGTTTGACACACCTGCTGTAAGCAGTCTATGGACAAGGTATGACAGCAATCCATGCTTTGGTTTAGTTTCCTTGGCGCTATTTCCACATGCTAACGTTTTAGCATTTGTGCCACAAATCCAGTTCAAGTCATGGGACCGATATTATAATTTTTCATGCATCATGTTCAAAATATGTAGAAGTGACTTTGTTGGGTTTCACAATCACGTTGAGATACTTTCGGATGATTTGGTCATGTATCGCGAAAAATGCTAATATTGGTCCCATGACTTGAATGGGTTTTGTGCCACATGCTAAACCATAAATGTACCACAATTCATAAACTTCATCTCCCCTGGAAAAAAAGCGTCTAGACAATATTTCCCCCATAGCATTTGGTTTGCAACAGTTGTTGTTTGTCTAAACATTGCTGCCTGCCTCTCCAACCTGTGCAACAATGTTTCTGTGTCTTTTTTTGAAATCTCCAATGTGCCATGTGAGAAAGAACTTGACGAGACTGACAGCTTCTCTGAGCCAGGCAAATTCATTTATCTGTGATTTTGCAATTACAAGCTTTTGTGTCTCTGTTTTGAGTTTTGAGTTTTATTTGACATATATTTTTTCTTCAGCTCTCAATTGTCTGGATTTCACTGTATTGCACTGTAGCCTTGTCTCACACCCAGACTTTTAAAATTCTGCTATGTATTTTTCTATATACATTTTGTTTTAGAAGCACTAAATATATTATTTTCTAGGAAATACAGTTGTCTCACACTATTGCTCCATTACCATCACACTGAACACAGTAATCAATTATAGTTGCTTTTTCAACATTAAATCATTGTATGGTGTGTACGCTATACCCTACTCCCTAGATATGAAAGATTAAAGAGGCATTGTTACATTTGTTTGATAGAATGCACCTCTCTCTCTCAGCCAGGTAACATAATGTCTCATGGGCAGTGTATCAGAGGAAATGTCTTGCACTGGAAAGCAGACCAAGGGTGCACTGCAGTGTAGGAGGGAGTCAGGGGGAGCCTAATGATGCTATTTTAAACCAACACACTCCATGGAAAATATCTGATCTGTCTCCCCTTTTCATGATGAAATTGGATTGATTATTAACGGGTGGGTCTAATTCTGAATGCTGATTGGTTAAAATCGCATTCCAACCAGTGTCTATTCCACAAGTTACCACCGGCTAAATCTATGAGGTTAAAATGCCTATTCACTATGTTCAATCTGACTGTGCAATCCACTGTCTCATCAGCTCAGCCAAGCAATTTATAAACTTGATCTCCACAACGGCTATGAAAAGCATCTAGACATGATCTCACATTTCTTTTAGACTAACATTTCGTTTTCAACAGCAAAGATTTGTATTAACCATGCTGTCTGTCTCTCTGACATTTTCAACATTGTTTCAATATTCAAATTCGATCTCCATATTAATGAACGTGTCAGGAGTCGGGACGAGAGAGACAGGCAGCGTTTCTCAGCCAGTCGAAATCATGAATCAGGTGGCATAATTTTTAAGGATATATACAAAGAAATGTAATTTGAAAAAAGGTCAAACGAAATGAAGTGCAGCTAGTTTGCAGTTGTTCCAGCTTTAATTTGAAGTTATTGTGTTAGCTGTGTGTGTTGGCACAACAGTGTCCTGACAAGTGAGCACATGTTCTATGCCAGGCGAAATCGTACCTCATTAGCTCATTGTTATTGTCACAACTTCCACCGAAGTCGGTTCCTCTCCTTGTTCTGGCGGTGTACGGCGGTCGGCGTCACCGGTCTTCTAGCCATCGTCGATCCATTTTTCATTTTCCATTTGTTTTGTCTTGTTTTCCTACACACCTGGTTCTCATTTCCCTCATTACGTGTTGTGTATTTAACCCTCTGTTCCCCCCATGTCTTTGTGTGGAATTGTTTGTTGTAAGTGCTTGTGCACATGGTTACTGGTGCGCGTCGGGTTTTGCACCCATGTTGATTATTTCTTTATGCCGTTGGTTTTGAAATCAAACTGCTCCGGCTATTACCTAGTTCTGCTCTCCTGCATCTGACTTCACTGCCACTAGTTTCGCAACCCTTACAGTTATGGATGTATCCAAATAAATGTAACTAGAAAACAACTTAAACAAATGCAAATGCAGCTACTTTGCTTTTCATTCTGACTGCACTCTTTGATGTGACTGAGCTAGCCGTAGTTGGCTAGCTACTGTAGCAGGAATGGGATAAGAACATTTAGAACAAACAACTGGGTCGTTTCCATAGATACAGAACAAAAAGACAGAACGACTGGGTCTCGTTGCTGGCAACTGAACCGATAGAACGAACGACCAGCCGGCTTGGGTAGCAACCCAAGATTTGCGTCTCTATCTTGTGGAAGGATGAAATAGTATGAATAAATTCATCAAGACAGCTGGTCATCAAGCCAGCTGACTTTGTCTCGTGCCAATATATCCTCCAAACACCGGCTTCTCAGGCATTATCACTTAAATGTACTGTACAATGCACACTCTGTACTATACTTTCCTTAAGGGTTAAAACAGGACAGGATGACTTGTCTGCCGCTTGTGGAAAGATTCCTAATGGATTCAAGTAACCAGGTTCATTCATATATTCTGAGTGTTTACTGCATTACCCAATGGGCTGCTATGGAGACCACATGTTCTGACAAGAACTGTATTGGCCAGGGGAGATTGTTGGGAAACGTTAAAACCATCACCATGCAATGAGAGAAGTTATGTTTCACTGTGTCAGCACAAAAATGTATGCGTGTGTGTGTGTGTGCGGGTGTGTGTGTGTACCTGTGTACATGCATGCGTTTGTGGATATGAGTTTCACTGTTATTATACAGTACATATGCTATCTCATCCATCACAAAACAATGTTGTTGACATTAACAGTAGGGGAATCGACCAGTGAAAATGTTGTCCATCTTGTGAAGTCCCCATTGCGCATTCAAATATTAGCTAGTTTTAGCTGTGTGAACAGAGTGAAAACTGCCTGGAGGAAAGCAGACGCTTTACAGATATCAGGTGGTGTTCTGTAATCTCTGCAGCTCTGCTAATTAACTCTTAATTAATTGGTGTTAGGCTGTTTGTTCACAGTGCCTGGAGCTTTCTTATATCACTGAACCGTTGACATAGCCTGGTTAATGCAGACTGAATGATGTGAACAAACCATTTCCAGGCTACCATTGACAATAGGATTCAGTTATCCCTTTCAACATTTCAAGTCTGATGTGTGTGTTCTCCACATTTTAGTGTTATCCTACAGTTCTGAAAGGGGGCCAAGTCAGTTGACCAGAACTAACAACTGTACTGAAAAACTGCTGGAGCAACAAAGCCTATAGGTAGGAACAAGAACTGCCATCTTCTTATAAAATGCTGATATACCAATCCAAAGCCATAACAGTACCTCTAATGGAGTGATGGGTCTCTCTGGCAGATGGTATATAGCCTCAAACTGACACAGGATCCTCCTATATGATATGCCATATGGTGTTTACAGTACTGTACAGTACCTCCCCCTCCTCCTCTGTGTGCCTGTCTCCACCCACCTCCAAGATGCTTCTCTCTCTGAGGAGTATTGGGGAGGGGTCTCTCTGTGTATTATTTGGTTTCAGGTTTTTTCTTCTTCCTACGTTCAATTAATAACTTAGTTAAATGAGAGGACCCTGGTCCAGCTGGTGCCTCTCATGCAGATCAAACCAGAGCAGAGCCCTGAGACCTGGAGGGCACCTCCCTCACACAATAGTCACGGTAGCATCCCCCATCTCTCTGCTTCAATTAACCACTTAATTGGTTTGACTGCTTTGTCCAGTTGTTGTTGAATAATGATGGACATGTAGCCATCATAGTTGGGTTTCTTTTCTTTTAGTTACTGTAGATGCTCCTAACACCTTCTTCGGTCAACTGTGAGTAGACTATACACCTGCTTCCTACCAATATTTTCCTTCTTTGTGTGAAGAGCGTGTTTTCTCCTCCAATAGGTCTTTCCCTGAGGAACAGGTCTTAAATACACGAGGAGGGGCTACATTGAAAGGTGATGAGGGAACGAAAGGAGGGATGACCAACCACTACCTTCACTCAGCCACCACTCTCCCTTTTCAGAGGAATCCCCAGTAGGCTAGCTGGTCATTATGTTGTGTTTGTTTAGAGTCTCTGCTTGGCTGACAGCTGTGGTATGGGGCTGGGGCTCTGAGTAGGTTAGGGTCTACACAAACAGCCCGAGGGAGGGAGAGAGCGGTGGAGAGTACCAGATAGTCATGGCTGGTGCGTGCTCTGATACAGGGTTAAAGGGGGAGTTATGGGGACAGGTTGATTCGCAGGGTGTGTCACAACAACATGTTTTTAATATGGCCATTCATTTATATTTGGGTCAACATCATCATGGACCAAAACATGTTATTTCCTTTTCTTGTGTAAATGCAGATCTGAAATGCCATGCTGTTCTCTTGTTTTCAGAAGTGTCGTAAACCTTGAAGCAATAAGGCATGAGAACCTGGGATTTATTGTCTGAATAACTCCTGACTAAGGGCTGTTCTTAGGCCCTACGCGAAGCTAAGGGCCGGGAAACAGCCCTTAGGAGGTTGTTATTCACAATAATTCCTGGGTTCTCATGCCTTATTGCTTTTATAAAACTGTTGCCAACGTATTAAAAAAAGATTAACGACATGTTTTCACTAAAAACATTATTTGAATGAGTACATTTGTTTTATTCCATCCTTCCACCATTCAATATGGTCCGGGAAATAAGACAGTTGTCAGTGCTGCGATTCTGAAGTTGTTAGCCAAAATGGGCTGGTCATCTATTCTATTGGCATGGACTGATTAAGTAAATAAGGTTGCCATGGAGGCTAGCTAACACAATCACATCAAGCAGCTGAATTGACAGCAAACTATCTGCATTTTCCTTTGTTAGACCTTTGTTTCTATTGCCATTTCTTTGCATATATCCATTAACTACGATGGATATACTACGGCATGTCCTATTTTGGAAAAAATATGTTTATTGAAAAATACTTTCATCAACATAAATACTTTTCTCATTTTATCAGGAAGAATAAACTGGTATTGGCTGTGACCATTTTATTGAATAAAAAATGGCCCCAATACATCTTGTGCGGGTGTCATTACTTTCACATTATAAACATGACATTTTTGTTTAAAATTGAATAACAAACACAATGAGGTTTGGGATTTTTGGCTTTATCTGTCTGTAGGATTTGGTACTACCACATTTATACATAATCATTTTTATTCCTTATTGCATAAATATGCAATTACGTGTTGAAAGTAGCTATACTGAGAAAAAGTAGGTGCTTTACACCTGAAGACAGGAGTATGATATTTAATGTGTACTTATATTCTTTCTTAATTAACAAATATGTGTAGATTGTGGTGGTAATTACTGTGTGGCGGTAATAGGGCAATCTCTCAAGAACGGGAACTGACAACTTTTTTGAGAATATTACTTCTGGGTAACTGTTAGGGTTTTCTTCCGTCGAAGGAGAGTCGGACCAAAATGCAGCGTGGTAATTTTGATACATGTTTAATAAACGAATAAACACGAATACACAAAAACAAGAAACAGACCGTGAAAACCTATACAGCCTATCTGGAGACAACTAACACAGAGACAGGAACAATCACCCACGAAACACTCAAAGAATATGGCTGCCTAAATATGGTTCCCAATCAGAGACAACGATAATCACCTGCCTCTGATTGAGAACCGCCTCAGGCAACCATAGACTTTGCTAGAAAACCCCACTAAGCCACAATCCCAAAACCTACGAAAACCCCAATATAAAAACACACCACAAAATAAACCCATGTCACACCCTGGCCTGACCAAATAAATAAAGAAAACACAAAATACTAAGACCAGGGCGTGACAGTAACCAAGATTATGACTAGAGTAATGGTAAAATGCATTACTTGTTAAAAATAACTTGGTGGAAAAGTATATTGAAAATATGAGTGATTGTTATAAAGACGGTGAAAGATTAAGTAATAAGCAGTATTGAGCAGGGGTATACCCTTTTTATGCAAATGTTCTACATTTTGTTCTACTTCGTGATGGTAATGACAGTGTTGGTAATGACAATTTGCTCGTTTTGGGATTTAACTGCCAGGCCATAAGGTTTACTTCGTTAATAGGATCAGCTATCATTTGATAAACTCCAACCACAACAGAATGAGATTTATTTTTTAAAATAGAGGACAATCCAGAAAAGTTATAGCCATTGCAGTAATGACGCAGAATAAAAATAATGCTCTATGTTTATGCATTCAAATCAAATCAAATCAAATGTATTTATATAGCCCTTCGTAAATCAGCTGATATCTCAAAGTGCTGTCCAGAAACCCAGCCTAAAACCCCAAACAGCAAGCAATGCAGGTGTAGAAGCACGGTGGCTAGGAAAAACTCCCTAGGAAGGCCAAAACCTAGGAAGAAACCTAGAGAGGAACCAGGCTATGTTGGGTGGCCAGTCCTCTTCTGGCTGTGCCGGGTGGAGATTATAACAGAACATGGCCAAGATGTTCAAATGTTCATAAATTACCAGCATGGTCCAATAATAATGAGGCAGAACAGTTGAAACTGGAGCAGCAGCACGGACAGGTGGACTGGGGACAGCAAGGAGTCATCATGTCAGGTAGTCCTGAGGCATGGTCCTAGGGCTCAGGTCCTCCAAGAGAGAGAAAGAAAGAGAGAATTAGAGAGAGCACACTTAAATTCACACAGGACACTGAATAGGACAGGAGAAGTACTCCAGATATAACAAACTGACCCTAGCCCCCCGACACATAAACTACTGCAGCATAAATACTGGAGGCTGAGACAGGAGGGGTCAGGAGACACTGTGGCCCCATCCGAGGACACCCCCGGACAGGGCCAAACAGGAAGGATTGCATTCTTGGAGATTGAGATATAATTTCAAACACTGTCATAGCCATGTTCTCCACTTCCCTGTTCTTGTGTGACTTGATGTCTAAAATATTGAAAATGATTGATTACTTTGTTCAGTGTGATGGTAATGGCGCAATACTGTGAGACAACTGTATTTCTTAGAAAATAATATATTTAGTGCATAAAAAATGTATATAGCAAAATAATAGTATTTTTCTGTCACGAACGTCGTAGTAAGGAGACCAAAGCGCAGCGTGATGTGAATACATCCTTTTAATGATAGACGAAAAAACACGAAGTACACTAAACAAACAAACAAAATAACAAGACGAACGTGACCGCTATCAATACTGAGTGCAAACATGCAACATCACATAGACAATAACCCACGAACCACAATACAAAACAGGCTACCTAAATATGGTTCCCAATCAGAGACAACGACAAACACCTGCCACTGATTGAGAACCATATCAGGCCAAAGCACATAGAAATAGACAAACTAGACATACAACATAGAATGCCCACTCCTATCATTCCTCATTCCATGGAGGGCCTAGTGTCTGCAGGTTTTTGGTTTTTCCCTTTCAATTAAGCCCAAGACAACCAGGTGTGGGGAGTTCCTTACTAATTGGTGCACACACTTGCACAATGCACACATATTTTCCCCTTACTTATTTTGGCAAACACCGAGACAGACATACCCATTTTGGTAACAATTTACCTGACACTCAGTCATAACCATGTCATAATATGTCACAACAGTTGACATAGCTTGTCATAACCTGTCATAATATGGTCATAACACTGTCATGACCCATCTATTTACACCTGTTGTGTTATTTTATGGCTGTTTATGACACCTACATAAGAGTGTCAAAACCAACATTTATTCAAATTTATTTTTTTTCCCTGCCAAGAAGTTTCCTTTCATTTGAAAGTTTGCTTTGTTGTTGTCATGTTTTTTTTCTCTCATCCTATTTAAAATAACTTTCAGAAAATGCACTTTATGACACTGTCATGAAGCATTAGGACCATCCTGTGTCACTTTATTTGGACTACGAAAATACACTTTATGACATTGTCAAGAAGCATTATGACCATCCTAGTCATGTAAGCCAGATAGGCCTATCAAGTACATGCCCTTATGTCAGTCATCAGTCAAAAAGAGGGTGTCTTGTCCTGCTCCTGAAATCTGCTCCTGCATTCATCCCGGTCATCAGCAACAGAGCATTGGGGTAGGTGCATGTCTGACATCAACTTGTGCGCAATTACAATTACAAGGATAATTGAATATGGTAAATTTCAGAAAATGTTATGTAACATGAACATAATATTGACAAGTAGGCTATGGCTAATGGAATGTGTTGCCTTGTGTGGTAGGTTTCGTGGGTTTTGACACTCTGATGAAGGTGTCATAACCAGCCATAAAATAACTACTGTTGAAGGTTTTGTGTGTTTTGACACTCTTATGAAGGTGTCATAACCAGCCATAAAATAGTACAATATGTCACAACAGGTTGTAAATATATGTGTCAAGACAGTGTTATGACCACATTATGAAAGTTATGTCAGCTGTTAAGACATTATGATATGCTTATGACAGTGTCATAATGTGTTATTACACTGGGTGTCAAGTGTTACCGTAATATTTTCTAAGACGGCAAACTATTTGCAACACATCCACATGCTAAAAATCATTTGAAGATCAGAAAATGTCATTTTACTGTGTCACCATCTTGCTTCACGGAGGAGTTTATGGAAACATTGCAGGTGCAGTTTGAGCTACTCTAGGAAGTGACGTTGCAGGCAAGGTCAGTGCTGCCCCCTCTCACTGAGTAACTCAAGTTGAAAGCCGACTGGGATACTGCATACTGCTGTAGCCACTAAATTCTCTTTATAACTTATTCTGTGTGCTAAAACAATCGGTTCAAGGACATACATCTGGTGAAACAGAAGCACGTATTGGTACCATTATTGTGTTTGATTTCAAAAAAATATTCACGGATATTGACCACAAAGATTGCCATACTTTGATTGACTATAATGTGGTCTTCTGTTTTCTAAAAACATTGCCTGCAGTACTCCGGTCAGCCTTGAACTGAAATCCTCAATGAGAGGGGTCAGTCATTCTCCCCTGCTCCAACATAATGTGATAACGATTGAAAGGGGAAGAGGATACCTTACAACTGAATGCATTCAACCGAAATGTGTATTCTGCATTTCACCAAAACAATTTGAATTAGAGACATGTGGGGGGCTGTCTTAATCGATATCATCAGGGCCCGGGAGAAGTTGTTGTTGGGGGTTAACTGCCTTGTTCAAGGGCAGACTGATGTGACAAAAAAACAATTATTTCAGTCCTGGCTGTCCCCATATAGTCTGCTATGTGTACAGAAAAACAAAGAAACACACACACATTTGGGTACTGACACAGTGAAACAGGACATGTCTCATTGGTGATGGTTTACCGTTTCCCAACGATCTCCCCAGGCAAGTACAGTGCTTGTCAGAGCATGTGGTCTCCATAGCATCCCATTGGCTTATACAGTAAACACTCAGAGTATATGAATGAACCTGGTTACTTTAATCCAAAAGGAATCTTTCCACAAGTGGTAGACTAGTCATCCTGTCCTGTTTCAACCCTTAAGGAATGTACAGTATCAGAATGTTCATTGTACAGCACATACAGTGATTTTCCCCACATTTTGTTACGTTACAGCCATCATCTAAAATGCATTCAATTGTTTTTTCCCCCACATCAATCTATGAACAATAGCCCATAATGACAAAGCAAAAACAGGTTTTAGATTTTTTTTGCAAAAAATAAGTAATTTAAAATCACATTTAAATAAGTATTCAGACCCTTTACTCAGTACTTTGTTGAAGCGCCTTTGGCAGTGAATACAGCCTTGAATCTACAAGCTTGGGACACCTGTATTTGGGGAGTTTCTCCCCATTCTTCACTGCAGATCCTCTCAAGCTCTGTCAGGTTGGATGGGGAGTGTTGCTGCACAGCTTTTTTCAGGTCTCTCCAGAGATGTTCGATCGGGTTCAAGTCCGGGCTCTGGCTGGGCCACTCAAGGCATTCAGAGACTTGCCCCGAAGCCACTCCTGCATTGTCTTGGCTGTGTGCTTAGGGTCGTTTTCCTTTTGGAAGGTCCTGACAAGTCTCCCAGTCCCACAGCATGATGCTGCGGGTGCCAGGTTTCCTCCAGACGTGATGCTTGGCATTCAGGCCAAATAGTTCAATTTTGGTTCTCCCCTCGATTGCTCAGTTTGGCCGGGTGGCACGCTCTAGGAAGAGTCTTGGTGGTTCAAAACTTCTTCCATTAAAGAATGATGGAGGCCACTGTGTTCTTGGGGACCTTCAATGCTGCAGAAATGTTTTGGTACCCTTCCCCAGATCTGTGCCTCGACACAATCCTGTCTCGGAGCTCTACGTAAAATTCCTTCAACCTCATGGCTTGGTTTTTGCTCTGACATGTGCTGTCAACTGCGGGATCTTATATAGACAGGTGTGTGCATTTCCAAATCATGTCCAATCAAATTTACCACAGGTGGACTCCAATCAAGTTGTAGAAACATCTCAAGATGATCGATGCACCAGAGTTCAATTTCAGGTCTCATAGGTCTCATAGCAAAGGGTCTGAATACTTATGTAAATAAGGTATTTAAATAAGGTACACTATGTCACAAATAACCCGTTTTCGCTTCATCATTATGGGGTATTGTGCGTAGATTGATAAGGGGAAAAAAATCTGAAACTGATTTTTAGAAAAAGGCTGTAACCACCAAACGTAACGTTACAAAATGTGGGGAAAAGTCAAGGGGTCTGAATACTTTCCGAATGCACTGAGTAATCAATCATCATGAAAAGGTGAGACAGATCTGTGGCGATATTCCATGGAGTGTGTCGGTTTAAAATAGCCTAATTTTTGGCTCCCCCTGACTCCCTCCTACACTGCAGTGCACCCTAGGTCTGCTATCAAGAGCAAGACACTGAGAGACAGAGGCGTATCCTATCCAACAAATGTAACAATGTCTCTTTAATCTTTCATATCCATTGAGTAGGGTGTAGCGTACACCATATCATTATTTAATTCCGATCCATCTTGACCCCATTGAAGTAGTAGTAGGGAACCTGTTTCTCAACACAACACTGCCAGCTTGTGGTTCAAGTACAGTATCTCTGTCTTGTGCAGATTCCTGACATTGGTACCCAGATGAGGTTTCTTGTCTCCATGCATTCATTCACCAATCACCATGAACCTGCTAATGGACTATTTCCAAGAGTGGTGTTGGGATAGGCTTATCTGACTGAATGGTTATTGATATTAAAATGCTTGTCTTCACTGAATATCATATGTGTATCTTTGTATGTATCTCATCACGGAATAGGCCATATGACTAAAACTGTTAATATACCCTGTATTACATTACATTGTTATAACCGTTTAATAGTCTGTACTTGAATGATATCAGTGCATATTGAAGGATGATTGTTCCATCTGTCTCGGGCTATTTCTAATTCCCAGTATACATATTTCATACCAGGGTACATTACATTTGCCTGACGACTGAAACGGAATTCTTCCTCTGCTCTATATTCACTGGGGAGAAGAAACTAGTTTACCCCCGCTGCAACCCCCAACCCTCCCTAAAAACGAAATATATCAAATAAGATGTAGGTTGGGGTCCACCCGGAGTTCGGGTCCACCAGATAGCATATGAACACGTCATAAACCATGATGTTCTTTTTAAATGACAGGCAATTTGCTTTAAAACTGCAACATTTTCTCTCAGACTCGTGGATAAATGTGTAGAATAGCAGGAAATTGGCTCAGGGATTAACATTGTGTAAATATTAAGATACATATTTTTGGGGGAAAAAGTTGAGATTATCCTGTCTTTCAAGGATCCCTCTAAAACGGCAACATTTTGGCAAAATGTGTAAAATAGCATGAGATAAACTATAAAACCGCCGTGGGCGTACATCACGTTGCGTTTGGAAGCAAGGAGTTTGGGTAGCCAGGCAAACATTACATGACGCTGGTCTTTACGCCTTCATGGGGTGTGTTGCGCTGCTGGAAACATCAAAGCGCAGGCGTAGACTCTGGAGGTATGATTACTGTACATGGCCATCGATGCCGCTGGATAAACCAAACCAGCGATGTAAATAACAGCGACGGAGGCGGTGGATCTAACATGCCTAATTCTATCACAGCTTGACATGAGAAAATAATACATGGCATCTGGGTTTATCCCCTTGGCAAAACCACCGCGGCCGTCCTTTTATGCGCGTCTCCGAATTTGGCTTTGACAGCTCACCGGATGGTTTTCTTAATTTGACGCACGAACCTAATCACACGACGGGCGGTTTTATCTAATAACCCACTTGGGAAAAACGGGTCATTATGACCTTAGTATCCTCATCTAAAAGAAAACCATTGGATTGTTTTTCCGCAGCAGCGTTCTGCTTGCATTTCTTGCTGTGGATTGTATGCGCTGTGTCCGGAGAAGAGCATCATCAGTTCAGCGTTGAGGTAAGATAAATGGCCTGCTAGTGCTTCGCGGCTGCTCATCATAAATTACTGTGCACTCTCCTCTGCTCGGGTGGCAGCGCTTTGCGCGAAAAACAACATTAACTGTAGACGAGGGTTGTTATTTGTCTGCTACATCATCACTGAAGTATGGTGGATGGCATGGCAAATGTATCTGATTCGGATGGATCTTTCAAGACGCGCGGAACATCGAAATTATTATGCGTTCTATTCTTCTTCTTTTTTTACAATCACAAAAACAACATCGGATGCTGTTGGCATTGTTTTGAACGAGATGGTCCAGCGCCCTTCCGCTCAGTCAGCTCATGAGCTGACACCGTCTGTAATATTTGTTATCATACATACTGTAAATATATATGTAGTATACTGTATATACTAGTATTCTATAAATTACCTACGCAACTGGGTGGGTTTATGGTTGTGCAGATTAAGATGTGATCCAAGTTGCGTAATAGGATAGATCGGGTTGAATATATTGTACCATATTAATTGCTTCTGTCATATTATCTGTATAGGCCTAGTCTACTGTAGGCTATTCTCTCTCATCCCTCAAGTCAAATGACACTGTTAAATGCCACGTTCTGGCATCGGATCCTCATTTATTCCTTTGTGCTGTGAACCAGAACCTGGGCCTTAGCTGTACACAGACAAAACAAACAAACAAACAAACAAACAATTGGCTACATCTGATTGAGGGATGGTGGAAAGATGGACAAACAACAACAAGACATTTGGCTCAGTGAGCAGCGGAGAGCAAGCGATAGAGATACAGGGATAGAGGGAGGGATGAGGGAGAGATAGATGAAGGATTAGCGGGAGCGTCTCATAGGCTGGGTAATGATGGCGATTGCCCGGCAGCAGCAGTTGGTTGGCAGTGTGGACAGCTGTGGCGGAGCGTGGCTGCCTGCCTAGCCGCCACCTCATGGCTCTTGGCTACGGTAAACAGGGGATTGGGTCTGACAATGACCCCTGGACGACACTGAATCTCTGCTTTACTCAGGAGTGCAGTGGTGGCAGTGTCACTCTGTGTGGGTGGCAGCTTTGACCAGTGGTGGTTATAGGTAGAAACACAGAGTGAATGTTATTGGGAACTGATTCGGGTAACTGGGCATAGCCATGTGGGTTACAATGTTCAGCCTTGAATACTGGACTTCGGTCCATCCTAATATGCAGAAGATCTGAACCTGAACTAGGCATTTTCTCTGTCAGTGTCACTGTGTGTGGGGTGGAAACTTTGAGCGGTGGTGGTGATAGACAGCCCTGAGTGTTCCTGTAACTCTGGTATACTGTAGCCCGTAGGACGTGGCTTACAGGCTACACTTCCGTCTCGAGAGTTATGAACCTGGACTGTACGATCAGTTTGACTCACACTCGAGACGTTATGAACAAGGACAGACATGCGTCCGTTTCATGCTGTCATTTCCATCTTGGTGACAATGACCAAAATGTAGCTTATAACTCACGTAATAACAAAGTAATAGCAGCATTTGTCATGACTCTCTCCCTCTCTCCTCTCTCTCTCTCTCTCTCTCTCTCTCTCTCTCTCTCTCTCTCTCACTCTCTCTCTCTCTCTCTCTCTCTCTCTCTCTCTCTCTCTCTCTCTCTCTCTCTCTCCTGTAGGGATGGCTACAGAAGTACGGCTACCTGCCCCACACAGACCCCAGAATGGCTGTCCTGCGCTCAGCCCAGACCATGCAGCAAGCCATAGCAGCAATGCAGCGCGTCTACGGCCTCAATGTCACAGGGACACTGGATGAGAGGACCACATAGTGAGTAGATACACGCACACTTACATGCACGCACGCACGCACACTCACACACACACACTCACTCACTCACTCACTCACTCACTCACTCACTCACTCACTCACACACACACACACACACACACACACACACACACACACACACACACACACACACACACACACACACACACACACACACACACACACACACACACACACACACACACACACATACACACACACACATACACACACATACACATATACATACACATACACACACAAACACACACACACACACACACACAGAATGGCACTGATGTATCAGTGAAAATAGGAACACAAAAACGTAATTATCACCAATGATAAATGTATGTAGCCTACATGGACTTATTAGCTCCAGCATCTCTAACTAGCAGCCCATTGAGATCATAACACTTTTCATTCTTCTCTTTCTTGCTTAAATTGATGAAGTGATATCACACTAAGGTGAGGCTCTATCTTTTTCATATTATCTCTGAGCACAGTATTCCATATGTGTTACATGGGTTTGAATGTAACTAGATCAGTCATTGAAGCTCTAACCTGGCCAACACAGTCTCGCCACTTTTTCTCAGAATGGAAAGAACCATTTCAGTCAACTCGATGTCACATTTTTATGGTCATATATTTACTTTGTTTTGTACTATAATATTTGTTTCGCTCCCAGAAGCAATATAGGGTGCTTTCGGAAAGTATTCAGACTTTTTCCACGTTTTGTTACGTTACAGCCTTATTCTAAAATTGATAAAAGAAAACATTTTCCTCAGCAATCTACACATAATACCCCATAATGTGTGACAGCGAAATTACAAGATGATGTTGTATGCTGTTATTGCATCAAAGTGTTGTTTTATGGAATAGGTTCTTAGAACACTGTCATCTGTGTATGTTCTTCTGAGTTGGGCATCTGGGGGCTTAATGCTGACAGTGGATTTACGATGCATTTGGTGATCAAATCTAAAGAAAGCATTAGTGAGTTAGTGTTTGTGTTCTGGGAGGTCCCAGGGTGGAGATGGCTCGGGTATGGATAATTATGAGAGGAACCTTGTTTTGGGGGTCAGACCCTGGTTTTCACACAATGAGAACATTCTATACAGCAGATACTGTCTGCTGTGAATTATTAATTTATTTCATATAAAATCCTAACAAATCCTAACCCATTTCACACATCTGTTGTTTGTCATGAACATTCAGGAGGATGTACTTTGTTATAAAATACTGTGGGTCAAATCCGCTCGTTGGGCTCTCAACTAATCATCTAAGGGTGGTTCGTCGACCAGCTTTATTATTGCAAAAATGAATCAATGTTATTAATACTTTTTGAATAAAGTAAAATCCTGATTGGTGATTGATCTTGTCTCTCCTCATTATTGATTCGAATTTCCACGACAAATGACAAGGTGAAAACATTTCTTTTAAACATTTTTGCAAATGTATAAAAAAACAAAAACAGAAATACCTTATTTACATAAGTATTCAGACCCTGTCTGAACCACCAAGTCTCTTCCTAGAGCTTGCCCCCCGGCCAATCTGAGCAATCGGTGGAGGAGGGCCTTTGTCAGGGAGGTGGCCAAGAACCCAATGGTCACTCTGACAGAGCTCTAGAGTGACAATTGAGACATGGATTGTGTATGTGTGCCATTCAGAAGGTGAATCGTCAAGAAAAATATTTAAGTGCCTTTGAACGGGTATGGTAGTAGGTGTCAGGCACACTGGTTAGAGTGTGTGAAGAACTGCAACGCTGCTGGGTTTTTCACGCTCAACAGTTTCCCGTGTTTATCAAGAATGGTCCACCACCCATAGGACAATGCTTTCAACAACTTGTAGAGTCCATGCTCCGACGAATACAGGTTGTTCTGAGGGCAAAAGGGAGTGCAACTCAATATTAGGAAGGTGTTCCTAATGTTTTGTACACTCAGTGTATATTATAGTGGGAAGTACTAGTCCCATTGTCCACTTCACTGCAGTATGTAAGACCGTGTGTTTGGTATTCTAGTTCAGAGTAGTTCTTGATGTGGCATCAGATATAACCAGTCAAACATCCTGTAGGTTCACTACATGACTAAAAGTATGTGGTCACTTGCTCGCCGAACATCTCATTCCAAAATCATGGGCATTAATATGGAGTTGGTCCCCCCTTTGTTGCTATAATAGCCTCCACTCTTACGGGAAGTATTTCCACTAGGGGACTTGCTTCCATTCAGCCACAAGAGCATTAGTGAGGTCGGGCACTGATGTTGGGCGATAAGACCTGGCTCGCCGTGGGCGTTCCAATTCATCCCAAAGGTTTTCGATGGGGTTGAGGTCAGGGCTCTGTGCAGGCCAGGCAAGTTCTTTCACACCGATCTCGACAAACCATTTCTGTATGGACCTCGCTTTGTGCATGGGGACATTGTCATGCTGAAACAGGAAAGGGCCTTCCCCAAAAGTTGGAAGCACAGAATTGTCTAGAATGTCATTGTATACTGTAGTGTTAAGATTTCCCTTCACTGGAACTAACGGGCCTAGCCCGAATCATGCAAAACAACCCCAGACCATTATTCCTCTTCCACCAAACTTTACAGTTGGCACTAAGTATTGGGGCAATTAGCGTTCTCCTGGAATCCGCCAAACCCAAACTGTTGTCCTCCTCTTCCCTCCATTGTCCTCTTCTTCAACCTCCACTACTTCCTTTGTTCTTAGTTGGATGAAGAGGCCGAGGTGTGGAAATCCAGACAAACTAAAGGGCATTTCAAGGTCGCGGAAGCGGAGGTACGCACTGACGGGGCAGAAGTGGCAGCGAACACACATCACTTACAGGTGAGAAATGTAGGCCGGCACATGCACGCACATACACATCACCTACAGGTGAGAGACTCATTCCAGCAGCCTTGATGGTTACCATGACAACCAGCCGTTAGTCAGATTAGCCAAGGGTTATTATAGGGTTCTGTGTTTGTCAGTGTAGTTATTAATTTGTGCTCTCTCTTCCTCCTTGGTGTCACATTCCCTCAGCGTTGCCTTAGAGATAGCACATATGGTCACACACGCGCACACATGCACACACACAAACCCACACCCAACTACCCACACGCACACACACCCACACGGCCACCCACACGCGCACACCTGCACACACGCACACACACACACACACACATTGATATACATAGAGGAAGAGTTGTTTGTGTGTGAATAGAAGTCAAGTCAGAGGACAGAATAAAGTGATGTAATGGTTTTCAACTTTCTTCTTCTTTGCATTCCATTGCATTCCTTTGCAGTTATCTTTCATTTCTCCTTTTAAGAGTACCAGAAGACAAACTGCCAAATTTGAATAGCAATGACTATCGAGGACGAGGACAACTTTTACTTCTTCCATTTCTCTCCAAATACCTCTATGTAAATCATCCAATAATCGCAACAAAAATATTCAAATTCCCCATCTTATCACGCGTGATTAAGTTTCCACTGTTAATGGGGTCTGAGAGAGCGGGATAAGGGGTGCTGCTCGGCGCTGTGGGGAATTGACAGGTTACAGCCGTAATAGACGATAACACTGTCAATTTATTTAAATCCTTCCTTCCTTCCTGCATGTGAATTGATGAGGCACCTCTTCTAATGGAATGTCAGTCAGCCTGGCTGTCGCTGCTGACTGCACTCTCTACATGAAAATGAGTTGGGGAGAGAAAACGGGGAAGAAAATTCCTCTCGTTCTCTCTCTCTCTCTCTCTCTCTCTCTCTCTCTCTCTCTCCCCCTCTCCCTCTCTCTCTCTCTCTCTCCCCCTCTCCCTCTCTCTCTCTCTCCCCCTCTCCCTCTCCCTCTCCCTCTCTCTCTCTCTCTCTCTCTCTCTCTCTCTCTCTCTCTCTCTCTCTCTCTCTCTCTCTCTCTCTCTCTCTCTCTCTCTCTCTCTCTCTCTCTCTCTCTCTTTCTCTCTGTCTGCGAGCGACTGATAACGACAGCTGTGTTAAAAGTGCAGTGAAAGCTGCCGGGTTTGTTAGAATAGTTTAACACCGAAACTTTTTCGAGCGTCTCGTCAACCATTTTAAAGAATATTCTCCCCAAGCAATAGTGGGAGGGGGGGGGGGGGGGGGGGGGGGGTCAGATTTGGACTTACAGTATATGATATGTGGTGCTGTATGTGACGCTTTAGCCATCTGTTTCTTTAAAATGCTCTGTTTGCGGGGCTGCCTTGTGTTAAAGCTTTGTTGTAGCCTCCCTTCCTGCAATTGAATGACCAAATCACCCTCTAGTGGCCTCATGGGTGGAATGTTATTAATATATTTTTGAATGTCATAATTAATCAACATTCTTTTTTTTAAATGCTGAAAATTCAGTGTTTCTATGTCAAATGGTTTGTTATGTTTTAGTCTTCTGTGATGTATATAAAGTGTCATATTGGGATGCAAACTCAACATTTAATAGATATCTGACATGGTACAGGTGTCTTCTTTTTTTAAAGCCCATAACCATGTGTGTGAGGTGCATACTTTTGTTTCAAAGTAGATTTGTTTAAGACTGTGACCTTGATTTAGCCCACTGCAGTAAAAATTATGAATGAATGTGTGTATAATTGTTCCGGTTAGATAAGAATAGGAGTTAAATCTTTCTAAGGAGTAAAATATTTTTCTTATATTACTGTCAATGTCTTATAAAAAAAAAATGGCCTGTAAAATGTTGCTCTCATCTAGCTGGTGGTACCATCCAACCTCCCAATAACCCCCCACCCAGGATGGATCACACAATCTGTTTTCCACTTTTATCATATCCCCTATCCCTTTCTCTCCTAACATCAGGTATTTATTGTAAAACATGTTGTCAATGTAAAAAATAATATGTTCTTAATTGACTCACCCTCTCTTCCTCCCTCAGCATAAAGAACGTCACGCCCAAAGTGGGCTCCAGGGAGACCCACGATGCCATCCGGCGTGCGTTTGACGTGTGGCAGGGGGTGACGCCACTTCACTTTGAGGCCGTCCCTTACAGCGCCCTGGAGAGTGGCAGGCGTGATGTGGACATCACCATCATCTTCGCCTCAGGTGAGAATTGTATTGAATGGTGCCTGGGAGAGGAAAACTGAAACTATGTCAATGACGGCCTAATCCCGTTCTCCCCATGTCAACTTTGAAGTTAAATTAAATTGATCTCACCTCAGGTTTCCATGGCGACAGCTCACCCTTCGACGGTGAGGGCGGGTTCCTAGCTCACGCCTACTTTCCGGGCCCTGGGATCGGAGGGGACACCCACTTCGACTCAGACGAACCCTGGACCCTGGGGAACCCCAACCACGATGGTGAGAGATGGAAAGAGGGAGAGAAAGGGGGAAGGAGAAAGAGGGAGTGGAGAGGGGGTGGGGAGGTTCAGAGAGAAAGATTAAAGGAATATAGTTGTGAGAGAATCATATCAAAGACTAACAAGTCCAAAAATGGATACAGTCCAGTGATGTGCGGTGAGGTCGGTGGCTGGGTAGGCACTGGCTAATATCAATGCCAGATTTACTCACAAATTCTCCATATAACAGATAGCTCCAACAACCAGTGACATAAGCTATTAACCGAAATGAACAAAAAACATCACCAAATGTAAATACCAATGAAGCTAAGATACACAAGCGATAGCCTCCTATGGCAGCATATTTCATATCATCCAACAAAATGACACACTGTTCAACTCAGCCGTAGGCCGATGTAGCGTCCACAGTTACAACTGATGTCACTAAAATACCAATGTATGGACACATTTAATCCGAATAATTTGCAACACACACACACACGCACACATACACACACACACACACACACACACACACACACACACACACACACACACACACACACACACACACACACACACACACACACACACACACACACATAATAATATTATTAGGTGAAATATTATTACACACAAATACTGTATATAATAAATAAGGTGTTAACCAAATGTCCATATCAACAATCGCAAATGACTGAAAAGTGTCTCATCAAAACGGAATTCTAGCTTGATAAATCAAATGCATCAAAGGGATGTTGTCCGTTAATCAAAACCATAAACAAGCTAGACACCTTTAGGAAATGAAATACATATTAAAGCCACTAAAGTACAGACAATGGTGAAAATGAGGAAGTAAGCTACAAAGGAAAATCTTTTATTAAAGGTATCTGAGGCTGTGGCCAGGATTCAGCACTGCTGAATGGACAGCGCCTTGTAGGCAACTAATGTGATAGCCTACAGGTTAACTCCTTTGTGCTGAATGGTAAGCAGCACTATTCTCATGTTCAGTCAACAGTAACCTAACTGGGGGGGAAAAATGCATTTAGACCTACCTTGGCTTGGAAATGAAGTCCATTCGTCTGTCCGTCAGGGTGAACCTCTCCGTGGTAGTGTTGTGGAAGTCTTATTCATTCCTTTTGAGTTTGAAAGTCAAAGTGAGTCCTTCCACTGTTTTGAAAATGATTTAACAGTGAATAAATGGAACTTCGGGCACTTTTTCTCTTATCTTGGCCTGCACCCCATTAAGCTGAGATGCCATCACTGAGGATCCATTGTATGTTTGAGCTAACCAGCTTTTCAACTCAGTTGTACTTCCCCAACACTCCCAATACATAATCCGCCAAGGCCGCAGCTCGTTTGCCATCACTCAATAGTGCAGAATGATTAACCAAAATGTTGGTTATTAAACAAATAATTGACCGACGCACCATTTCTCTAGAGAGAAATCAAATCATTCACGTGAGAAATAAAGTCAAGAACTATGTGGGACGCTGGGCTGAATGGAGTTGGAGTTTTCATGAAGCAAATATTCAACCTAGTTCAGCGCATAAACGTGGTAATTAACTACAATGACCATAATCCATTGTGCCTGTTCTTTCTGGCTCGGACAGAGATAGATACACTTTTACACCTGCTACATTAGGTTAGATACACACAGACCACATAGACCACATGAAAGAGGAATGTACACAACAGTGACGAGAGGGATAGAGACAGTTTGTGAAAGTATGCCTTATCTACTTTGAAGAGCTAGTAAAATGATTTAGTCAAACAGCTCTGCAGCATACTTAGGCAGGTTAGCCTAGATAAATAGGATGACTGAAGACAGTACAGTATAAGGAGGACAGAGATAATGTTAGATGGTCTGGCTGGCTGGCTGGCTGCTATTGCTACTGAAATCATTTCTATGGGTGTTTACCAGAAGATACCGACCCTACCTTTACAGTTGTTTACACTGAGCTGCACTAGGGTCGGAACACAATCATGGTTACTTTAAGACACTGTGGAGCCAGAGTGATATATGGGTCGGAAAATGTATCTCAATGTAGGGGTGTGATATGCCACTGTACTCCAAATTGTATCTTTATCCACACTGATACATTGAGAAGATTAAAATAATAATAACAACAAAGAAGCTAATTGGCTGAGAATGACATTCCAAAATGGCTGCTGTGGCTACTGCTAGCTAGCATAAGGACGAAAATGGCAGTTTTCCGAACTAATAATCGAGCTGAAACCGAAACGACCTCGAAAAGCACTAATCGCTAGGCACTATCCCTCACATCATTCAATTTCCAAAACGCCTCCTTGATTTTGCTTTTAGCCACATAATGAAAAATCACAGAGGTCTGGGCTTTGTTTGTAACATCTGTGGTTTCATCTACTTCTACTGCAACAAATGGGGCTACATTAATCTCATCTTCAATGTCCTTTCGAATCATATCAAAAACTGCTTCAATCAAATCATTCTGTGTTCTGTTTGATAACCGAAAACACAGTGGAAGTTTTTTTTAGCAAGCTTGTACTCAAATTAAATTAAATTTTACAACAGGTGTAGACCTTACAGTGAAATGCTTACTTACAAGCCCATATCCAACAATGCAGTTTTACGAAAAATATGTGTTAAGTATTATAAGAAATAAAAGTAACAAATAATTAAAGAGCAGCAATAAAATAACAATAGCGAGGCTATATACATATATACCGGTACAGAGTCAATGTGCAGGGGCACCGGTTAGTCGAGGTAATATGTACATACATGTATGTAGAGTTAAAGTGACTATGCATAGATAATAAACAGAGAATATCAGCAGTGTAAAAGAGGAGCCTTATGGCTTGGGGGTAGAAGCTGTTGAGAAGCCTTTTGGACCTAGACTTGGCGCTACGGTAACGCTTGTCGTGCGGTAACAGAGAGAACAGTCTATGACTAGGTTGGCTGGAGTCTTTGACAATTTTTCGGGCCTTCCTCTGACACCGCCTGGTATAGAGGTCCTGGATGACAGGAAGCTTGGCCCCAGTGATGTACTTGGCCGTAAGCACTACCCTCTGTAGTGCCTTGCGGTCGGAGGCCGAGCAGTTGCCATACCAGGCAGTGATGCAACCAGGATGCTCTCGATGGTGCAGCTGTAGAACGTTTTGAGGATCTGAGGACCCATGCCAAATCTTTTCAGTCTCCCAAGGGGGAAAAGGTTTTGTCATGCCCTCTTCACGACTGCCTTGGTGTGTTTGGACCATGATAGTTTGTTGGTGATGTGAACACCAAGGAACTTGAAGCTCTCCACTACAGCCACGTCGATGAGAATGGGGGTGTGCTCGGTCCTCCTTTTCCTGTAGTCCATAATCATCTCCTTTGTCTTGATCACATTGTGGGAGAGGTTGTCCTGGCACCACACGGCCAGGTCTCTGACCTCCTCCCTATATGTGATCAGGCACTGTTGTATCATCAGCAAACTTAATGATGGTGTTGGAGTCGTGCCTGGCCATGCAGTCATGAGTGAACAGGGAGTACAGGAGGGGACTGAGCATGCACATCTGAGGGGCCCCTGTGTTGAGGATCAGCGTGGCGAATGTGTTGTTACCTACCCTTACCACCTGGGGACGGCCCGTCAGGAAGTCCAGGATCCAGTTGCAGAGGGAGGTTTAAATCCCAGGTTCCTTAGCTTAGTGATGAGCTTTGAGGGCACTATGGTGTTGAACGCTGAGCTTCATTCAATGAAAAGCATTCTCACATAGGTATTCCTTTTGTACAGGTGGGAAAGGGCAGTGTGGAGTGCAATTTTGTTCTTTTGTTTTTGCTTGTCAGCCGGAATCAGGAGCATAGAATTATGGTCAGATTTGCCAAATGGAGGGCGAGGGAGAGGCTTTGTACGCGTGTTTGTGTGTGGAGTAAAGGTGGTCTATAGTTTTTCGCCCTCTGGTTGCACATTTAACATGCTGGTAGAAATGAGGTAAAACAGATTTAAGTTTCCCTGCATTAACCCCGGCCAATAGGAGCGCCGCCTCTGGATGAGCGGCTTATGGCCGTATACAGCTCATTGAGTGCGTTCTTAGTGCCAGCATCGGTTTGTGGCGGTAAATAGACAGCTACGAAGAACATAGATGAAAACTCTCTTGGTAAATAGTGTGGTCTACAGCTTATCATGAGATACTCTACTTCAGGCGAGCAAAACCTTGAGACTTCCTTAGATACCGTGCACCAGCTGTTGTTTACAAATATAAATAGACCGGCACCCCTTGTCTTTACCAGAGGCTACTGTTCTTTCCTGCTGATACAGTGTATAACCTGCCAGCTGTATGTTATTCATGTTGTCGTTCAGTCACGACTCGGTGAAACATAAGATATTACAGTTTTGAATGTCCCATTGGTAGGATATACGTGCTTGTAGTTCGTCTATTTTATTATCCAATGATTGTATGTTGGCTAATAGGACCGAAGGTAAAGGCAAAATACACACTCGTGGTCGGACCTTCGTCCTCTATATCTCCGTCTCTTTCTCCTGGGAATGACGGAGATGAGGGCCTTCTCGGGTGTCTGGAGTAAATCCCTCTCGTCCAACTCCTTGAAAAAAAATAATCTTTCAATACAAGGTGAGTAATCGTTGTCCTGATTTCTTGAAGCTCTTTTCGGTCAGAAGAGATTGTGGTAGAAACATTATGTGCAAAATAAGTTACAAATAACGGGAGAAAACATACACAATAGCACAATTGGTTAGGAGACTGAAAAATGGCATCCATTCTCTCCGGCGCCATCATTACTGCAAAATGGTAACTCTTGTTTCCCTAGATAGCATGTTGCTCTAATAAGGTCCTTCAAAATCTCACAGTTTTCCTTAACCTTAGCATTGTGGATGGTCACTAGCATTGTGGATTGTCACTTGTTGTTTTTGCCCATCATTTAACGCCAGATCGATCAAGTGTTCTCAAAAGTTTTTAGGGTGATCTGGTGTTGAATGTGCGATGCAGACTTTTCGTGTTTGTTGAGGGCATTGGTCAGGTTGTTGAGATTGCAGTAGCCTGCCTTCCACCCAAATGTTGTCCCCGGTTGAGAAGAGCAGGCAGGAGAAAGAGTACAGGCGGCTTCTAGTAGCGCAGTCACACAGCCACTCTTTTATTTCACACCACTTTTGTTTAAACGGTTGTATGATTTTCTGTCCCTTCCTCAGGTGTTGGTCTCCCTCTCTGAATTATATAAAGTTGTCTTTGGAAATCTAAGTGTTTTCATAGTCCCCAAATCCAGAAAAAAATTTCAAGAAAGCGTACAGTATTATATAGAGCCATTATTGCATGGAACTCCCTTCGATTTCATATTGCTCAAATGAACAGCAAAACTGGTTGAAAAAATGTTATAAACAACACACGGCACAACTCCTCTCCCCTTTTGCACCTCGATATTTTGTGTGTACTGTATGTATTGATATATAGCTATGAGTGACATTTTTACATGTATAGTATGTAGTTCTGTCCTTGAGCTGGTCTTGTCTATTAATGTTCTGTATTAATGTTTGGTGTGGACACCAGGAAGAGTAGCTGCTACTTTCGCAACAGCTAATGGGGATGCTAATAAGATACCTAATACATACAGTAACTTGGAATTTTTTTGAGGTACAATAGTGTCCATTTTGTCATGTTGTTTTTGCTAGCAAGCTTCGTTCAGTTTAAGGGATGCACGCGTCAACATTATGTAGACATGCCCAAATGTGCAGAGCTTTCCCACAAAACATGTTTAGGCAACATGCAAAATATGAAATCCACTCAATGCAACAAATGTCAGCTAGGCAAAGCAGTGAGTCCTACCCTGACCCTGTCCGTTAACAGTGACTGGAATCATGAACGGCCATGTGCATCAACGATTTGAATGGATTTTAAAGGATGGGAAGGAAGGAATGCATACCGTGGTGTCTTTCCTGAGGTTTTGATGCAGCTTCTGCACATTTTGGGATTTTGAGCTTAAAAACCGCCAGAATCACCGATAAATAAAAAAATAAAAAAATAGAATTACCATTTTTTATCTAATTGTATTTTTTATTAGGCTTTTCATAACAGCTTTAATTTTATTAGACTGCCTACCCTGACTGCACGTCACTGATAGAGTCTGCATTTCAACAGGCTGCATTGTATTGCACCACACTCTGCTGTTATCAGATATAAACCCTCACATTTTTATTCTGTTATGCTCAGGGAGTGTATTGTACTGTAGCTGCAGGGCAGGGTGGAGTGGGGATCCAGCCTGCAGCCCTAGAGAGCTGCTGCTTGAAGAGGGTAATCAGATCCCTCTCTCAGCCCTGTCAGCCTTCATCCATCCACCGTCAGGCAGCACTTTACTTTAATTACCCTGCTGCCAGCCTGCTCTGCTCTGGCTGCCTTTAGTACTGCCTGCGGAACAGCACATCTAGAGGGCTGTCAGGCAGCATTAACTGGCACAACACTACCACTTAGATAGGCAGTCCCCTCCTAGGCCGCCTGCCTGTCAGTGTGCAAAGGGCAATTAGCAGCCAGTGTTTTGTTTGTTTCTTGGTTCAGCTTTTTGTCCTGTAGCCCCCTATCACTTCTCCTCAGTTGCTTCTTGTTATTATCTCTGATTCAGATTTCTCTCTACATGTTGTTTGAAATCATGGCTACCCATACAGAATATACTCTGGTTCAATCCTTTGCCTCAGCTTGTGTGTGTAAATCAATGACTGTAAAACAGAGCTGCCAACTAAGGGTTTAGCTGCATGTTAAGAATTGGTTAATGGGTTTTCACAGTGGTGTATGTAATCGTGAATGTTGTATGTTGACGTGTGCTAATGGTGGCCTGGTCTGTCCCCTGGGTATTATTATGGGCTGTAGTTAATGGAGGAGGATGAGGCCATGTCTTGTGGTGGCTAGTTCTGTAGGAGAGATGGAGTGGGTTGGGGGTGAAATGGGAGGAGGCAGAGTGTATGCCTGTAGGGTTGCTTATTTTACCCCTGAAAAATGCTTAATACAAATAATTGATCTTATTTCAATATATTTTTCTAGATATTTTATCTTAATAAGACGATTAGTGAAATATCTTGAAATAAGACAAATGACTTATATTAAGCCTTTTTGTTGTTGTTGATTAAAATAAGCAAAATGATCTGCTTATGAAGTTACATAAATTAGCTTGGTAAAAAAATATATAATTATCACTCAATATAAGATATTTAGTATTGCTTAAATTTCCGTTGTTGCCATGTTGTTCTGTAGCTATGATAGATGGAGTGTGTGGGGGGGTTAGGGTGGCTAGTTGTTTAGATAGGATAGAGAGAGAGAGAGGGAGAGAGAACAGAACAGAACATTGTACAAATGGCAGCAACATGCTGAATTGTGTGTACAACTTACATTTTAATATTCAAATTGGCAATACAAACTAAAATACAATAAACAACAGTTATAGGCAAAAAAAGAATGTTCATCATCAACTGATCAGCAGGCTGGGATGGCGCTGAAACAGAAATGCTCAGTCCTGCAGTGGATCAGTTCCAGTTCAGCTGAGGAGCGGGTCTGGTATGACTACTTCTCCAGGTCAACCAGTTCTTCTGGTATCTAATAAATTAAGGTCATCCAAAAACTGCAGTTTGCCTGGGTGCACTGTTGATATATTCAATAACAATCAGCGGGCCGAGCAGAGTTCATTGAGGTACAGTAGGCCACAAGATATACTGACACTGTCCGACAGCACACCATGATACCTCACCACCGGTGGTCACCAGGGAGCAGATGGAACTATTCTTATCCTGGGACTTGAACAGCTCATTGGTTAGATCCACCAGACAGTGTGGTTGATTGGCTTTGTAGACATCCATACTGTTGGGTGTCAATTTGGGGTAGGATGTCACTGAGAGCCCCTTCAGTGATAAAGCTCTCAGCTACTTTGCTCACTAGAGAGTTTAGTGGCTTGGTTTTCTGATATTTTCTGTAGACTTTGGACCTCTGGAGCAGGGTGTGCTGGTTAAAAGGAGGGCAGCAGTGCTGAGTTGATGGGTGGTCGGGACTGTGCTAATTTTGATAGTGCTTTGTTGATTTCATTTGCTGTTTGTTTTCTGTCACCTGGTCTAAGACCTTCTATGTGGAAGGTTCCCTGACTTCTGAGAGGTTGGTTAAGCCATTGATGTTCTTATGCCACTGGGCGGGATCTTGCATTTTGCGGGCTTGGATCTAATTTCTATATAATGTCTCTTTCTCAGCTAGTTGTGTAGATAGGAGGGTCAGCTGTTGCTGTTGCTAATGTGTTGCCAGTGCTCCTGGATCTTTGTGCTCCTGGCTGGAGTAGATATAATGTTGTAAAGAGCAGCCATCGCCCGGGGACATCTTCACCCAGCTAGCAAATAATGTTCTGAGAACCATATGTTTTTTAGAGCTCGGTGAGAGCATGGTTGTCCTATGGTTATTTATGGCATACAACCGTCCCACAAGTTTCTGGGAATGGTGCAGGATAGTTGCTCAAATTGTTCCAAGAAAGTTAAAGGCCCAGTGCAGGTGTTTTTATATCAATATCAAATCATTCCTGGGTAACAGAGTGTGGTGTCAGCAAAACAACCTCTCACTCAATGTCAACAAAACAATGGAGATGATTGTGGTCTTCAGGAAATAGCAGAGGGAGAACCCACCCAATCAACATCAACAGGACCGCAGTGGAGAAGGTGGAAAGATTTAAGTTCCTCGGCGTACACATCACGGACAAACTGAAATGGTCCACCCACACAGACAGTGTGGTGAAGTAGGTGCAACAGCACCTCTTCAACCTCAGGAGGCTGAAGAAATTTGGTTTGTCACCTAAAACCCTCACAAACTTTTACAGATGCACAATTGAGAGCCTCCTGTTGGTCTGCATCACCGCATGGTACGACAACTGCACCGCCCACAACCGCAAGGCTCTCCAGAGGGTGGTGCAGTCTGCACAACGCATCACAAGGGGGTAAACTACCTGCCCTCCAGGACCCCTACAGCACCCGATGTCACAGGAAGGCGAAAAAGATCATCAAGGACAATAACCATCCAAGCCACTGCCTGTTCACCCCGCTACCATCCAGAAGGCGAGGTCAGTACAGCTGCATCAAAGAGACTGAATCAAAGAGACTGAAAAACAGCTTCTATCTCAAGGCACTCAGACTGTTAAATAGCCATCACTAACACAGAGACGATGCTGCCTACATACAGACTTGAAATCATTGGCCACTTTAATAAATGGATCATTCGTCACTTTAATAATGCCACTTTAATAATGTTTACATATACTGCATTATTCATCTCATTTTGATTTTTTAAAAATATTTTGATTTTTAATATTTTACCTTTGTTTAACCAGGTAGGCAAGTTGAGAACAAGTTCTCATTTACAACTGCGACCTGGCCAAGATAAAGCAAAGCAGTTCGACAGATACAACGACACAGAGTTGCACATGGAGTAAAACAAACATACAGTCAATAATACAGTACAAAAACAAGTCTATATACAATGTGAGCAATTGAGGTGAGATAAGGGAGGTAAAGGCAATAAAAAGGACATGGTTGCAAAGTAAATACAACATAGCAATTAAAAGCACTGGAATTGTACATTTACAGTAGGTGAATGTGCAAAGTAGAAATAATGGGGTGCAAGGGAGCAAAATAAATAAATAAATAAATACAGTAGGGAATAAGGTAATTGTTTGGGCTATTTATAGATGGGCTATGTACAGGTGCAGTGATCTGTGAGCTGCTCTGACAGCTGGTGCTTAAAGCTGGTGAGGGAGATAAGTGTACACTACCGTACAAAAGTTTGGGGTCACTTAGAATTTCCTTGTTTATGAAAGAAAATCATTTTTTTTTTGTCCATTAAAATAACATCAAATTGATCATAAATACAGTGTAGACATTGTTAATGTTGTAAATGACTATTGTAGCTGGAAACAGCAGATTTTTAATGGAATATCTACATAGGCGTACAGAGGCCCATTATCAGCAACCATCCCTCCTGCGTTTCAATGGCACATTGTGTTAGCTAATACAAACTGAAAACTGTGAATTGAACATCCTTGGTGATCTCTACTGCCTCTGATCTGGCGTACTCACAAAACACAAATGCTTTATTTGTCAATTATGTCTGAGTGTTGGAGGTAGCCCCTGGAAATGGTGCCATCTGGTTTTCTTAATATGAGGAATTTGAAATGAGTTATACTTTTAGTTTTGATACTTAAGTATATTTTAGCAAATACATTTACTTTTGATACTTAAGTATATTTCAAACCAAATACTTTTAGACTTTTACACAAGTAGTATTTTACTGGGTAACTTTCACTTAAGTCATGTTCTATTAAGGTATCTTTACTTTGGGTACTTTTTCCAGCACTGGTTGGCAGTGCCCACTAATTGGTCACACCTGAGTGCGTGTTGATGCCGTGCCATAATAAATAAATAAAATTATCTATAGCATTAGCATTAGCATTAGCATTAGTACCAGTCTCTTTAGCTAACATTCCACTCCTTGCCACTTCTTGTCATTGCCAAAGAGACTGACCCTTTTCGTAATCTTCAAATATGAACATTCTATCATTAATGAGCTCGAGGAAATCAGAGGATTTGATCCTGATTCGATAACCGTCACAGCTATACTCCAATCACAATGTTTATGTAAATTAGATTGATAGGAAAACTTCATTCCTTGAATTTGATTGCAAACATTATAGCATCGGGCATTCTGAGGTAATACATTTCATTGCAAACATAAACACAGGGCGTGGGGAGAACAGAGGATATCCGTTTATTGCATTTTTACCACCAGCCAATGTGATCGTATCACGCCAGAGAAGCTCTAACCATTCAATCTTCCCCGCCAGTTCAGTGAACGCTGAAGCTTCTTTTATATCCAGCATACAAGAACAACCTTGCTTCCTGAATATACAGTTGAAGTCGGAAGTTTGCATACACTTAGGTTGGAGACCTAAGCAACCACTCCACACATTTCTTGTTAACAAACTATAGTTTTGGCAAGTCGGTTAGGACATCTACTTTGTGCTTGACATAAGTAATTTTTCCAACAATTGATTATTTCACTTATAGTTCATTGTATCACAATTCCAGTGTGTCAGAAGTTTACATACACTAAGTTGACTGTGCCTTTAAACAGCTTGGAAAATTCCAGAAAATTCTGTCATGGCTTTAGAAGCTTCTGATAGGCTAATTAACATAATTTGAGTCAATTGGAGGAGTACCTGTGGATGTATTTCAAGGCCTACCTTCAAACTCAGTGCCTCTTTGCTTGACATCATGGAAAAATCTAAAGAAATCAGCCAAGACCTCAGAAAGAAATTGTAGACCTCCACAAGTCTGGTTCATCCTTGGGAGCAATTTCCAAATGCCTGAAGGTACCATGTTCATCTATACAAACAATAATACGCAAGTATAAACCCAATGGGACCACGCAGCCGTCATATCGCTCAGGAAGGAGACACGTTCTGTCTCCTGGAGATGAACATACTTTGGTGTGAAAAGTTCAATCAATCCCAGAACAACAGCAAAGGACCTTGTGAAGATGCTGAAGGAAACAGGTACAAAAGTATCTATATCCACAGTAAAATGAGTCCTATATCGATATAACCTGAAAGTCCGCTCAGCAAGGAAGAAGCCACTGCTCCAAAACCGCAATAAAAAAGTCAGACTACGGTTTGCAACTGCACATGGGGACAATGATCGTACTTTTTGGAGAAATGTCCTCTGGTCTGATGAAACAAAAATAGAACTGTTTGGCCATAATGACCATCGTTATGTTTGGAGCCAAATGCTTGCAAGCCAAAGAACACCATCCCAATCGTGAAGCACGGGGTTGGCAGCATCATGATGTGGGGGTGCTTTGCTGCAGGAGGGACTGGTGCACTTCACAAAATAGATGGCATCATGAGGTAGGAAACGTATGTGGATATATTGAAGCAACATCTCAAGACATCAGTCAAGAAGTTAAAGCTTGGTCGCAAATGGTTCTTCCAAATGGACATTGACCCCAAGAATAATTCCAAAGTTGTGGCAAAATGGCTTAAGGACAAAGAGGTCAAGGTATTGGAGTGGCCATCACATAGCTCTGACCTCAATCCCATAGAACATTTCTGGGCAGAACTGGAAAAGCGTTTAATGCATTTAACAGGTGTACCTTGTTATTTGAGCCAATCAGTTGTGTTGTGACAAGGTAGTGTCACGTTGGCATAAATGGTCAGGAGACAGGCGCAGAAATGCGTAATAGGTTTTTTTCTCCCCCAAATTACAGCATTCCGTGTAAAAACACGGGGACGAAGACCAAACAAACACGTATAGAAAACACAGGGTTGAAACCCAAACAGAAGAGTGAGGAGTACCTCTAATAAATACACGGGACGAGACCCGAACATACACAAGCGCACAATGATTATTACACGGGACGAGACTCTTAATCATCTACGCAATACAAGTGGCATAAAAGCCAAAGCAACACAGCACAGGTGCTCACACGACCAACGGACATTGTAACAATAATCGACAGGATAATGGTGAACAAAGGGCACAATTATACAATACTAATCACTGGGAATAGGGACCAGGTGTGCGTCATGACAGTTCCGGAGGGATCCGTGACATGTAGGGGTGGTGTACAGAAGATAGCCCTTTTTGGTAAAAGACCAAGTCCATATTATGGCAAGAACAGCTCAAATAACCAAAGAGAAATGACAGTCCATCATTACTTTAAGACATGAAGGTCAGTCAATCCGGAGAATTTCGAGAACTTTCTTCAAGTGCATTCGCAAAAACCAACAAGCGCTATGATGAAACTGGCTCTCATGAGCTCACGAGGACCGCCACAGGAAAGGACGACCCAGTGTGACCTCTACTGCAGAGGATAAGTTCATTAGAGTTACCAGCCTCAGAAACTGCAACCAAAATAAATGCTTCACAGAGTTCAAGTAACAGACACATCAACTGTTCAGAGGAGACTGTGTGAATTAGGACTTCCTGGTTGAATTGCTGCAAAAACCCCATCGAAGAAGAAGAGTGGTGCCGCTCTAGCAGGTGGGGGAGGGGTCATACTGTGAATGAGTGAAACAGGGAGAAGGGAGGAAAGAGACGAGTGACAGCAACCAACCAACCAAGCCGACTCGCGCTATAGTAGATTAATAGCTTCCATAGCTAGGTTATTTATCCTCAAATGTGATAAATAATGGCAGGGTAGCCTAGTGGTTAGTGTTGGACTAGTAACCGAAAGGTTGCAAGTTCGAATCCCCGAGCTGACAAGGTACAAATCTGTCGTTCTGCCCCTGAACAAGGCAGTTAACCCACCGTTCCTAGGCCGTCATTGAAAATAAGAATTTGTTCTTAACTGACTTGCCTAGTTAAATAAAGGTAAAAAAATTAAAATTAAGTGGTAACTGTCTTGACTGCATCAAACCGGGAGAAGCTAGCTAAACCAGCTAGCTTGGCTAATTGACACTGCTGTGCATGAGTTCTCATCCTACAGCTACAAATAACAACAACTCCGTTCAGAATATTAGCTAAATAGCAGGCTAGTTGTTGGCTTTTGGTGGTTGTAGCCTATCCTTCTCCGTAATTCCATCTTCCGTTGATTAAATATCCTAACTTTTTCCACACGGAGGCTCTACGACTGTAGCCTATTGCCACTTGTAATGACTTGTGATTGGCCAACATCAAGCTACACGCGTCACGCTCCACTCTTGTGAAGAGCGAGTGCTACAGAATAAATTTGAGCATTTCTCTCTCTCTACTGCAGCAGTTGCGTTCGGATCTGTACGGGCCCTTCCGGACAAGTCAGTTAAAATTACACATACTCCAGACCCATGACGAGTAACGTGGAGTCAAGTACGTATATCTGTGGTCCTGCTGCTGCTGCTGTGTGTGTGTGTGTGTATGTGCGCGCACCGGTGTGTTGTGTAACAGGACATGAATGTTCCAATGCCTTGGGCAGGGACACTCTTTTCTCTGTAAGCTATGGCTCCCTATAGACACATAATATGCCCTTCACGTTTCCCAGCCTTAATAGCCTCATTCTAACCTTGCCGTTCATAATAGAGTTGAATCCCCAGGTGAAAAACACGAAACCGTATGAATTATAGCCCTATAGACTATAGTAAATGTCAGCAGTGTGATTAACATGTTGATTGATACACTTCTGTAGAATTCAACTGGAAATGAGCCAGTTTTGTAGGTGTGTGTGTGTGTGTGTGTATCGTAGCTAGCACATAACGTTCTGAGAACCATATGTTTCAAAGAGCTTGGTGAGAATTTGGTTGTCCTATGGTTATTTTGCATGCAACTTTCCCACAAAGTTCTGAGAATGGTGCAGGATACCCAGCTTTTACTTTTCTTTTTCAGTTTCTCAGGTGGTAATGTCAATATTTTCAACATAATGTTTTCGACAGGTTTCCTCACGGTTCAATTTAAAGTCATGCTCTCAGAACATTCAGAGAACGTTAAGAAACAACATTCTTCTGTGGGAATTTCAGTACTTCAGAAGAATGTTTTCTGCAGGTTTCCTCATAGTTCTATTTAATGTCATGTTCATGAACATTAAGAGAACTTTCCATAAAACCCACAAGAACATTAGTAGCGTTCAAGGAACTTTCTAACAATGTTATTTAAAACCATATGCACTGAGTGTACAAAATATTAGGAACACCTTCCTAATATTGAGCTGCACCCCCTTTTGCCCTCAGAACAGCCTCAATTATTCGGGGCATGGACTCTACAAGGTGTCGAAAGCGTTCCACAGGGATGCTGGCCCATGTTGACTCCAATGCTTGTGTGAAGTTGGATGGATGTCCTTTGGGTGGTGAACCATTCTTGATACATACGGGAAACTGTTGAGTGTGAAAATCCCAGCAGTGTTGCAGTTCTTAACAAACTCAAACCGGTGCGCCTGGTACCTACTATCATATCACGTTCAAATGCACTTAAATCCTTTGTCTTGCCCATTCACCCTCTGAATCGCACACATACACAATCCCTGTCTCAATTGTCTCAAGGCTTAAAACAGATTATTTAAACTGTCTATTCCCCTTCAGTTTTTCCCCTTAAACTGTCTACTCCCCTTCAGTGCTCAGTTTGCACCGGGGCCTCCGTCTCCTCTTTCTATTCTGGTTAGAGGCAGTTTGCACTGTTCTGTGAAGGAAGTAGTACACAGCGTTGTACGAGATCTTGTTTCTTGGTAATTTCTTGCATGGAATAGCCTTCAATTCTCAGAACAGAAATAGACTGATGCGTTTCAGAAGAAAGTCTTTGTTTCTGGCCATTTTGAGCCTGTAATCGAACCCCAAAATGCTGATGCTCCAGATACTCAACTAGTCTAAAGAAGGACAATTGTATTGCTTCTTTAATCAGAACAACCGTTTTCAGCTGTGCTAACATAATTGCAAAAGGGTTTTCTAATGATCAATTAGCCTTTCAAAATGATAAACTTGGATTAGCTAACACAACGTGCCATTGGAACACAGGAGGGATGGTTGCTGATAATGGGCCTCTGTACGCCTATGTAGATATCCCATAAAAAATCTGCCGTTTCCAGCTACAATGGTCATTTACAACATTAACAATGTCTACACTGTATTTCTGATCAATTTGATGTTATTTTAATGGACAAAAAAATGCTTTTCTTTCAAAATCAAGGACATTTCTAAGTGACCCCAAACTTTTGAACGGTAGTGTACATTCCCACAACTTCCAAGGAACCAAATGTGCTAGCTGGGGTCTGTGTGTGTGCATGTGTGTGTGTGTAGTCACACTGCGTGTGTGTTTCTGTGTGTGTGATTCTAATCCCTAGTCTCTCTCTCCCTTCCCAGGTAATGACCTGTTCCTGGTGGCAGTCCATGAGCTGGGCCACGCCCTGGGTCTGGAACACTCCAATGACCCCACAGCCATCATGGCTCCATTCTACCAGTACATGGACACAGAGAACTTCAAACTTCCTCACGACGACCTTCAGGGCATCCAGAAAATCTATGGTACTGTACCAACAGGTAACTGCCAAATTATAGGAAACACCAAAATAAAGTGTCTTAATAGGGAGTTGGGCCAACCACCACGAGCCACCAGAACAGCTTCAATGCACCTTGGCACAGATTCTACAAGTGTCTGAAACTCTACTGGAGGAATGCGACACGATTCTTCCACAAGAAATTCCATAATTCAGTGTTTTGTTGATGATGGTGGAAAACGTAACGTTATCACTATAACTAATGTTCCCTGAATGAGGGCAACAAGGTACACCATATTATGGGGAGTCACACTCTTGCGACTTCGGTTGAAGGATCTACAATCACGTCTTCCACAGGTGATAAGCATGCGGCTCGGATTCACTCCTTCAATTTAATACCATTCTTAACCGAGCCCAGGAATGGATGGTGCGTTTCCCTCCTTCAGGGAACAGTAGTTATAGTCATAACGTTACATTCCCTTTCAGTCAGTCAACTTCGGTACAACATACAATGAGAAAATATAATCACGCCCCAAGCCGACCCCAACGGATAGTAATCCCAGCCATAAGTACTCTGTGTACTATACTGGGAACAGTGACATCCAAGCAATAAAACCTCACAATAGTGTGTGGTGATGCCCAACTCACCGCAGCACAAATATCTCCTATAGTAAACCCTTTAAACAACGCCCAAGATGCCACCAGACTCCTGGTGGAGTGGACATGTACACCTCTAGGTGACCCTTGCCCCATACTGCTATATACCAGGGGGAAAGCCTCCACAATCCAAAGGGAGAAACGCTGCATAGAAAGCGCCCTGCCGCGAGCTGGATTAGCAAAACAGATAAAAAGTTGATCACATAACCAGATGTCCTGGGTACGTTTAATGTATGTGCGTAAAGCCCGCACGGGGCACAGGGCATGTAACTTCTGTTTCTCTTCAGACGCAAAAAAGAGGACACAAAAAGGGAACTAGTTCAAAAGCTAAGAACCTGTAGGACATAGCCATGACTTTTGGAGCGAAGGCCGCATTTGGACACAATGTCACCTTAGAGCTGAATACAGGAAGGGTGTACGGATAACGCATGGAGGTCCCCAACATGTTTAGCCGAGGCCAAAGGGGGTTTTTGTAGGAGAGGATCTTCAGATCCACCGACTCCAGAGGCTCAGTGCCTCCAAAACCAGTGCCAATTTCCAACTCCCAATTCCTATCAATTCTGGGATTATGTCCTCCATTCTTTTGGTTATTATTGATGCATACCATTTATGATCCATGTTAAGAATTGCGATATGTCTATAGGAACTGCATTCCTTCTTATCCTTACCCGCTTTTTGGAATTACAGATGTGATGGCTTCTCTCCATGGTGGTAGATCTCCCTCTCGTAGATTCCAGTTCAAAGAGGCCCGAAGTAGAGGTGTTAGTTGTTCTCTGAAGGCTTTGAACCAGTCATGCCATCAGGGCCTGGAGATCTTTTTGCTTTTAGATTAAATATTGCATTATTAATTTCTTTAGTAGTTATTTCTGAAGTAAGTTTATAATTTTGCTCTGTTCCAATTGAAGGGAGATCAAGTGAGTTAAAAAAAAAACGCCCTGTTGTCTGTGCATCTGCCTTCTCTGGTTGCTTGCACAGATTTGTATAGTATGATTCAAACACATTCTGTATTTCATCCAATTTGCATTTAATCTGCTTTGTTTTGCGGTCTTTTATTTAGAAAATTGTATTCTGTGCTTATTGTCAGTCTTATAGCAGTCCCCATGCTAGTCATTTGAGTCTGCTTCGTTATATCGTTCTTTCAGGAACCTAAGCTTTTTTCTCTACTTCTTCAATATAAATCTGGTCAATTTCCTGTCTTACCCTTTGAATCTCACGTAATATAAAAGGGTCTTTGAAATGACTATGAGATCGTTCTAAGCTTCCTAATGTTTCCTGTAATTTCAGCTGTTTCTGTGCATTTATCTTTTTCTTCAGAGATGATGTGACTAGGATCTTCCCTCTATTAACCAGCTTAGTGTATCCCACAATGTAGCAGGGGATACTTCCCCATTATCATTATTCTCCAGATAGATGTTCAATTCTGTCTTTATTGACTCCTTAAATGCTGGATCATTCAGCATGCGTGTATTAAGCCTCCATAGAGTATTTCTTGGTTTGCTATCAAGATGTAGAGTTAGGTCAACTCGTTCTGCCTAACCTTACAATCCTTAAGCCTGTGTCTATCTGCACTGTACATGAAAAAGTAGTCTAACCTGGAGTATTCAGTGTGGCGGGCTGAGTAAAAAGTGCATCCCCTATATGACCTATGGAAGTCGCGCCAAACATCAAACAGTCCTAAATCCTGTAAAATCCTATTGATCTTTTTAGCAACCGAGCTCATTTTCCTATTTTGATTTGTACTGTCCAATTGTGAGATTAAAATCATGTTAAAATCCCCTCCACTGATAAGCGTGCCAGAGGTTTCTGTGGCAGTTAAATCAAACACATTCCTAAAGAACACCATGTCATTCCCCGGTGGAGCGTAAACATTAAATGATGTAACTTCCTTGTGATCCAGTTTATGTTTAACAAAGATACATCTACCCTCCTTTCCTTTTATGTCCTTGTTCCCTCCTTTCCTTTTATTTCTCAAAATTGCAACGCCCCTTCTACCCATTTTATAAGAAGAGAAAATGGTATTTCTATATCCCATAATCTTGAGTTCTCGTGATCAGGACGGGATAAGTGAGTTTCCTGACAGAATAATACGTCAACTCTCTCCCGTTTCATCTTTGCTATTACCTCACTTCTCTTGATGGCACTCCCCAATCTGTTTGCATTGAGACTTATGACCTTAAATTCCCCATGATGCATCGATATAAACCAAAAAGCCTGTGCACCATAACAGCCTGCTTAGCATCAACCTAAAAAGACAGAAAAAACAAGAACAATAAAAAAGTAAATTAAAGTGGGGAAAGAATTTGCAATGCCAGAGGACTGAGGGGGATGAGCCTGACCGCTGGAGGGGCCTCTCACTCAAATGTCAAAATGCGTGATGCAAACAAAACCTTTTTGTGACTTTCATTAATCTGATGACTGTTATTTATTTAATCCACTAACTATGTTTAATTGTTACCCGATTATTAATTTAATGTAACAATTAAGTCATTAGGAATTTGGGGCACCACGGAAGAAGTTGTTTAACTTCTCTAGGATAGGGGGCAGCATTTGGCATTTTGGATGAAAAGCATGCCCAAATTCAACTGCCTGCTACTCATCCCGAGAAGATAAGATATGCATATTATTAGTAGATTTGGATAGAAAACATTCTGAACTTTCTAAAACGGTTTGAATCATATCTGTGAGTATAACAGAACTTATGTACCAGGCGAAACCCCGAGGACAAGCCATTCAGAATTTAATAAAAATGGTCACCCTCTTTTCAATCGAATTTCATTGGGAATCCAGATTTCTAAGGGATTGCTTGCAGTTCCTACCGCTTCCACTGGATGTCACCAGTCTTTAGAAATTGGTTGAGGTTATTCCTTTGTGTAATGAAGAAGTACGGCCATCTTGAACAAGGGTCACTTCATGTGTACTGTTTGATAGAGGCGCATGACCAGAAAGCATGCTTCAGTTTTGTTTTCTTCCTGTATTGAACACAGATCATCCCGTCTTCGATTTGATCGATTATTTACTTTAAAAAATACCTAAAGTTGTATTACAAAAGTAGTTTGAAATGTTTTGGCAAAGTTTACTGGTAACTTTTGAGATATTTCGTAGTCACGTTGCGCAAGTTGGAACCTGTGTTTTTCTGGATCAAATGCACCAAATAAACAGACATTTTGGATATATATGGATGGAATTAATCAAACAAAAGGACCATTTGTGATGTTTATGGGACATATTGGAGTGCCAACAGAAGAAGCTCGTCAAAGGTAAGGCATGATTCATATTTTTATTTCTGCGTTTTGTGTCGTGCCTGCAGGGTTGAAATGTTTTTTCTCTTTTGTTTATGGAGGTGCAATCCTCAGATAATAGCATTTGTTTTTTTCTGCTTTCGCCAAAAAGCCTTTTTGAAATCTGACATGTTGGCTGGATTCACAACTCGCGTAGCTTTAATTTGGTACCTTACATGTGTGATTTCATGAAAGTTAGATTTTTATAGGAATTTATTTGAATTTGGCGCTCTGCATTTTTCTGGCTTTTGACCAAGCGGGACGCTACCGTCCCACATATCCCAGAGAGGTTAATGAGTTACCATCTCCTGAATTAAACTCTAAATGATATATAAGTTATATATTGATAACAGTCACTTATTAATCATTAACTCATATCAGTCTCATTCTGAACAGTCGTAACCTGCTTGGATCTGCAAGAACCCCAGCCTTGCTGATTATTCAGTACTACACAATTTGTTTGAATCATTTATTTACTAACTAAATAATAACACAGAATACACATACACACTTGCATGAGACAAAAGTCCCTAGTGGACTGACAATATATGATGGCTTGTTACAACATAACATTAGAGGGGGGAGCGAGAGAGAGAGACAAAGGGAAAGAGACACTTATTGTACATTTGGAAACTACACTCCCAGTAACCATTTACTTTGCATACGAACCACCGCCCGTTGGGAGGAAGAAATTAATGTATTTACACGTTTGAATGCCATCATTCGTCATCTATCTCTGTTGAAACCAACCCTTCATGAAAGGGGTTGGCCTTTCCTGTGGGCCACTTGTACACACTCTGATTGTCCACCAGGGGTCACAATGTCCTTCTTCCATGAACTTTTCCTACGTTCCCCTTTAAGTGTAAGTTACTATAATACTCAGAGTAAATACTTGAATTTATGGGGAAAATACCCAACAGATGTGCAGTACGAAAAATCAGGCAGCCATTTCCTAAATTGCGTCACCGGAAGCCCAGAGAAGGAAAATGTTTAATCTAACTCAAATACAGGAAACAACAGTTTTAACACCCGTGAACAGTGTGGAACTCACTTGAAAGAAATGTATTTATGTGCCAAGGCTTGCCTGAAGCCCAGCCCACTCTGGGTACAAGGACTCCGGCTATCAGTGGCATTCCAAACACTTAACAGACACACACTCTCCCCTCAGCCCTCAAATTAAGTGGACACTTCTGATGACGTATCATGACGTCTGATGAGTATACACTTGCAGCACTTTAAATAGACCGCCCTTGTCCGAACATTCGTCACATTCAACCCGCAATGATTGTGTTTTCAGCCATCGGTAGCTTGTGGGTGCTTTACATGCGCTACCGTCAATTATGATTGCATTTCTACTTACATTAAATATATAATTATTAATATACACCTACTGTATGATAGCTAGCGAATGAATTATCTAAATAACGTTAGCCTGCCTAGCTACTTCTGAAGAAGGAAAATGTTTTATTTCTGTCATTTCCAAAAGCTAACCTAACAAAAACATCATTCATTTTACGAGACGTGTTTGTGCCCTCGTGTGCATTAGTAGCACCATTTCTAACTTATTTACATGTGTTTTTCCTTATTTATGTTAACTCCATATTGATGTTGAGGTTTTAAGTTTTGGTGGACTTATCTTAGTGGATGTACAATCATCGCGAATTGAATTATGGGGCATTTCAGCCCTGAGGTGAACATAAATGTACACTCTCAAACTCCATTAAAATCGAGGGCGGAGGTGTTTTCGTTGCAAACTTCCCTTGCTTGGCTAATCATTTGGACCGATGACAAATATGGCTGTGGGGATTCTCCCAAGGGCATAAGGCGAGGGTAAGTGGACGAGTATGTGTCTTTTATGAGTTTGAAACACTGCTAGTGATGTACCCCGATTGTCCGTGCCACAATGAGCCTCACTCGGTTTTTGGCGGTAAAATGTGTTCCAGTAACCTGCTGGCACCCAGAGCTGGACTGGACGCATTAAAAATAGACCCAGGGAAAAAATATTAGGAATGAAAAGCGTTGAGCTGGAGACAGATAGCTCATTTGGGGGCTCATTCATATTAACCACAGAGTCTGCGTGTGGGATAATAGCGTTGTCATATCCAACCCTGCTGGTTCCCTCGATTCCGCTACCAACATTTAATTGCCTATAGAGCCCATAACCTGTATCACTAGACACCTTAAAGGGACTAGTGAGCTTCAGGCAGGAATCAGCAATGGATCCCACCTATGGGGGAGGGACGCCCCCTTGCGGACAGTGACCCAACTTGTCACTCTCAACCTGGGGACACTGATATACCCCTTGAACCCTGTGAACAACGTGGAACGTGGGGTAACAGAGGGAGCAGCATTAAACATGGCCAAGCTTCCAACATACGTTGTGCTTCCATGAGACTGTATAGCCTGCATGAAGCCCGGCCCCTTTACGGGCACTCTGGCAATGGCTGACGTAGTAGCTAAACCGTTTTAGCTAAAGTAGGGGCACTATTTTCACAGACCCATGCCAAAGCCCCTCGCTCCGGGCGTTACCCCAGCCAAGTGCCCGGGGGGCTGCTTCTTCATCAGAGGTGCACACAAACTCCATTTCTTTCACTCCCTCCAACTCCAGGAACTGAAAATAGGAAGAGGGTTGCCATAACGCCAGGGGAAAGCTAGTCAGTTTTACTCGCCGGAGGTTAAGTATGCTAGCCAATGTTAGCCAGGAGGCTTTTTAGCATAAGATAGTGTCGTGTCTCTATTATCCCTAATGTGATGACAGGCTATTTTCAAATCGATTACCTAATGTTTAATTTTTGAATAAATTAATCAGGCAATAACTAACTCATTAGGAAGAGGATGGCACCACGGAAGCATTAGCTTATATGGAGCGGCTATCTCCCAAATCCACTCTTAAAGATCTGAAGATCTTTTATATCAATAGCAGTCCATCATTAATTATTCTTTACCTTCTATTAGTCTCATCGGAACGTCTTACAAAATTCTGCACAAAACCTAGCATAAATTATGAATCAGCGTTATACAAATTGGCTTAATTATTTATTTACTAACTAATCAAATCACATAAATACATAACAAACAAACAGTAGATATTATACATTTGGTTGCTACATGATACAAAGAAAAGACTCCCTAGCTGGCAAAGCCGATATGATGGCTTGGTAGACAAAAGAAAAGGGGTGTGGACCGATAAAGAGCGGGAAACTCAGAGGATTACTACACTCATAGAAATTACTAATACTTTACATGAATGACCACTCATTCAAAAAGAAATTGCAATTCATATTTACGCCCGTATGTCGTTGTCTTCTCTGTTGGAATCTGGTCTGTCTGCTGGAGAGTTCATCAGAGTCTCTCTGGTTGCGTTTCCCCCGAAGATTAAAGTATTTTGATGTTGTTAGACGGATACTTCAGAATACCATTCGGAGATGTTGCCATAGAATAGGTGTTTCGGCGGTTGTCTGTATTCTTGTCCTAGGTTTACGTAATTTCTAGCTGAAGACTAGTCATTTGTGTCGTCTAGAATTTCTCACTTATTCTGTAGAGATTGATAGTCTCAGAGTTTAACTCCAGCCGTGTAGCCAATGCTCCATTAAATTCTGTAGTTTAATTTCCAGCCGTGTGGCCAATGCTCCACGTAGTATAGTATTGTCCTTTGGTAGAGTTGTAGTTTAATCCACTTCACACACCAGCGTCACACGGCATGTTTTGGTCTTAGATATTCAACCCTTTGCAACCTTAGTTTACACTGGGGTTTACGTGGTCTGGTGTGAATTTCATCAGGAGTGGGTTTTATACGTTTCAGACAGCTGGGAAATGTACACATTAAGAGATACCGTTCAGTGGAAAAGGGCCGTGACGTCTAATGTGATGTCTGGGCTCACGGGAGTGTGGCCACTGACTAGTTCATCTTTATATGAAAATCCATACTCTCATTTAGAAGGTTAATATCACGTTACATCGTTTCACAAACAGCTGGGAAATGTACACTTTAAGAGATAACATTATGTGTGTTTCCTGTCCTTCATGAGATCACCAAATGAAACACACTCATCATAACTGTCCCTTTAGTGTCCATGGACCATTCCCACATTCTAAAAAGTAGAAATGGTTTAATTCTCCCATTTTGGGGATTTAGGAGTTTGGCCCGGTGAAGTCCTTTGTTCTCTCTCTGTACTCTCTCCCTCTCTTTCTGCATGACCAGGGGGAGAGAGCCTCTGCCAAGAATTTATGACCTGAGATAACAAAACCTGGGTTTAGGAGAGAGAGTGAGGAACGAGGAACAAGAGGGGGGGGGGGCGATCCACACCCAGAAAGGGCCACGTCATGACACTAGGCTAGCCTCTTTGACTGCAGCACGGTCCGTTTAGAATAACCAAGCGACTTAATGATACTTATACTAAGCAAGAGAGCTACTCCAGAAACTCCATCATGAGAAGACGGGAATAGCTAGTAATACCTAGCTCGCCTTAGTGAGTTAGCCAACCTGGCTAGCACGCTATGCAGCACTTGTTTAGCTAGCCCGGTCTCGAAAGTCCACATAGGAACGGATCACTGGGGTGGGACCGGACCCTTCATCAACAAGTCTGGGAAGAGAGGCAAGCAGTGCTTACCCGAGGCAGCCTGTGAGGTACCCACCGAACCAGGATGCCCCTTCTAGCCTCCCGTAACCGATGACAGAGTGCACAGGAGCCGAGTTGGGCACAGGCAGCCATTACATACCCCACGCCCAGGCAGACCACCAAATCCATCTCTGCTTCCAGCATTCGGGAAAGGAAAGTCACCATCAGTAATTCCAAGCTTCCTCAAGAATGCTACACGTCTTTCCAGGGAGTCTGTACACAGTGCGTGGCAATGCGTACCCAAACTGGTTTGATTGAGGGCCGCCTGAGCATGCTCCAAACCCGAGACAAACTATACATAGATTGTGAGTATCTTTCAGAGAAATGCTATAACCTCATGACTGGGGGCATGATCTCGACCCCAAACCAAACACACACTTAGGCATCGTCGTCTCAGTCGTTTTGTTGACCATCTTACTCATTGCACCAGCAAATTGAAGAATAACTAATAACTTTGTTTGTGATTAGAAAACGTATGATAACTAGTACAGTGTACAGGTGGTGAGCCCACTCTATCACAGTTAAGTTAGCGCAACGTAAGACAGTCTCCTTTTCCAATTGTTTGTGTTAGTAGCGTAAATCGTTCCTGTTTTTACATTTTAGTCATCTAGCAGACGCTCTTATCGAGAGCAAATTACAGTAGTGAGAGCATACATTTCCATACTGGTCCCCCGAGGGAATCATACCATGCTCTACCAACTGAGCCACACGGACCACATGAGGTGAAGAGTGGAATAATTGAAAGAATCCGAGCCTCACACTGGGCTTCTAGTGAGGCGTGGATTTAATTTGCCTTGTCAGGCGTGATTGTAGATCCTTCAACTAGAGTGCGACTACCCATAGTAGGTTGTACTGAAGTTGACTGACTGAAAGGCAACGCTCCAGAATCTCCCACAAGTGTTCAATTGGGTTGTGATCTTATAACTGGCACACACACACACACACACACACACACACACACACACACACACACACACACACACACACACACACCCTTTAAACCCCATATGCTATTTGAGACCTCTCTTTCAAAGTCACTAAGATCTTTTCTTCTTGCCATGGTAGCCAAAATAATGGGCAACTGGGCATTTTTATACATGACCCTAAGCATGATGGGATGTTAATTGCTTAATTAACTCAGGAACCACTCCTGTGTGGAGCACCTGCTTTCAATAAACTTTGTATCCTTCATTTACTCAAGTGTTTCCTTTATTTGGGCATTTACCTGTATCTATTGTACTGCATTTAATTTCCCACATAATATTATATTATAGTAATGCCGTCTATCTGTTTAGTACACTAAATCTACGCAAAGTAGTATAGTAATAGTATTGTGTATATAATTTAAAAAACATTTGTTTTATTGTTTTCATTGAAGGAGTAAATGTTCAATGACACTATGTATATTTTTTATGCCCTTAGCTAGTTAGTTGGTTTGGCTAATGTTTCCCATTCATCTCCAGGTCCACCAGACAGGGCTCTCCAGCCCACCAGGGCCCCACCCACGGCCCCTCCCCCACGCTTCCACTCCCCTTCGGAACCCCGCAAGCACGACCGCCAGGTACGGCCCCACCGCCCTCCTCAGGGCGCCAAACCCTCCAACCCCTACGCCACGCCCAACATCTGCGACGGAGGCTTCAACACCCTGGCCATCCTCAGACAGGAGCTGTTCGTATTCAAGGTAGGTCGGCATGCACAGATACTGTGTAATGTACACTTGTCTACCCTATAAAATCTACAAAGTGTTAAAAGATAATAGATTTTTCCTTCCGGTTCCGGTGGCATGTATTGCAACATGTGGCTTTTCGCTGCTTTCTTTTGCAAATTACTATAAATTGATGGACTTATTTCCTCAAACCTGTCAATAATTAACACCATATTAAGGTGTGGAACATTCATTGTGTGACAAGGAATAACTAGTAGGTCTATTGCGCTCCAGAGCTAGAATTTGTCTGTCCACAATTCGACTGTGGGAATATGGTGTCTCTCAATATCAGATTGTTCGTGAGGGGGGGGAACGACAAATGAGTGGTTTTTCCTGTGGCTCCTGCTTTTTGTTTTACAGCCATGGGCTTATTAAAACCAAATATAATAATTACATCTGCAATACTACTTTTTTTGGGGGGGGGGATACAATGGCAACGCTATTCTCTCATGGAATGTGAGAGGCCTAAACTCACCAATCAAACGTTCCAGCTGTCTTGATATTCTAGCAAGCAACCATATTGATATAGCAATGTCCCAAGGAGAACACCTGCTCCAAAAGGACACACACAGAATAGAGAACTACTTGTACAAACTGGCTGCTTTTTCACCAGCCCCAAACAAAACTAAAGGTGCACGCACACAAGCGAAAAATAATATTTAAATATCCTTAAATCATACTCCATTAACATATTTAAAGTATATGTATTTACGTATATTTAAAATGATCTAAATTGGAACAATTTTAAATACATTTAATGTCAATTTATTTGTATTTTCTAACCATTTAAGTATATTAAATACATACAAAATTATCTAAAGTGGGGCATGTTCTTAGCATATTAGATACTAATGTGTATTCTAATATACTTTGAATACACCTTAAGTATATTTATATGTATTTCTCAAAAGTGGAATATTTTTCTTCTGTATATTTGTATTATTCTTTTCACTCTGTCATTGACATCATTATTGTGGAGGATAGATCAACGTTGTTGATCTATCCTCAGCTTTCTCCCATCACAGCCATTGAACTCTGTAATTGTTTTACAATCAATCACCAATGGCCTCATGGTAACATCACTTAGCAGTTTCACTCCTGTCCTGCAGCTCAGTTCAGAAGAACGACTGTACCTTTGCTATGTCTGGGTGGTTTAATTCATAATCCACAGCATAATTATTAACTTGAACATGTTTAAAGAGATATTCAATGTCTGATTTTTGTATTGTTACCGATCTATCAATCATTGTCCTGTATTGAAGGTTGATGATAGCATATTTATAGTATACTACAAGACTGAAAAACAATGAATATAATATATTATAGTCTACTTAATATATACTAGAAAAATACATCTCGAATTTGAAGTATATTATTTGATTATTTTGTATATTTCAGTATACTTGTAATATATTACAATATACTTTTTTTTGCTTGGGTAATCATTGCGACACACAAGAAATAAAAAAGTACCATCTTGGGTAAAAGCAAAGACCAAGAAGGCAGAATCACTTTCCTTAAATGTATCCATAATGGAAAGAAAATTGCCTTTATTAATGTGTATGCTCCAAATTCATATAGTCCAATGTTTTTTGATTCTCTGAGCAGCATATTGTTAGAATTAAGTGAATTCCAACTGGTTATTGGGACAAACATGAATGCCATTTTGGACATGCGGGACAAAACTAATGAGACCAACTCCAATCCAGAGGCAGTCAAGGCTCTCCAACATATACTCTCTGATTACAACCTTATTGATGCCTGACTAGCTCATAACCCTAAAGCAAAGAAGTACACTATCTATTCAAACAGGCACAAAACATTCTCCCGTATTGATTTCGTGCCATTATCTACTCCTCCATTTTCTTTAATCATGAAAATAGAAATTTGGCATATGAGCATATCTGATCACCATGCTTATTATTGCCAGATACAAATACCAGAACCTCCTAAAAGAACCACATGTTTTAATGATTCCTTACTACAAAATCATACTTTCTGTGAACAATTTCAAACTGAATTAAATGAATTGATAATGATTAACAAAAATTAAGTCTGATCATCCGATTTTATGGGATGTCATTGAAGGTTTTATTAAAAACAATGCAACTGCATTTGCATCTGGGCTGAATGAATCACAATTAATGAAGATATCAGAATTGGAAAAGTTGTTAACGACGTTAGAGCGGTTTCAACAAACACTTTTATCAGACTAGGTAGCGACTACTCTTTTCAAAGTCAAGACAGATCTAAATCTATACGACAGAGAGCAGAATTTAACATCCATCAAGTTAGACTCGACCTTTACTTCCGTGGTAATCGATCCAGTCGTCTACTGTCTAACAGGCTTTGTAGTAATGATCGATTAGAGTATATTGCAACTATAGAATCTGAATCAGGTGAATTGCTAATTACTTCCCGTTTCTATAAAATAATTGTACACCTCTGATTGTACATCCACACAAAGCCAGATTGAATCATTTTTAAAAGCTATAAGAACTCGTCTTTTTTCAACTGAAGAAGCCAGCTTCCAGGGAGCCCACATCTCCCTTCATGACCTCAAATGGACATTGGATAACATGAATAAAGACAAATCACCTGGTTGTGATGGTATTCCTCCTGAGGTCTATAATTTATTGGGGAACCAATTAGGTCCACTGCTACTTGAAATGGTTAACAAAGCCGTTCACAAAGGTTTGTTTTGAAGGGATGTAAATACAGCGCTAATTTCGCTTTTATTTATTTTTTAAAGGTAAGGACTCCACCCAGTGCTCTCACTACCTTCTATCTTTGATAAACACAGATATTAAATTATTTTCCAAAAATGTAATTTCTTTACATTTAAAAATCTGTGAAATGTCTTGTGCAAGTTTTAAATTGACACAATACCTGTTAGCCATGCTAACTAGCGTTTTCGAATTTGAGAGTAAATAAAACCTACTAATATTGATAAAACTCACCTTGTTCGAAAGGTTATCAAAACGTCACGCCGGGTAAGCCTACACGAAACACAGCCATTATTGTAAGTGCTTCTAACATTTCCTATGGGGAAAATGAATGGTGGGGAAATTATTGGAACCATTTCTGTTTGACCGCTAGATTTTATGGTTATTATTACACTTCCACTGTTGACCATGTCCCCTGATTTTGGATGGAGAGATGTTAAAAGATATGTTTACATGTGGAGGTGTTCACTGAAGGCTTTCAGTGGAATCGATCACTGCTGGTTTTAGGGAATGCGACGAAGCAGGTTTCAGAGTTTGGGTTTATGCTACCACAGAGAAGGAGGTGAAGATCATGTGTTTTTGTCTGCACCGTGTGTAGGACCAGTGGTTCTGGAGGGTGAGGGACAACTCAGTGGTCCCTGGCTACCCCATGCAGATCAACTACTTCTGGAAAGGCCTGCCTGCCAAGATCGACGCCGTCTATGAAAACAGCGAAGGGAAGTTTGTCTTCTTCAAAGGTGAGAGAAAGAGAGGAATGAGAGATAGAAAGGAAAAAAGGACAGGATGGGAGAGAGATGGAGGAGATGAAAGGGAGCTTACTTTACTCTTGTATCAGCAGAAGGTAGCATTACGTTTGCAGGGTAGTTTAAGGAGAGCAATTGAGGGAAAAAGACAGAGCAAAGCAGTTTGTGGTCATCACAATGTCATATTGATAAGTACAAGAGAATGCCAATGCAATTAGTAGAAATATGTTCTAAATAGCATCAATTTTGTACTGTATGTTAACGGGTGAGAGTTCAGCCCCTCCTCCATCCCTGCATCCCTCCATCAGGCAGATTAACATGACATCTGTCACCCAGCAGGATCACAGAGAGCATCATGCTTTATTTATTCCCTCGTGGAGGAGCTACTTACTGGACTGGACTCCCAACACTTTAGTAGCCCCTTATTGTCCTGCGTTCACAATAAAACAACACTTCAGTAGCCGCTTATTGTACTGCATTCACAATAAAAACAACACTTCAGTAGCCCCTTATTGTCCTGCGTTCACAATAAAACAACACTTCAGTAGCCCCTTATGGTCCTGCGTTCACAATAAAATAACATTTTAGTAGCCCCTTATTGTACTGCGTTCACAATAAAACAACACTTCAGTAGCCCCTTATTGTACTGCATTCACAATAAAACAACACTTCAGTAGCCCCTTATTGTACTCATTATAATAACACTCGTTTTCAAAAGCTGTTAAATAAACTCACAACACTATAGTAGCTCTTTACCTCTTCCTGAACTATGCAAATAAGTCACTGGTGTAATGCAGTGTCCCCCCCCCCCCTTCATGTCTATGTGGCTGTTTATAGAATCGATGATGCCAGGGCATGTAGCCTGTAGCTTTGCTTTAGCTAATGGATTGGATAAATGTTTATTACTAGGCCTATTTGGTCGTCTTTTTCTCATGTTAATCCTAACATTTCACGAAGCTATGCACAGTGTCTGCTGGCTGGCGGCAATAATGTAATTACTTGTTCGGTAATTAAAGTAGGAGATTCAAACATTGCAGATTGTAAAATTAATTTTCGATGCAGCAGCATACTAATCAGCTCCCAATTGATTTTTCTTTGGAATATACAACGGTCCTGTGTAGCCTACCTGAACCTCCATGACATGAGCTCTCACGCTTTCTTCCAGCTTGGATAGAAAGTTGTTGTGCGTAAAACCAATCTATTAAATGCCACATTTATTGACTGTCCAGTATCCAGACGACCTGTCCCCAGAGCTTCCTATACAGTTCCTCTCTTTCCGTAACGTGTTGAGGCCAGCATATAAGAAGAATGAGAGGTTTATTTAAAGATGTTACAGAACTACTGTATTTAAAGCACCACTCCCTTCTGCCCAGTTTCCTTGATGTTGCTACGGCAATCAAGCTTCTTCTTTTTTTTAACCACCCCTGTAACTGTCGCTTCTGCGAAGAGATCGTTTTCTGAACAAAAACTCTCTCGGTCTGATAAACTCCACTCATTGCACTAGCGGCGTCGTAGCCTGGACCATGACCTTTGTTCACCGATATCCCGTTTCTTTCAATCAGTTTCTTTTTTTCAAGGCATGAGGCACTTTTTCAGACACATTCCTGAAGCCCAAGAAACAAACACTTAACTTCCTAGTACGTATTGAAATGAAAAGAAGGTTTATAAATTACTTTTTGGAGGGTTTCTGTAAAAATGATTAAATAAGTAAATAAAATAGACATCGAGGACATGCGGATGGGCCTCCAGAGGTGTGGGCCTTCCGCCTTCCGGGGGCTGCGGGGGTGTCCGGTACGCCAGTGTAATAAGCCCTCGTTATTAGAATCAATTAAAAGTCACAATACTGCTCACAGTGTTACATAGCAACAGTGTAAAACATCATGTTTGGACCCAGGCTCTGTTTGTGATTACTGGATAATTATGACCACTGATCCATTTGTGTCTATTTTTTCTTTTTAGGGAACCGCTTCTGGGTGGTCAAGGACACTACTCTGCAGCCCACCTACCCTCAGGATATCTCTCTGTTTGGGAGCGGGATGCCCACCCAGAGTATAGAGACCGCCGTGTGGTGGGAGGACGTGGCCAAGACATACTTCTTCAAGGGAGACAGGTCTGTTTTACCTTTTCCTTTCTCCATGACACCACATTGGTTTGATTCATAGTGACGATAGATTGTAGCTGATGATAGAATTGCCTGGCAGGCATTGATGACAATGGGGCCTGCATGTTATGGAGACTTTGAGACCGTCTGTGCGTTACACTAGATTTATTAGATTGTGAATTAGGTTATACCTTATATTGTATTAGTTTTTATCAATGACAATGATACAGGCTAGCTGATATAGAATTGACTGATATTGGCACGAATGTTTTTATTATTGAAAAAAAAACATGTTTTATTTTATTTGACTAGGCAAGTCAGTTAAGAATAAATTCTTATTTTCAATGACGGCCTAGGAACAGTGGGTTAATTACCTGTTCAGGGGCAGAACAACAGATTTGTACCTTGTCAGCTCGGGGATTTGAACTTGCAACCTTTCGGTTACTAGTCCAACGCTCTAACCACTAGGCTACCCTGCTGCCCCATGTTGCGGGACTTGTCTGGTAAGGAGACCATCTATGTATGTGGACTATAAGAGAATAAGATGCTATACTTAGTACATGGTGTTTACCAATATGACTCAGATATTTTGTGAAGCTGTCATGATAGATGAAATCATATGAATGCGCTGACCCTGGTGCGAGAGCAGATCAAATTATTTGTCATGGCACTGTCATCATGCCGCAGCACCCTGTTCACTAGGAAGTTTTGTTTTTAAGACCACGACATCATCCCTCTGTGTATGACAGCGTAACGTTCTCCTGAGCCTTAAAAGTTGTGTGTGCGTGTAGAAGATCATGACATTATAATGCTGGTGTGTGAGTGTGAGTGAGTGTGCAGGAAATGCAAACTTGTAGTGTATTTGGGTTTTCAAAAAGCTTCTAAAGTTTGGAATTTCCACTTTGAAATGTCCGATTTAAGTTGCCCTAACAATTTTTTTATCAACCCCTATAAAAACGTCATTAATTATAATCCACATAATAATTCTAATTAACTATTGCTCCAGGATGATTTCCCTCCTTTAGCAAACTGGCTCAAATGAAGATCCTACATCTGCATTTCTGGATATTGACTGCACTGTTTCATTCCTACCTGGCTTTAGATACTGGAGGTACAACGAAGATATGAGGAACATGGACCCTGGTTACCCCAAACCCATCACGGTTTGGAAGGGCATCCCTGACTCCCCTCAGGGGGCTTTTGTGGACAAGGCCAACGGTAGGCCATCCCATTCCTCCCTCTATATCATCCTCTATCTCTGCATCTCTTTCTAATGACTCAAATTGGCCTCTTTGCTCTATATAGCCTATTTATGCCTTGCTTCTCAGTACAGGACATTTTTGATTGTGTTCTAAAACTAGAAAATGTACATTTTAGGATAAACTTTTCTGGCACAAGTCATTTTATTAACTTGTATGAATGTTTAAATATTGAGTGTTTTCCTCCTGTGAACAGGATTCACCTACTTCTACAAGGGGAAGGAGTACTGGAAGTTCAACAACCAGCGGTTGCGTGTGGAGCCGGGCTACCCCCGCTCCATCCTGAGGGACTTCATGGGCTGCGACGGCCCGCCGGCCGACCCTGACTGGGACTGGAGCCCCCCGGAGGTGGAGGAGCGCCACTCCGACAGCAGCAACGGTGACGTGGACGTCGTCATCAAGCTGGACAGCACAGGGGGCACAGAGAATGCCGTGGCTATCGCCATCCCCTGCGTCCTGGCGCTGTGCATGATGGTCCTGCTCTACACCGTGTTCCAGTTCAGGAGGAAGAGCACGCAGAGACACATACTGTACTGCAAGCGCTCCATGCAGGAGTGGGTCTGAGCTAAACCTGAGAGGGGACTGGAACTGTAGGGGAGGTGTATGGAACTTCCACTAGGGACTGTGGGAAGAGCTATCAAACTCCTATTGCTCTCTAGTTGTTAAACTAACTCCCTCTGTGGATGGACAGTATATGCAGTACAGTAGAGGAGTCCTCCTAACATGTTCCAAACTGTGCTTTGCCCTCTTTGTGACATGCAAGGTGGAGAAAAGGGAGACGTCTTCATTCAAGACTATGATGGACTGTGGCTGCCAATTCCAACGAAGATGTGTCTGATTTAACTATTGACTATCATTGGGTGCACTCAGTAGTTATTGGAGAAAAAGGAAAGCTGTGTGGGACCCATGTCTTTCTCTGTCTGCACGCCCCTAACAAGCCCTTACTATCTACCGTACAGTGGACCATTTAGTAATAGGCTACTACTTTTTATTTTCATGTCCTAGTAAAGTTCAAGTTGCCCAGACTCTGTGCTTTTTGATTTAATTCTCTTTCAAATATTAGTACTTGTGAGGTGGACTGTCTGATACCCAAACCAAATATGACCTTTGACCTATCTTCCCTTCCTAGTGAGGATTACGACTCCGAGATTCTTTGTTGGGATGTTTAATTCTAATCTATGGATCTAACATCATCATGACATGACATCACGCTTACGTTTTCTTTGGCCATGTCTTTTCCATATCTGCCCATGGCCATCCGTCTGGTCTGGTGTGCTCTCTGTCTGTCTGTGGTCTACGGGAAGCAGCAGCAGCTAGGAACAGAGCTGAGAACCGAATAAGACTGTTGTGGCAGTCTGTCTCTAACACTGGGGGCCAAAACCATCTCTGCAATATTTTGGAGACTGCCTTAATCATAGCTTACTTTTGTTATGTTTCTTTGTGTGTGTGTGTGTGTGTGTGTGTGTGTGTGAGAGTGTGTTTGCGTGACTCTGCCTGTGTGGGTGGGTGGGTGTGTGTGTGTGCACGTGTGCGTTAACATATCTACTGTATGTAGGCTCCACAAATCTGTATGAAAATAGTGGTAGTGGGGTTTACTGTGTCCATTTCTTAACATCTTTTGACATGTTGTTCTTCTGACTGGCAGTGACAGCAGTTGGTTTTTCATGTATTCTTTTACATGGTGTGATAAAAAAAAAAAGTTTAAGTAAAAGTGGCAAAATCCTGGCTGTGATCTGAAGACATATACAGTAGGTACAGTCAATGTGAATAAAATATACAGTAGGTCCCAAGAAACATGTTACAGTATATTGTCTCTGAATTGCCCATGGTTGCCCTCCATGATATTAAAATCAATGTGGTTGTGTGATGTCACGTTCCTCTCGACGTGTGTGAGATGACTCAGTATGTGAGATTCCCGGTGAACGTAAAGAAACTTGTTTTTACATTTTTAGGGATTTGAGTTGTCCACATTTGTGGTACTTCTTTTTTTGTTTTTACTTAAAAATATTTGATAGAATCAGGATAATGAACTCCATATCAACAGCTATATCAATACCATACAGTGCCTTGTGAAAGTCTACACACCCTTGTAAAAGTTTAAGATTTCGTGTTAAAAAGAGATTAAATTGGGATTTTTTTTTGTGTACACAATCTACTCCACAGTGAAATAACATGGCAAAGAAATCAACTTTTTGTCCTCAATGAAAAAAATAAGGTTCGGGGCAAATCCAACACAACAAATCACAGAGTGAAAAAGTGTTTTTCCAAGTATTGTGGGGGCAATATCATGTTTTGGGTATGCATGTCATCGGCAAGAACTGGGGAGTTGGTCCAGATCCCCAAAAATATGAAAGGAACAAAGCCAATGTAAAAATGTTGAGGGAAACCTGCCTTAGTCCTCTGAAGACCTAACACTGCAATATAATTGTATTTTTCAGTGGGACAAATAAACACATTTTAAGGCGAAATACACTCCAGAATGGCTTTCGAAGACGTGTTTAGTATTCCTTAGTGGTCAAGTCTCAGTCCTGACTTTAAATTTCCTTGAAAAACAGAGACACTGTTTGAATATTTCTACTAATCAATCATTTCGAACGAAATTCACTGAGTTTGAGCAATTTTGACAAAAACAATGGATATACAGAACATTAAGGACACCTGCTCTCTCCATGACATAGACTGACCAGGTGAATCCAGGTGAAAGCTATGATCCTTCATTGATGTCACTTGTTGAATTCCCTTCAATCAGTGTAGATGAAGGGGAGAAGACAGGTTAAATAATGATTTTTAAGCCTTGAGACAATTGAGACATGGATTGTGTATGTGTGCCATTCAGAGGATGAATGATTAAGACAAAAGAGCCTTTGAACGGGGCATGGTAGCAGGTGCCAGGCGCACTGATTTGTGTCAAGAACTGCAACGCTGCTGGGTTTTACACACTCAAAAGTTTCCCATGTTTATGAAGAATTGTCCACCACCCAAAGGACATCCAGCCAATTTGACACAACTGTGGGAAGCTTTGGAGTGAACATGGCCCGGCATCCCTGTCGAATGCTTTCGACACCTTGTAGAGTCCATTCCCCGGGTAAATTGGAAGCTGTCCTTAATGTTTTGTACACTCAGTGTATGTTGCCCTAAAAAAGAGATTCCCAAATATTTTTGCCCCACGACACCATTTTGATATCTGACAATTAAAAGCAATTAAACGCTTTTATTTGGGGTATGGCAGTCAATTGAAAAACATTCTAACAGTTTCTGATTGTCACATAATTTTAATGTGGGGCTGTGACAATCAATTGCAAATTAGTCAGACATAATTGACCTAATCTCATCACCACTAATGAGATGGGTGTGCTTGATTCATGGTCGACAGTGCACACCTCATCTCTGCTGTCACTTCCAACCTCGATCGACATTTGGTTTTAATGCAGATGAGAGCACTGAAACCAGCTTCACACAGATATGAGCTGGCGAAGGGTACCATGAGATTTATGGTGCTTTCAAGACAACTGTTCCCACGTTCAAAACAACTGGGAACTCGGAACTGGAACTTCCGACCTCAGTGCTTTCAAAACAAAAAATATGATTTAAATTTAAGGCAGAAAAATGTGAAAACTGTGCTAGGGGTGTGTAGACTTTCACGAGACACTGTATCGTAACCCTTAGAAATCATATAACAAAAGGGTTCTTATCAAGCCATTCATTTTTCATTGTTGTTCATTTAATCTAGAGTCGATGTCCTTGCCCCCATAGAAATCTAATGCCGCACTTCCGCATCTGAAAGGTAACAGAGCTAGAGCGGTTTTTGGCAGACCACGAGACATCCCGAAAATCGGTCTTCTCACAAAATCATCTGTAACATCGAACAGTTTGGCCTACAAAACTCTATGGAAATGTGAGACTCTCACAAACAGGTACATGTCGGTTGTTGCTCTAGGACGCCCACAGGCCTCACAAGACTCGTCGTTCTTGGGGGGGACTCGGTTGTTCAATGTGAATCTGTTATTCAATGCGTTTGTATAGGCTAATAGCAGTAAGACCAAATAAAAATGGTCATAAAATATATATTATTTATATAAGGGGTCTTAAAGTTAAAAATCAAATAGCAAAATTATGTTTCTTAAAACAATTCCATATGGCTTAGTAGCTTAGTATTCCATGTCAATTCGTGAAGAATGTTGAAAGTCAAATTTTCCCTAACGAGGATTTGGAATTCAGTTGGTGTACTTCCTGAATTGACTGAATTGAATTGAAATGGAACCCAACTCTGAAGCAGAGCCAGTCAGGCTAGTTCAGTTCAGTCAGTACTGTATTGCTGCATTTATTCCCCTGTGCGCATCAGCACCTCGGTCTCGTTGCACTATTCTGAGGGCAAGATAAAGTCTGTCAATAAAGTGTATTTTAAAATGCAGTGCAGCTTTTTTGGGCATCCTCATGCGTTGTTTGTTGCTGGTTGCTTTTTGTCATTGTACATTCATGTAAATGTGATTTTCCTTTTAAGTGTTAAAATCGAAGAAAATTATATTTATAAGTTATCATCAAATTAAATACAGTGGTAGTAGTATCGTCGCCAACAGAAGTGATGATTGAAGTTTGAAAGCAAAGAGATGGAAAGAGAAAATGAGAAAAGAGGCTAAACCAAAAGGATGAATACGCTTAAAAAAGACTGACATTTCATCATTTTGGGTTGTATAGAGAATTCCATCTGTGTGTACAAAGGATCAGCATCAATGCCATAACAAGCCAAAACCCTATAATTCTATAGTCAACTAACATGAGATCTTCTCCACTAAGGGCAAAAGTGAACGTCATAAAAACCAGGAGCATTAAATGTTCAAACTGTCTGGCATAGTAACCAGCTCTGTCTGTCCTCTGGAAGTAGATAAGTGTTGCCTTTACCAGGCTCTTGAGTGCCTCTCTCTCTGATGCTTTGACACATGCTGTTAAGCCATTAGGGATAATTTGGAGTGCTATTAATGGAAGTTGGAAGAGGCCATTACACAGCAGTCGATACAAGAGACGTGACATTTTTGGAGAGAGAGAGATATAAAGAGAGAAAGAGAAGGAGGGGGCGCACACTCCCACAGCACAGACCCATATATTCATATCCATCTGTTTTGTCCTCGGCAATTAATGACATTCAACAAAACTAAAATACTAAAAACACACTGTGAAAGCAGTGTGACGTGTGACGGGATGATTACAGAAACAACATATGCTAATGAAGATAAAGTCAAAGATGGTGAAGGTTTGAAATATGTACTATCCAGGAGAGTTACAGCAGTACTGCAGCACCACGGTAGGTACTACATCTTTGATTAACAGTGACAGGGAGCAGATTAATCAAATCAAATTAAATTGGGTTTGTCACATGCGCCGAATACAACAAATGTAGACCTTACAGTGAAATGCTTACTTACGAGCCCTTAACCAACAATGTAGTTTTAAGAAAAAAACTATCGTCGCTAGAGGCTCTGGACTGCGGATCGTCGCTAGAGGCCCTGGAATGCGGATCGTCGCTGGAGGCTCTGGACTGCGGACCGTCGCTGGAGACTCTGGACTGCGGACCGTCGCTGGAGACTGTGGACCGTCGCTGGAGGCTCCGGACTGGGGACCGTCGCTGGATGCTCCGGACTGGGGACTGTCGCTGGATGCTCCGGACTGGGGACTGCCGCTGGAGGCTCCGGGCCATAGATCATCACTGGAGGCTTCGTGCCATGGATCATCACTAGAGGCTTTGTAAGTGGAGCCGGAACAGGTCTCACCAGACTGAGGAGACGTACTGGAAGACTGGTGCGTGGAGCTGCCACAGGGCTTACCAGGCTGGGGAGACATACTGGAGGCCTGGTATGTGGAACCGGAACAGGTCTCACCGGACTGGGGAGATGCACTGGAAGCCTGGTGCGTGGAGCAGGCACCGGATACACTGGACCGTGGAGGCGCACTGGAGGTCTCGAGCATCGAGCTGGCACAACCCGTCCTGGCTGGATGCCAACTTCCGCCCGGCAAATGCGGGGTGCTGGCACAGAGCGCACCGGCCTGTGAATGCTCACTGGAGACACCGTGCGCATCACCGCATAACACGGTGCCTGACCAGTCACACGCTCCCCACGGTAAGCACGGGGAGTTGGCTCAGGTCTGAACCCTAACTCTACCAATGTCTCCGTGTGCCCCCTCCCAAAAAAACATTTTTGGGGCTGCCACTCGTGCTTGCTTTGTTGAGCTATCTCCTCGTATAGCCGTTCCGCTTTCACTGCCTCTATCTCCTCCTTCGGACGGCGATACTCCCCGACCCTTGTCCAGGGTCCTGATCCATCCAGGATTTCCTCCCAGGTCCAGTCCTCCTGACCACGCTGCTTGGTCTGTTGGTGGTGGAATCTTCTGTAACGTCCGTCGTTAAATTAAGACCAAGGTGCAGCGTGGTAGGTGTACGTTTTCTTTCATTTGAAATGTTCCACCAAAAAACAAACAACTCAACAAACGTAAAGCTAGGAGTGCAACACATGCAACACACAAAGACATGATCCCGCCAACTGAAGGTGGACAGCTGCTTCTGACTGGGAACCATACTCTGCCAACAAAGAAATATAAACATAGATTTCCCACCCTAGCCCTGACCTAACAAATAAAGAATTGAAAGGATATCTAAGGTCAGGGCGTGAAAGCTTGCTGTGCGGTAGCAGAGAGAACAGTCTATGACTAAGGTCACTGGAGTCTTTGGCAATTTGTAAGGCCTTCCTCTGACACTGCCTGGTATATAGGTCCTGGATGGCAGGAATCTTGGCCCCAGTGATTTACTGGGCCGTATGCACTACCCTCTGTAGTGCCTTGCAGTCGGAGGGCGTGCAGTTGCCATATCAGGCGGTGATGCAACCAGTCAGGATGCTCTCGATGGTGCAGCTGTAGAACTTTTTGATTTTGGGCCCATGCCAAATCTTCAGTCTTCTGAGGGTGAATAGTCATTGTCGTGCCCTCTTCACGACTGTCTTGGTGTGTTTGGACCATGACAGTTCGTTGGTGATGTGGACACCAAGGAACTTGAAGCTCTCATCCCGAGCTTCCCAGAACGGCTGGGGTAACTTGACATGCATCATGGGACAGAGACTTATAAGAGGATAATAACATTCTCACAGAAACAATTAATTATTGTTCTGCATGGGACACATTATTAATGTCACAGATGTATCTTCCCTTGACCACACAACATAGTGCATTATAATATTCCATGGAAATGGTCATACCAGGTGAGACATGCAGACTCCTCAATTGGCATATCATCCAATTTGTGAATGATTATCTACTTTATGTATGAATGGAGAATACCCTGACCACTTCGGAGAGGTGGATCAGTAAAATAAACTTTCTGTAGGGATCTACAGCTATCTAAGAGCCATCAGAGAATCATTCAGGATGAAACGGTCTGATAAATCTACAGTATTTCCTGAAATAATTATAGACAATACATAGTAGGTTAATATAGCTTTCCTGATAAAAAAAAGAATAAAAAGATGATTGGGAGTCCCATATGGCGGTGCACAATTGGCCCAGCGTCACCATGGTAAATCAAATCACATTTGTCACATACACATGGTTAGCAGATGTTAATGCGAGTGTCACGAAATGCTTGTGCTTCTAGTTCCGACTATGCAGTAATATCTAACAAGTAATCTTTCCTAACAATTTCACAACAACTACATTATACACACAAGTGTAAAGGAATGAATAAGAATATGTACATAAAAATGTATGAATGAGCGATGGCAGGATGCAGTAGATGGTATAGAGTACAGTATATACATATGAGATGAGTAATGTAGGGTATGTAAACATTATATAAAGTGGCATTGTTTAAAGTGGCTAGTGATACATTTATTACATCAATATTTCATTTTTAAAGTGGCTAGAGATGAGTCAGTATGTTGGCAGCAGCCACTCAATGTTAGTGATGGCTGTTTAACAGTCTGATTGCCTTGAGATAGAAGCTGTTTTTCAGTCTCTCGGTCCCCACTTAGGCAGTCATTGTAAATAAGAATTTGTTCTTAACTGACTTGCCTAGTTAATTTATTATAAAAAATTAAAAAATCTCAACATACAGTAGCCTGGACAAAGAGGAGTCCACTTCATGTAAAGACAGGAAACAGACATGAAAATACTTACCCTGTTAAACTCTGATGCCCTCTGGTGGCATTTTCTAAGCGATGCATAATATTGTATACTACCCTCTAAAGTACATTTTAGGTTTCAAAACTCTAAGCCCGACAAACACATGCTACTCACCGTTAGAAAGGTAAGAATTGTGGATAAAGGTGTCAGAAACAATGTGACAATTACAGAGCCTGAGATACAGCAGGCCCCACAATGTTTAAATGTTGGGGGAAAAATATGTCACCAATTACTGTTCCAAAATGATTTTTACATAATTGTGACGCTCTAAGCATGGACAAATTCCCATAGGAACACAGCCATTTTAAATGTGCAGGGATTGTGCAATGTAATTTTTGGTCTTACAGGAACATTCTTTGCCTGCAGTAAGATTTTTGTTTGATTTCCAAAAAGACAAGGGATGTAGCCTTCAAATGATATGTCACTTTCTATTTTCTGACCCCAAAGATTGTGGGGGGAGGTACCCCCCAAACTCGTCAGACCCGGTACCGGTTATAAGACTTAATGAGCAGTAGCATGTAATTATAATGTAGAGAACTACTCTACAATAGAAAACTGGGCCTTACCCTGCAGCAGGTTGTAGAGGTTGCAGTAAGACTGAACCAAGAGATGAGTTTTTGACGAACCCTGTTGAAAATCACAACAAAAAGCACTAATAACTCTTTTTTTAATCGATTAATAAGAATAAATATATATTACCGTAATTTAAGGACTATAAGCTGCTACTTTTCTCCCACGCTTTGAACCTTGCGGTTTATACAATGACGCGGCTAATTTATGGATTTTTCCCGCTTTCACAAGATTCATGCCGCCAAAAAACTGAGCACCGTCACATAATGTGACGTAAATCGAGCGCGCTCAAACTTCCCATCCTTCTGATTACGGTAGTCATTTTGTCACCCTCATCATGACAAAGACACGGAGAAATGCATATGATGCAGCTTTCAAGTTGAAGGCGATCGATCTGGCTGTTGGAAAAGGAAATAGAGCTGTTGCACGGGAGCTTGGCTTTAATGAGTCGATGATAAGACGTTGGAAACAGCAGCGTGAGGAACTGACTCAGTACTGGGTCAACACACAGAGAGCAGACGGCCGAGGTGTTTCAACTGTGCAGATCCGACTGAAAGCCAAAACAATCGCCACCGCAATGAAGTTTGAGGATTTTAGAGGTGGACCATCGTGGTGTCTAAGATTTATGTGTCACGGGCGTCCTCCTCTTCATCTGAAGAGGAGAGGCGAGAAGGATCGGACCAAAATGCGGCGTCGTAAGTGTCCATGGTAAATCTTTAATAAAGCAAGTACTGACACTGTATACAAAACAATAAACAAATGACGACCGTGAAGCTACAACCTAGACAATCACCCACAAACACACAGTGACACCCAGGCTACCTAAGTATGATTCTCAATCAGAGACAACTAATGACACCTGCCTCTGATTGAGAACCATACTAGGCCGAAACATAGAAAACCCCAAATCATAGAAAATCAAACATAGACTGCCCACCCAACTCACGCCCTGACCATACTAAATAAATACAAAACAAAGGAAATAAAGGTCAGAACGTGACAGTACCCCCCCCCCCAAAGGTGCGGACTCCGGCCGCAAAACCTTGACCTATAGGGGAGGGTCTGGGTGGGCGTCTGTCCGCGGTGGCGGCTCTGGCGCGGGACGCGGACCCCACTTAACCATTGTCTTTATCCGCCTTATTGTCCGCCTCCGTGGCTTTCTAACCATGACCACCCCTCTCAATGACCCCACTGGACAGAGGGGCGGAAGCTCTGGACAGAGGGGCGGAAGCTCTGGACAGAGGGGCGGAAGCTCTGGATAGAGGGGCGGAAGCTCTGGCGCCTCTGGGCTGAGGGGCTCTGGCGCCTCAGACTCCGGCAGCAGCGCCGGACAGGCGGGATACTCCGGCAGCAGGCGGGAGACTCCGGCAGCAGCGCCGGACAGGCGGGAGACTCCGGCCGCAGCGCCGGACAGGTGGGAGACTCCGGCCGCAGCGCCGGACAGGCGGGAGACTCCGGACAGGCGGGAGGCTCCGGACAGGCGGGAGGCTCCGGCAGCGGCGCCGGACAGGCGGGAGGCGCCGGACAGGCGGGAGACTCCGGCAGCAGCGCCGGACAGGCGGGAGACTCCGGCAGCAGCGCCGGACAGGCGGGAGACTCCGGCAGCAGCGCCGGACAGGCGGGAGACTCCGGCAGCAGCGCCGGACAGACGGGAGACTCCGGCAGCAGCGCCGGACAGGCGGGAGGCTCCGGCAGCGGCGCCGGACAGGCGGGAGGCTCCGGCAGCGGCGCCGGACAGGCGGGAGGCTCCGGACAGGCGGGAGGCTCCGGCAGCGGCGCCGGACAGGCGGGAGGCTCCGGCAGCGGCGCCGGACAGGCGGGAGGCGCCGGACAGGCGGGAGACTCCGGCAGCAGCGCCGGACAGGCGGGAGACTCCGGCAGCAGCGCCGGACAGGCGGGAGACTCCGGCAGCAGCGCCGGACAGGCGGGAGACTCCGGCCGCAGCGCCGGACAGTGGTTCCTGTGGGGCTGCCACAGGAACCACCAGGCTGGGGAGACCTTCAGGAGGCTTGGTGTTAGGAGGCACCTGAAGGACCGGGCTGTGGGGGAGCACTGGAGCTGTGGTGCGCAACCTTGGCACCACTTCCCCAGGCTGGACAACTACTCTAGCCCGGACCCTCCAGAGTGCAGGCACAGGTTGAACCAGGCTGTGGGTAAGCACGGGAGATCTAGTGCTTACTACACGCACCTCTCCCTTAGGCTCCACTCCCACATTCGCCCGGCACGAGCGGAGCGCAGGCAGAGGACGCACTGCACCCTCCCAGCGCCCCGGAGACACAGCACGCAGAGCCGGCGCAGGATAACCTGGACCAAAACTGCGTACCGGCGACCAGACCCGCTGAGCAGGCACCATACGCCCTGGCTCGATGCCCACACTCTCACGGCACTTTCGGGGGGCTGCCCTATAGCGCACCGGGCTATGGGCACGCACTGGCGACACCGTGCGCTTAACCGCATAACACGGTGCCTGACCAGTAATGCGCTGCTTATAATAAGCACGAGGAGTGAGCTCAGGTCTGCTACCTGGCTTACTACCACACCTCGTCTGCCCCCCCCCAAAACATTTTTGGGGCTGCCTCTCGTACCTGTCGCACTGCCGTGCTGCCTCCTCATATCGCCGCCGCTCAGCTTTCGCTGCCTCCAGCTCTGCTTTGGGGCGGCGATATTCCCCAGCCTGTGCCCAGGGTCCTTTCCCGTCTAGAATCTCCTCCCATGTCCAGGAGTCCTGTGATGCTGGCCGCTGTTTTTGCTCTTGCTGCTGCTGTCGTCGCTGCTGTTTACCACGCCGCTTGGTCCTTGGTTGGTGGGTGATTCTGTCACGGGCGTCCTCCTCTTCATCTGAAGAGGAGAGGCGAGAAGGATCGGACCAAAATGCGGCGTCGTAAGTGTCCATGGTAAATCTTTAATAAAGCAAGTACTGACACTGTATACAAAACAATAAACAAATGACGACCGTGAAGCTACAACCTAGACAATCACCCACAAACACACAGTGACACCCAGGCTACCTAAGTATGATTCTCAATCAGAGACAACTAATGACACCTGCCTCTGATTGAGAACCATACTAGGCCGAAACATAGAAAACCCCAAATCATAGAAAATCAAACATAGACTGCCCACCCAACTCACGCCCTGACCATACTAAATAAATACAAAACAAAGGAAATAAAGGTCAGAAGGTGACATTATGAGACGTAAAGGCCTGTCCATCAGGGTACAGACGAGTCTGTGTCAGCAGCTCCCTCCCGACTACGAGGAAAAAGTTTCAAACGCAAATTCACTGATGCAAAGATAGCGGAGCATTCCATCGGCCCGCATGACATCATAAATATGGATGAGGTTCCTCTGACGTTTGACCTGCCTCTCACTCGGACTGTCAACAGCAAAGGCGAATCATCCGTCACGCTGAAAACAACTGGGCATGAAAAAACGCACTTAACCTGTGTTCTGAGCTGCACGGCATCGGGAGAAAAACGCACTTCACCTGTGTTCTGAGCTGCACGTTATCGGGAGAAAAACGCACTTCACCTGTGTTCTGAGCTGCACGGCATCGGGAGAAAAACGCACTTCACCTGTGTTCTGAGCTGCACGGCATCGGGAGAAAAACGCACTTCACCTGTGTTCTGAGCTGCACGGCATCCGGAGAAAAGCTTCCACCGATGTTGATTTTTAAACGCATGACGATGTGCCAAAAGAAAAATTCCCGAGAGGAATTGTTATGAAAGTCAACAAGAACGGATGGATGACGGAAGGCCTAATGCATGAATGGCATACGGAGTGTTACGGCAAGCGACCGGGAGGATTCTTTCACAAGAACAAGGCATTGGTCGTGTTGGACAGCACGAGGGCCCACATAACAGATTCTGTTAAAGGAGCCATCAAGAGGACAAACTCAATTCCAGCTGTGATTCATGGGGGCACAACAAAGTATTTGCAGCCACTCGACATCAGTGTAAATCGTGCATTTAAGGTGGCGCTCCGTGTTCAGTGGGAGGCTTGGACGACAAATGGGGATAAATCCTTCACTAAAACGGCCGCATGCGAAGAGCCACTTATGGTCAAGTCTGCCAGTGGGTCCTGACAGCGTGGAGCATTGTCAAAAAATCCACTACCATCAACAGGTTTCGAAAGGCTGGACTGCTGCGTGTTGTTGAGGGCAGTTCAGCGGGGAATCTGCCTCCGGATTAAAGTGAGGAGAGCGACAATGAAAACGATCCAACATCGGATGAAGCAATTCTGAGGCTATTCAACTCCGACACCGAAGGAGATGACTTCAGTGGTTTCAGTGCACAGGAGGAAGAAGATAGTGACCAATGACTTTCTTGGTAGGCTACTGTTACATTTTTGTTACAAGCCGTGTTTCGTTAAAGCCTATTTCTTTTTGTTACAAGCCATGTTTCGTTTATAGGCTGTGTAAATTTGTTTCAATGTACCGGTAGGCACCTGCGGCTTATAGACATGTGCGGCTTATTTATGTACAAAATACTTTTTTTTATTTTTAAATCAGTTGGTGCGGTTTATATTCAGGTGCGCTTAATAGTCCAGAAATGACGGTATATTAAAATGGTTTGTAAGAGCCAGTGTCAACAACGTGACTCTGCGGTACTATGATGGAGCCAAGGTTTGTCCTGGTTTAGAATAAAAATGTGGGCTGCTGTTGATGATGTGATATTTTTCCTTTTACATTGACTGAACCATAATTGTCTGACTCACTGACACCTAGCAGCCCATAGCTACCCCGATAGAAGGCATGGGAAAGCTAAGGTTCTCAACCTGGGGGTTATCTGGAGACGTGTGTTTGGATGTTATCTCTGCTGGAGAGGCTGATGTCAGCTAGAACAGGGAAAGACCAGCAATGTTTAAGTGTGTATTACCTTTCTTGTAATGCTACAGTACAGTGTTTTAAATTGTTCTAAACTGCACCAGTTGGGGAATTGTGAGCTATGATTTTAGAGCATATACTTTACTATACTTTACTATGCGTACACCACTAGCAAGGAAGGATATTACAAAGTGTCTGAGGTGATAAAACAGGTTCACGTTTTGGAGAAAGCTCCTTTGACGTATCAGTCAGAGCACACAGACCCTCTATCTCTCTATTTCCACATTTTTTTTTTTTTTATGAAAACTGATCTTCCACAGTGAAGTTAAGTTTGATTTACACAGAAGCAGGGTTCTTACCTCAGCCGGCCATGCGGCTCCAGGCTTTAATCTGACTCACCAGAACTATGTTGACCTCAACACATGGCTGACCAAACAGCCTGGAGAAAGACAAGAGACAAGAAAGACAGGCAGCTTAATAAAAAGACAGAGCGAGACTTAGAGTGTGAGTGACAGACATACAGATAGACACAGACAGATTTTGGCATCACTAGGACTAACTTAATTTATGACAGGCTATATAGATAGATATACAACTGCTGCAGTAACGTGACTATATTCGTTGGAAATCTATGATTTCAAAAAACGATTTACTGTCCTGCTCGTTTTTAATTGATTTCCCAACAGCATCATCAGCATCTTAGTTAGTAACACAATTCCAAACTACTCAAGATGCCATCATGACAGAGACCGGAAAACGAAAGGAATCAGAGATCAGATTTACCAGATCACGTTTCAGAATGCATGGATGGGTGAAGCATTTGAGATCATGGACATCCCCAAGATCAGAGCAGATGTTTCACAGGCATGGTGGAGCTGGTTTGGTTTTTTCTTCAGTAGCTGTTTGCTACGTGGGAAGAGTGTCGGTGTGTGCCATAGCAGTGCAAACCCAGGTTTTATAAAGGATTCTTCCCAAATATCTTCAACACCATAGGACTGTCATGTGTAAAAGAAAAGAGAGCAGTGCGACATGGATTTGTAAGACAATGGCACAACTTCTTGGTACATATTCGGGAAGGTTTTGTTTGATCTTTGACAGTTTTGCAAATGATCTTTGACTCTATATGACCATAATAGGCCTGTCATATCCGGTCGGCCTAAAGAAGGAAGCAGCACAGCACATTATTTAGTCAGACCAGGCACCAGGAGCCAGAGCGTGACTTCCTGATTTTTGGACAACATGACCTTTAAAGGCGCTGCATGGTCAAATCCGAGATCTGCATTAGGCGTGCAGCATTTATGGGGATACGGCCTCTGCATAAGTCAGAGCATTCATATTTCATGCACTTCACGGAGCAGGGCAGAACTGTTGTGAAGGAAGTTGTCAAGGATGTGAGTTTGTGTTTATACTGGACCTCCTGCCCCCACCTACCATCAACCAATCATGTCAATGCGGAGCTATACGGAGCCCTCCCTTGTTACAAAATGGGCTCGAACCAGGGACCCTTTCCACACAACGACAACAGTCACCTATGAAACCTCGTTACCTATCGCTCCACTTGCAGAGCAAGGGAAACAACTACTTCAAGGTCTCAGAGTGAGTGATGTCACCGATTGAAATGTAACTAGCCCGCACCGCTAACTAGCTAACCATTTCACAATGGTTACATACAGTGCCTTCAGAATGTGTTCATACTCCTTTACCTTTTTCCTATTTTGCTGTATTACAAAGCGGAATTAAAATGTATTTAAATGTCATTTTTTTGTCAACGATCTACACAAAATACTTACTGTAAACACAAATGTAGCCAATGTCTTATTTTTGATTGGCTTTACCATGGAAAAATTCCTCTACACACATTGCATTCGCACATTGAGAATGCACTGCATGCTCACGACATGGACAATTACAGATTACCCAAACATTATAATAAGATTAGCCAACCATCGTTGTTGATATGGCCTGTTAGTGACTTTGCCACGTGAAAGGTAAACAAATGAGCAGGGAAATAGCCTAACCTACAATCGATTTGACAGTTAGGTCCAACAAATGAAAGTCAAAGATGCCATTTTTTTACAGAATTCTAAAGGAAAAACAATAACCAGTCTATTCTATTGTATGAACTTGATGTTCCTAAACAGACTCCCTACAGTTCATTCAATGTGCATCGCATATAAGGCCTTATGAGTCCAAACTTTTCACAGAAGCTGCATGGACAAAATAATTGACAATATAAAGAAAAAGTTAACTTGAATGTCTGTTGGCTGTTTTGCTGCTCTGATATTGCAATAAAAAATGGGTTATAGGTTACTAATTAGGCTACTGTGTGATGCCATAACCAATCGATGGCATAACCAATTGCATTACCGCTAAGACCAGCTTTAAATAACAATAATGAGAATAATAAAATACCAGCTTTTGGTGAATCACTAGCGCTGCTTGAAATAGGCACACTGGCACACATTTTTAACGAACAAACCTCAAATATTTCCGCCCCTCAGCACAAGGGGCTGATATAAAATGGTGCCTGGATTGGGTTGGAAAATACTAGAGTGCTGGCTTTTACATATCGAAATTGCCAAAGAGCATGCGTTTGCCACTAGCGACGCCTTCCGTCAATTTAAGTACCATAATAAATCAATAACATCAAAATCCGTTGTTGCATGGGATGAGTCTCAATTCACTGCATCCGCCTATGTCGGACTTTCACATCTGCGGTGGAAGGTGGCCAAGCTACAGCGGTGTTTGTCAGACCATGAGACATCCAGAAATTCGGTCTTGTCACAAAAATGTCTGTAGCGTCCGAACGGTTTGGCCCACAAACTATTATGGAAAAGAGAGACTCTCACGAACACAGTGGTGTTGTCCGTTTTGACTCCCACAAGTGTCATGTGAATCATCTGAAGGTACCCTATACAAACGAGTGGAAGTATGGAGGTAGTTCTGTGCCAACTAAAATAAGAGGTTAAATATGTGTCCAAAAAAAACGAATATATTTCCTGAGCTTTCTTATATCTCCTAGATGTAGGACAGACACTTTAAAACTTTATTCCTTATGATTTCCTTTTGACTGCCTTTTTTTTTTTTTACATTCATGCGATTCTATGGGCTATTGTAGTAAAGGCCAAATTCAATATTTTATCAAATATTTTAGGGGGTTTTCTTTTTATACCTAATAGCTAAATGATCCATAGTATGATCATCTTAAAACAATTCCATATGTTAGCTTAGTACTCCAGTGACATGATCCACCTGAAAGCCCAAGGGAATTGAATTGGAATTTGTGGAATTGTTGGGGATAATAATGAAGTGGGAATTGAATGATGGGAATTGACCTAACATTTGAATTGAGAGGAATTGAATTATCTCTGAATTCAAAGACCTGATCAGGTATTTGAATTGAATTAAATGGAATGTACAGGGAGAGGGAATTGAATTATAATTGAATTTGTGGAATTAACTGCAACCCTGTAACGTAATGTTTCTCCACTTATCAGCTACAGCAACACTAATCATTGGCCGGAGCATGCCTATTGATTATCATAATTATCTTTATAAGATGTTTAAACCTCTTAGATGGATCAGTGGACTGGTCCACTATTACAGTGCTTCCTTTGTTCTAGAAAAATCCACAACTAACCCGGCAGCTGCTGTACTAATCTGGAAAAGACATGTGGGGATGGTGGGAATGGGGGTGGGAATGGGGGAGAGATATGCGGGAATCAAAGTGATATTCATATCATCCTGTCTAGGATCATCCTTGCAGTCTATTCATTGACATTTGGATAATTGAATAGTCAGTTTGCATGCAGCTCTCCTTTTCCACCCACAGAGGGCCTTGTGATCTAATGGTAAACACAGTAACCTCCCTTCCAGCATGTCAGGAGAGCCTTCAAAACGTTATGAACAGTAGTAATTGATTGCTGATTGCCAATTTGTGATTTCATTTACTGATTTATAAATTCAGGAATATAATCCCAATGCTATATAAAGTGATAGTAAAACATTAACATGAGTTTATATTTTTTGCCCTCTTTTTGTTTGTGAAAACCAAGACATCGTGGGTAGCAACAGCCTACCCCTAACTCACAATGATTAACAAATGGCAATAGACAACGACCACTATCAAAGAACAGCAGAACCATGCATGAAATCACCTCCCACCCTTGACTCTCTATCCCACTGATATTCATCCTAAATAAATTAGTTGTATCCTCAGAGGTCTCTGTGGACATCAGGCCTTGCTTCAGTCTTATCTCTTTGCCACACTCCGCCCATGCCATGCCTCTGTGTGTGTGTGTGTGTGTGTGTGTGTGTGTGTGTGTGTGTGTGTGTGTGTGTGTGTGTGTGTGCGCAACAGAGTCAGGGTGACTGATGACAGTGCACAAATGTTTTTATGTGTTTTATAGTAAAGATGGAATTGAACTGTAAAAAAAAGTATTGCCTTTTAATGTGCCATGAACACAAACTGTCATGATGTTTTCATCTGATTGTCAAACAAATCACTTCAAAAAGTTTGCACGGTTCATCCAAAATAATTCCAGCATCCGAACAGTGCACTGTGCACATGCCAACATTTCATCAATTTGCAAGGTGCTAAAAGGACATGTATCTCACCTGGAGAAAGCATCTGAGCGAGCGAAACAGGGCCTCTCTGTCTTATTATATGTAGCCGATGTATTTGATGCTGTCTGGACGATGAAGGAATTATCACCACAACAGCACCTGTCTTTTTACTAAAGAAATGCGTTAACTAAGGACATTTTTTCTGTAAAAATTCAATCATCCTTCCCACTTTTTCTTTTATCTGCCCCACTTTTAAAGCAGCTCATTGTTGCAGCTTAATTTCATTGTCACGCTTGCCATCATGTCGCGTGAAACAATGCATGGGAACTCTGTCAGGGTGGATTAGTCCATTATTATGAACCAGTCCATGGGTGATGAAAGACACTTGTTTCTAATATTATGAGAAAAATGTGGATTATATTGATATTGATATTAAATATATGTATACTCTGTGTGGAAATGATTGATCTATTATGAATAATTATGCGGCTGTATAGACGGGATGGTTGTTTAGCAACAAAACAGACACATGCGCAACGATGGGGCAAAAGATAAGGAGGTTGGCTTACATTGTTGATAACATGTAAACTAGATTTAGTCTCAAAATGTTTATTGAAAACATAAACACATTTGCACAATGAACACGTGTTGTCTCTTAAATACATTGTTACAGTTGTTGGTTGGCTAGCTAGGGATTTTTTTTGTTGCCATATTAACATTGACATGACATTAGCCAAAGCACCTCAAAACAGGAGATGATATGAAGAACAAGATAAAACTAGCTGAAACGAGCCACCTACAATTCCCCGCATGGCAGTTTCTGGTCATTACTGCTAGCTACTGGATCTAACCGTTCAGAATCATAACAAAGCACAGCTTCCGGTCACATTGATGCACGCTAATTATTTTCGTGAAGTTTTCAGACAACAGGTCTATGAATTCATTTTTTTTTTTTAGCACAGTGGCCAGGAAAACCCACCCTCACTCCCCATGTCCTTTGCAAATTTGAAGCTTCCTGAAGATTTTGCTGCTGCTGAACCAACTTGCTGAACCAACCTGTTGAACCAAGGGTTATGATAGCGATGAGCTAAGCAGCCCGTGACAACGGGTCGTTTGTCGTGGGAGGAGGGGCTGGGGGGCCTCAAGTGGAGAAATTATAATTTTTACATGTATTACTAGTATTTTTTTCTTATGCCTAGCTCACGAGCTCCCTTGATGATGTGAGGCCTGAGGCAATTGCCTTTTCTGCTTAATGGTAAGTCTGTCACTGAGGGCAGTGAACTCTAGTTTTAAGCATCAGTCATCTTTAGGGACTTGAGTTTTTTTCTGATCATACGATCTGAGCTGGAAAAGCTCTGAAAAGCTCTCCCAGTTAAAGACAATAACTAGGGAAAAACATTGTTTAAAAAAAATGGTCATAGCCTCTCTCTATCTCTCTTTCTGTCCCACGTGACATGTTGAGAGGTCATGCTCTTGCTTACAGATGGAGAACAGCCGTAGTCTGTCATTCACTCATCCATTGGCAGAGATGGTTTACTTCACTCTGAACTCATTTCTCATAACTGATTGCTGGAGAACATAAAATGTAACAGATTCTGCTCAAACTTGCTCGAAGAGAGCACATACATTGGCCCTAACTCAAACTGTAGTCTATATCAGGCTCTCTGCAATGATCTCACATGCTGTATGAGTTCTATATCCACTTGGCCGGTCACTGAGTGAAAATGATACACTGGGGTTACCTGATCCATCTGTCACCGGCAGTGAACCTGGTCAAGGAATGGGAGCTATGCAAAGGAAATAGAAAATATGGAATTTAGAGAGAATAGAGGATGACAGAGAAAGATAGAGATGAACAAAGGGGATGTGATAACATGTCCAAATTGCAATCAATCTTGTTATACAGTGCCTTCAGAAAGTACATACCCCTCAACTTATTCCACATTTTGTTGTGTTAAAGTCTGAATTTAAAATGGATTAAATCGTTGTTGTTGTTTTTTTTATACACACAATACCCAATAATGACAAATTGAAAACATGTTTTTAGACATTTTTGCAAATGTATTTAAAATGAAATACATAAATATACAATTTACATAAGTATTCACACCCCTGAGTCAATTATTTGTAGAAGCAGCTTTGGTATCTATTACAGCTGTGAGTCTTTAAGAGCTTTCCACACCTGGATTGTGCAACATTTTCCCATTATTCGTTAAGACACTCATCAAACCCTGTCAAATTGGTTGTTGATCATTGTTGGACAACCATTTTCAGATCTTACCATAGGTTTTCAAGTAGTTTTAAGTCAAAACTGTTATTCGGCCACTCGGGTAAGCAACTCCAGTGTTTTAGGTTATTGTCCTGCTAAAGGTGAATTCATCTACCAGTGTCTGGTGGAAAGCAGACTGAACCATGTTTTCCTGTGCTTAGCTCCATTCTGTTCCTTTTTTTAAATCCTGAAAAACTAAAAACTCCCCAGTCCTTAACGATTACAAGCATACCCATAACATGATGCAAACTCCATTATTCTTGAAAATATGGAACGTGGGACTTAGTAATATGTTTAGGGCAAATCCAATAAAACACAACACTTTGTATTCTGGACAAAAAGTTAATTGCTTTGACACATTTTTTGCCGTATTACTATTTTGCCTTGTTGCAAATAGGATGCATGTTTTGGAATATTTGTTATTCTGTACAGGCTTCCTTCTTTTCACTCTGTCAATTATGTTAGTTAGTATTGTGGCATTACTACAATGTTGTCGATCCATTCTCAGTTCTCTCCGAACACAGCCATTAAATTGTCACCAATGGCCTCGATACATTCCGGCGGGTTACAGTAGCATACTTTGTATCAGTCAAATTCTCGCGATAGTTAGGACTGCCTAATCGCACAACTTGTTGCTTCCTGGGTCTTCCTCTTGTTTGCAAATTAAGAAAAACGTTTGGACTACTGAATCGAAGCAAGATTTCCAGGTCTTATATCATTTTTGCTACATCGTAGTGTCATGAACAATGAATGTATATTTTTCACTAATGAAATGAAAAGCTGTTGCATTTGCAGAAATCGCAGTTGCATGCTTCAGCCCGCTGTATTTGCTAGGCTCAGTTACTACATCCAGTTGATTGCATGTTAAATGATTCGAGATCACAAGTGTGATACAAAATCTAAAACTAACGGTGCAAGAATGCATTATTTTTGTGAGAAAATAACACTGGGAAAAATTAAATGATATTTATTCTATAGCTAGCAGGTCATGTGAGTTAAAATGGGGGCACTTGACCTCTCGTATACAACCATAGGTCTAAAGGGCTCTTCAGTGCAGGTTTGCCAGGTCTAGCTAAAATCCGCCCGCCAGGTGTGAAAACTAGCCCAATGCTTTTTTCACGGGAAGAGAGTTGCCAGATTTATCAAATAAATCCCTTTTCCGTAATGTTATTGAGCGAATTAAGAACACATATTGACGTCATTTAACGACAGGCTAAGAAGCAACATTTGGTTTTCCATCAAAATAATAATTATTGCGAATTTAAGAATGTCGCAAGATAATATAAATCACCCTTATTACACTTGCCAGGTAATTTTCCATCAATGGATGTTGATTTAACTTGTTTTGACTGCTATGATTAAGCAATATGAACCCAAGGAGGTGTGGTATATGGCCAATTTACCACAGCTAAGAGTTGTTCTTAGGACTTTTTTTTTGTCATTCCCGTGCTACACGGTCTGATATACCACGGCTTTCAACCAATCAGCATTCAGGGCTCAAACCACCCAGTTTATAATTATTAATAAATCCTGTTTGGGCATGTGCATAACTATAGATAAATATGATAGGAGAGTTTGAATGATCTAAGTTGGACAGAGGATCTCAACCTCAGGTCAAGAAACACTTGGACGAACTTCAAAAAATGAATTTTGGGCTATTTTCTGTCAAAAGGTGCTGTTATTATGTGCCATATGTTAAGACAACAAACCATTATAAAAACCCTCTTAGGCCTCGCTCCCCCTGACTGAGATATCTACTGCAGCCCTCATCCTCCACATAAAACACCCGTTCTGTTAAAGGTCCCCAAAGCACACACATCCCTGGGTCGCTCGTCTTTTCAGTTCGCTGCAGCTAGCGACTAGAACAAGCTGCAACAAACACTCAAACTGGACAGTTTTATCTCAATCTCTTCATTCCAAGACTCAATCATGGACACTCTTACTTACAGTTGTGGCTGCTTTGCGTGATGTGTTGTCTCTACCTTCTTTCCCTTTGTGCTGTTGTCTGTGCCCAATAATGTTTGTACCCTGTTTTGTGCTTCTACAATGCTGTGTTATCATGTGTTGCTGCCATGATATGTTGTCTTAGGTCTTGTTTTATGTAATGTTGTGTTGTCTCTCTTGTCATGATGTGTGTGTTGTCCTATATTTTGATTTAATTTATTTTTAATCACCTGTCCCCGTAGGAGGCCTTTTGCCTTTTGTTAGGCCGTCATTGTAAATAAGAATTTGTTCTTAACTGACTTGCCTAGTTAAATAAAAAATATCCTATTTGCAAGATGTACTTGTCATTTCAATAGGGTAGGCTACTGACTAAAATCTGGGTTTATAATTGCAATTCAACTTTGCCATGGTTTGCTGAGCTAGATGCAGGTAGCCTATAGGCCAACATACCGAAGTCCACAATGAAACTGACATTAAATGTGGAGGATGATACATTAAGAACAGAGCTGTGACCATGATCACAATTGATCACTTCCAATTTATTTAACTAAACATGGCCATTACTAATTGCATAGATACACAAGGCTACAACAGCAAACTGAAGTCATAGGCTATTTATTAAATATGTTTGCCAGCTCCAGGTAGGCTACACAAGTGGCACATTGATTTGCATTGACTCCAGTGATATCTTAATTTCAACATTTATTTTACCTTTATTTAACCAGGTAGGCAAGTTGAGAACAAGTTCTCATTTACAATTGCATGTTTATTGTATCAATTGGTAGGCTACAGTAGCCTACAATGGCATATACACGAATAGCCTATTTGATGGCCAACAGATGCAAATGTATCATTCTACACATTTTAATGTCAGTTTCACGCTAGGGTGTTCAGTAAACTACCATTTCAAATATCCACTCGCTCAGTGCTCCAGACCCTAGAACTGAGCATGCGTGAAAACCTTCGCTTTCCCAAAGGAAAAGTCGACATTAGAATGCGGTTTACTTTAAACCACCTCTGAACGAATTTATCTAAAGAGCTCTAGTTTTCCAATGCTTTGTCGACGCTATGTCAGTTTTAGCGCGTTAATATGGAATATGAAATAGGTGTCTCCGTAATGGCCAATCTAAATAGCCTACCAACAACTGGTAAAAAGTTGTCACGATGTGCGCGCATACTGCTCTGTCTCAGTGACTGCACCGCTCTAACAACCAATCCCCTTAACGCACACACCCCTCCGGGTCTTCCCGTCCTCACTCAGTAACAGCCTGCTCACTGCCTGAGAGTCAGAAACAGCAGGTCACAGTGAAATATAGATTTTTTTTTTAAAAGAGAGAGAAATGCCGTGGCGGCCGCGGTGCAATTTAGAAGTAGGCCAAAAACCTGAAACCCACGAACAATACATTTTCACCCGCGACATCGTTTTCAAAGTAGCCCAATTTTACCAGAAAACCACAAACATGGCAACCCTGCTTGAGTGGGCACCGGTCTAGTCATATCTATTCATGTGAAAGAAGTGTGTCCAGTTGCTTTCTATCTCTGTGTTTTGCTGCTGGTCTCAATCAATCCAGTAATCCATGGAACTATCCATCAACCAAATAGTTTTCCCTTTAAAAAAAGATTGCCGTTTTGAAACTGGTGTAGAAGTGTAGTAACTGCAGTCGTCTGTGGTATTTTAGACACAGTCATTTCAGAATAACTGCAGTTACTCTGCAAAATTACTGCAGTAAAAAAAAACGGTTATTCTGGATGCAGTATTTGCAGCATAATGCAGTTATACTGCACTCTGACTACCATCTTTTTTACTAAGGAATGTTTTTCCAGTACTGGAATATCTCATAACTAATAAGTTATGTGTAATGTAGTAATGATAAAATATTCTATTCTGCAGGATTAAAACCCCCAGAGACCCAACCATTTCACCATGTCAGCACTGAGCGGTAAGGTCCAGACGGTGTTGGGTCCAATAGAACCCGACCAGCTGGGTATAACCATGACCCACGAGCACCTGACCATGACCTTCGAGTGCTGCTACTTCTCTCCGGCCCCGGGGGACGAGACTGTTTCCCAGGCCCCCATCCAGATGAAGAATCTATTCTGGCTGAAGCAGAACCCTTACAGCAGGTAAACTCCCCTCCATATGTATTTCGACAGTGCACATTTGTATTTAATTTGAGTCTATACTCCAGCATTTTAGATTTGAGATAGAATGTTTTATATTAGGCGAAAGTACATAATGTCAGCTTTTATTTGAGGGTATTTTCATACATATCTGTTTTATTGTTTAGATGCATAAAGTCCTTTAATTTCTACTCTCACCATTTGAAGAAGTCATCATTATTTGGACAAATTTACTTAGTTTAAAAATGTAGTCAAAAGTTTAGTATTTGGTCCCATATTCCTTGCACACAATGACTACATCTACAAACTTGTTGGATGCATTTGCGGTTTGTTATGGTTGTGTTTTGGATTATGTTTTGCCCAATATGAACTGAATGATGAATAATGACTTCTGCCATTTGGGAGTCACTTCTATTGTAAGTAAGGAGAGATGTTTCTGAATACTTCTACATTCATGTGGATGCTACCATGATTATGGATAGTCATGAATGATGAGTGAATAATGATGAGTGAGAAGGTTACAGAGGCACAAAGATTATACCACCCCTCAAAATGCTAACCTTGCCTGTTATTGATAATGGTGAGAGGTTAGCATGTTTTGTTGTAGCCTCTGAACGACATCTCACTCATTATTCATGATTTGTGAAAGATGGTGCCGAAGAACATGGCTGACGTTTTACATTCTCCCAACCAATTGTTATAATACATTTTTTTGTGTTTTGTGTAATTATGTTTTTTTACTTATTTGTGTACATAATGTTGCTGCTACTGTCTCTTACGACCGAAAATAACTTCTGGTCATCAGAAAAGAGATTACTCACCGCGGACTGGAAGAAACTTATTTCCTTTAACAAGTCCGACGAGAAGGATATCCTGCTTTCACTGGCACAGGCCCAGATCCACGACTTTTGCGTGAAGAGGGGACGCAGATCAGGGATCCTTCTGAGAATCCAAAGGCGAGCGAGTAAACTCCGAATGCCTTCCATTCTTCTTGCTAACGTGCAATCATTAGAAAATGAAATTGATGACCTACTATTAAGATTATCCTACCCAACGGGACATAAAAAACTGTAACATCTTATGTTTCACCAAGACGTGGCTGAACGAAGATAGGGACAACATAGAGCTAGCAGGATTTTCCATGCACTGGCAGAACATAGACGCTACCTCAGGTAAGACGAGGGGTGGGGGTGTGTGTCTTTTTGTCAATAACAGCTGGTGCGCAATGTCTAGTATTAAAGAAGTCTCGAGGTATTGCTCACCTGAGGTAGAGTACCTTATGATAAGCTGCAGACCACATTATCTACTAAGAGAGTTCTCATCTGTATTATTCGTAGCCGTCTATTTACCATCACAAAACAAAGCTGGCGCTAAGACCGCTCTCAACCAACTCTATAAGGCCACAAGCAAAGAAGAAAATGCTCACCCAGAAGTGGCGCTCCTAGTGGCCGCGAACTTTAATGCAGGCGAACTTAAATCAGTTTTACCACATTTTTACCAGCATATCACGTGCAACCGGGAAAAATAAATCCTAGACCTACTTTACTCCACACACAGAGATGCATACACAGCTCTCCCCTGCCCTCCATTTGGCAAATCTGACCATAATTATATCCTCCTGATTCCAGTTTACAAGGAAAAACGTATATGATTACGCGGATGTTACGCTACAGGACTGTTTTGGTAGCACAGACTGGAATATGTTCTGGGATTCATCCAATGTCATTGAGGAATACACCACCTCAGTCATCGGCTTCATCAATAAGTGCATCTATGACGTAGTCCCCACAGTGATTGTACATACATGTCCCAACCAGAAGCCATGGATTACAGGCAACATCCGCATCGAGCTAAATGCTAGAGCTGCCACTTTCAAGGAGCTGGATACTAAACGCATTTAAGAAATCCCGCTATGCCCTCCGACGAACCATCAAACAAGCAAAGCGTCAATACAGGATTAAGATTGAATCCTACTATACCGGCTCTGACGCTCGTCGGATGTGGCAGGGCTTGAAAACTATTACGGACTGCAAAGGGAAACCCAGACGCGAGCTGCCCAGTGATGCGAGCCTACCAGATGAGCTAAATGCCATTTTATGCTCGCTTCGAGGCAAGCAACACTGAAGCATGCATGAGAGCACCAGCTGTTCTGCATAAATGTGTGATAACGCTCTTGGTAGCCGACGTGAACAAAACCTTTAAACAGGTCAACATTCACAAAGCCGCTGGGCCAGACGTATAATTAGGATGTGTACTCAAAGCATGCACGGACCAACTGTCATGTTTTCACTGACATTTTCAACCTCTGTAATATCTACCTGTTTCAAGCAGACCACCATAGTTCCTGTGCCCAAGCGACGGTAACCTGCCTAAATGATTACCGCCCCGTGGCAATCACGTCGGTAGTCATGAATTGCTTTGAAAGGCTGGTCATGGCTCACATCAACAGCATCCTCCCGGACACCCTAGACCCACTCCAATTTGCATACCGCCCCAACAGATCCACAGATGACGCAATCTCAATCGCGTTCCACACTTCCCTTTCTCACCTGGACAAAAGGAACACCTATTTGAGAATGCTGTTAATTGACTACAGCTCAGTGTTCAACACCATAGTGCCCAGCTTTTATAATACCACACAAATGACCAAAATGAGATCAATCTGGTCTTGAATTAAAAATTTAAAAAACAATAGCCCAGGCCAAAGAAGCGACACACAGATACAATATAAGGAGGAAATACACTACCGTTCAAAAGTTTGGGGTCACTTAGAAATGTCCTTGTTTTTGAAAGAAAAGCTAATTTTGTTCATTTTAAAAGAACATCAACTTGATCAGAAATACAGTGTAGACATTGTTAATGTTGTAAATGACTATTGTAGCTGGAAATGGCTGACTTTTAATGGAATATTTACATAGGCGTCTTAGAGGCCCATTATCAGCAACCATTACTCCTAGCTAATCCAAGTTTTTGCAATTATGTTAACACAGCTGAAAACTGTTGTCGTGATTAAAGAAGCAATAAAACTGGCCTTCTTTAGACTAGTTGAGTATCTGGAGCATCAGCGTTTGTGGGTTCCATTACAGGCTCAAAATAGCAGAAACAAATAACTTTCTTCTGAAACTTGTCAGTCTATTTTTGTTCTGATAAATGAAGGCTATTCCATGCGAGAAATTGCCAAGAAACTGAAGATCTTGTACAACGCTGTGTACTACTTCCTTCACAGAACAGCGCAAACTGGCTCTAATCAGAATAGAGAGAGGAGTGGGATGCCCCGTGCACAACCGAGCATGAGGACAAGTACATAAGCGTTTCTAGTTTGAGAAGCAGATGCCTCACAAGTCCTCAACTGGCAGCTTCATTAAATATTACCAGCAAAACACCTGTCTCAACATCAACAGTGAAGAGGCGACTCCAGGATGTTGGCCTTCTCGGCAGAGTTCCTCTGTCCAGTGTCTGTGTTCTTTTGCCCATCTTAATCTTTTCTTTTTATTGGCCTGTCTGAGATATGGCTTTTTCTTTGCAACTCTGCCTAGAAGGCCAGCATCCTAGAGTCGCCTCTTCATTGTTGACGTTGAAACTGGTGTTTTGTGGGTTTCCAGCTACAATAGTCATTTACAACATTAACAATGTCTACACTATATTTCTGATCAATTTGATGTTATTTTAAAAACAAGGACATTTCTAAGTGACCCCAAACTTTTGAACAGTAGTGCATATATATTCTTATTCCATTCCTTTACTTAGATTTGTGTGTATTAGGTATTGGTTGTGGAATTGTTAGATATTACTTGTTAGATATTGCGGCACGGTCGGAACTACAAGCACAAGCATTTCGCTACACTAGCAATAACATCTGCTAACCATGTGTATGTGACCAATAAAATTTGATTTGATATACACAGGAAACTGTTGAGCGTGAAAAACCGGGCAGCATTGCAGTTCTTGACACAAACCGGTGCGCTTGGCACTTACTATCATACCTGTTCAAGGGTACTTAAGTCTTTTCTCTTGTCCATTCACCCTCTGAATGGCACACATACACAATCCATGTCTCAGGGTTTAAAAATCCTTCTTGAACCTTTCTCCTCCCCTTCATCTACACTGATTGAAGTGGATTTAACAAGTGACATAGATAAGGGATCAGAGCTTTTACCTGGATTCACCTGGTCAGTCTGTCATGGAGCAGGTGTTTTTTAATGTTTTGTACGCTCAGTGTGGTCTAGCACCCTAACAGCAAATAGTCTATATAGCCCGTAAAGCAGGCAGATTTCTAGAACCATACAGCAGGTAGTCTAGAACGTGTTCAGGCTGAAGCCAATAGACAAATCTCTGTGTCCCTGTAACAATCTTCTTCAGCCATGAAAACCTGCTGCTGCTGCAGGAGACCAATGCTGTGCGGGAAGAGCTGCATGAGTACCGAAAGGCAGGAGGGGGTACCATCGTAGAAAACACTACCCAGGGTATCGCCCGGGATCTGCCCTGCCTCAAACAGCTGGCCAAGGATACGGGCGTCCACATCATAGGAGGGGCGGGGTACTATGTGGACGCCACCCACTCTGAGGCCACCAGGAAGATGACCGTGGAGAAGGTGGGGGAGGTTTATGGTAGTTTGTGTCTGTGTGAATGTATACTGGCCCATTTGTAGAAGCCCCCTCTTGGTCAAATGTATCCAAGTGGCTTTGGTCAGCTGTCTCCCACCTGAGGGAGCTATGGCCAGTTTGTGTCCATTGTCTGCCACTACTTCCCCTGACTAACACTCGACTTCTCTCTCCAGCTCACAGACATCATCATCAGTGAGGTTCTCCACGGGGCGGATGGGACCGAGATCCGCTGCGGTGTGATTGGAGAGATCGGCTGCAGCTGGCCAATCACGGACAGTGAGAAGAAAGTGCTGCAGGCCACTGCACACGCTCAGACCGAGCTGGGCTGCCCAGTCATCATCCATCCAGGACGGAACCCTGGTGCACCGGCTGAGATAGTGCGTCTCCTGCAAGAAGCTGGAGGTGACATCAGCAAGACTGTTATGTCACACCTGGATAGGTGAGAGCTTTCATTCAGGGCCCAGAGTGGAATGGAGGGGTGGCAGGACTTTTTTTCCTGGTCAGTCACATAGTCAGGAAAATGTCCTAGGCCTACATGGGTTTATAATACAGTATGAACAATTATACTTATAAAGCAAGATTCTACAGTGCATTCGGAAAGTATTCAGACCTATTGACTTTTTCCACATTTTGTTACATTAAAAGCAACAACACAAAAGTACAACATTTTCATAAGTATTGAGGTTCTTTACTCAGTTCTTTGTTGAAGCACCTTTGACAGCGATTACAGCCTCGAACCTTCTTGGTTATGACGCTACAAGCTTGGCACACCTGTATTTGGAGAGTTTCTCCCATTCTTCTCTGCAGATCCTCTCAAGCTGTTGTCCCGAAGCCACTCCTGCGTTGTCTTGGCTGTGTGCTTAGGGTGTGACTTCCCTCTGGCCACTCTACCATAAAGGCCTGATTGGTGGAGTGTCCTTTTGGAAGGTTCTCCCATCTCCACAGAGGAACTCGGGAGCTCTGTCACAGTGACCATTGGGTTCTTGGTCACCTTCCTGACCAAGGCCCTTCTCCCCCGATTGCTCAGTTTGGCTGGGAGGCTAGCTCTAGGGAGAGTCTTGGTGGTTCCAAACTTATTCCATTTAAGAATGATGGAGGCACTGAATTCTTGGGGAGCTTCAATGCTACAGAAATGTTTTGGTACCCTTCCCCAAACCTGTGCCTCGACACAATCCTGTCTCTGAGCTCTATGGACAATTCCTTGGATCTCACGGCTTGGTTTTTGCTCTGACATGCACTGTCAACTGTGGGATCTCCAATCAATTTAATTTACCACAGGTGGACACTAATGAAGTTGTAGAAACATCTCAAGGATGATCAATGGAAACAAGATGCACCCGATTTAAATTTCAAGTCTCATAGCAAAGGGTCTGAATAATTCTAAGGTATTTCTGTTTCTATTTTTTAATACATTTGTGAACATTTCTAAACCTGTTTTCGCTTTGTCATTTTGGGGTATTGTGTGTAGATTAGATTTAAAAAAATAAAAAAAAATCTATTTTAGAGTAAGGCTGTAACAAAATGTGGAAAAGGTAAAGGGGTCTGAATACTTTCGGGAATACACTGTAATTGTTCAGGAATGTGTTAAGGCGTATTGTGGAGAATTTTAATCTGCTGATGCCTCAAAGATCGCTTCAGTGATGAGTGACTAAATTATTCATGGTTTGTTTTCCTAACACAGGACCATATTTGACAATGGAGAGCTGCTGGAGTTTGCAAAGATGGGGAGTTACCTGGAATACGACCTGTTTGGAACAGAGATGCTGAACTATGCCTATAACCTGGAGGTGGACATGCCCAGTGACAGCCAGAGAGTCAAGGCGTGAGTGCTCTTTGCTACCGAACTACCTACTAGACAACTGCAGCTAAACTAGGTCAATTTGGTTGTCTGTATCTACTTCACGATACTTTACTAAACCTAAAAAGTTCAAATACGCCCATGGATCTCTTTTGATGTGTGTGCGTGCATCAAATTAAACTTTATTTGTCACATGCGCCGAACAGGTGCAGACCTTACCGTGAAATGCTTACTTACAAGCCCTTAACCAACAATGCAGTTCAACAAAGAGTTAAGACAATATTTACCAAATAAACTAAAGTTTAAAAAATTATTAAAAGTAACACAGTAAAATAACAATAACCCGGCCATATACACAGGGTACCGAGTCAATTTTCCGGGGTACAGGTTAGTCGAGGTAATTTGTACATGTAGGTAGAGGTCAAGTGACTATGCATAGATAGTAAACAGAGAGAAGCAGCAGTGTAAAAACAAACTGGGGGGGGGGGTCAGCAATCTAAGTAGTCAGGGATGCCATTTGATTAATTGTTCATCACTCTTATGGCATGGGGGTAGAAGCTGGACCTAGACTTGGCGCTCCAGTACTGCTTGCCGTGTAGTAGCAGAGAGAACAGTCTGACTTGGGTGACTGGAGTCTTTGACAATTTATTTTACTTTCCTCTGACACCGCCTAGTAAATAGGTCCTGTATGGCAGGAAGCTTGGCCCCAGTGATGTACTGGGCCGTTCGCACTACCCTCTGTAGTGCCTTACGATCAGATGCCGAGCAGTTGCCATACCAGGCGGTGATGCAACCGGTCAGGATGCTCTCAATGGTGCAGCTGTAGACATTTTTGCGGATCTGGGGAACATTGCCAAATCTTTTCAGTCTCCTGAGGGGGAAAAGGTGTTGTCGTGCCCTCTTCACGACTGTCTTGGTGTGTTTGGACCATGATAATTCTATGGTGATGTGAACACCAAGGAACTTGAAACTCTCAACCCGCTACACTACACTACTGTTGTCCTGGCACCACACGGCCAGGTCTCTGACCTCCTCTCATCATTGTCGGTAATCAGGCCTACCACTGTTGTGTCATCTGCAAACTTAATGATGGCGTTGGAGTTGTGTTTGGCCACGCGGTCGTGGGTGAACAGGGAGTACAGGATGAGACTAAGCACTCACCCCTGAGGTGCCCCAGTGTTGAGGATGAGCGTGGCAGATGTGTTGTTGCCTACTCTTACTACCTGGGGGTGGCCAGTCAGGAAGTCCAGGATCCAGTTGCAGAGGGAGGTGTTTAGTCCCAGGGTCCTTAGCTTAGTGATGAGCTTTGTGGGCACTATGGTGTTGAACACTGAGCTGTAGTCAATTAACAGCATTCTCACATAGGTGTTCCTTTTGTCCAGATGGCAAAGAACAGTGTGGAGTGCGATTGAGGTTGCGTCATCTGTGGATTTGTTGGGGCGGTATGCGAATTGGAGTGGGTCTAGGGTATCTGGGATGATGCTATTGATGTGAGTCATTTCAAAGCACTTCATGGCTACCGACATGAGTGCTACTGGTCAGCTCGCGGCTGGGTTTCCCTTTTGTAGTCTGTAATAGTTTACAAGTCCTGTCACATCCTACGAGCGTCAGAGCCGGTATAGTAGGATTCAATTTTAATCCTGCGTTGACGTTTTGCCTGTTTGAGGGCATAGCTCTTGTAAGCGTCCGGATTAGTGTCCCACTCCTTGAAAGTGGCAGCTCTAGCATTTAGCTCGATGCAGATGTTGCCTGTAATCCATGGCTTCTGGTTGGGATTTGTACGTACGGTCACTGTGGGGACGATGTCGTCGATGCACTTATTGATGGTATACTCCTCAATGCCATTGGATTAATCCCGGAACATTTTCCAGTCTGTGCTACCAGAACAGTCCTGTAGTGTAGCATCCGTGTCATCTGACCACTTCCATATTGATCAAGTCACTGGTACTTCCTGCTTTAGTTTTTACTTGTAAGAAGGAATCAGGAGGATAGAATTATGGTCACTTTACCAGATGGAGGGCCGGGGAGAGCTTTGTATGCGTCTCTGTGTGGAGTAAAGGTGGTCCAGAGTTGTTGTTTTTTTCTCTGGTTGCACATGCTCTCTTAGTGCCAGCATCGGTTTGTGGTGGTAAATAGAAGGCTGTGAATAATATAAATGAGAACTCTGTTGGTAGATAGTGTGGTCCACAGCTTATCATGAGGTACTCTACCTCAGGCGAGTTATACCTCGAAACATCTTTAATATTAGACATCACCCACCAGATGTTATTGACAAAATATGACACACACCCCTGCCCCTCGTCTTACCAGACGCAGCTTTTCTGTCCTGCCGATGCAGGGAAAATCCCGCCAGCTCTATATTATCCGTGTCGCCGTTCAGCCACGACTCGATTAAACATAAGATATTACAGTTTTTAATGTCCCGTTGGTAGGATAGTCTTGATCGTATTTCATCCATTTTGTTTTCCAATGATTGCACATTGTCCAATAGAACGGATGGCAGTGGATGTTTACTCACTCGCCTACGAATTCTCAGACGGCAGCCCGACCTTCGCCCCCCTTTTTCTCCGTCTTTTCTTCACTCAAATGACAGTGATTTGGGCCCGTTCCTGAGAAAGCAGTATATCTTTCATGTCAGACTCATTATAGAAAAACATCTTTGTAAAGTTCGAGGTGAGTAATCGATGTTCTGATGTCCAAAAGTTATTTTCGGTCATAAGAGACAGTAGCAGCAACGTTATATGCAAAATAAGTTACAAACTATGCAAAAAAAATCATAAAATAACACAGTTGGTTAGGAGCCCGTAAAACGGCAGCCATCAACTCCAGCGCCATTAGATGTGTGTGTGTGTGTGTTTGTGCCTGTGTCTCCCACCCTCTCTCTAGCTTGGCGTTCCTGGTCCAGGAGGGATATGAGGACAACATTGTCATTGCCCACGACATCCACACCAAGAACCGTCTCACCAAGTACGGAGGGCACGGCTACTCACACATACTGAAGAACATCGTGCCCAAGATGCTGAGGAGAGGCATCAACCAGACCCAGGTGGACAAGATCCTCATAGACAACCCCAAACGCTGGCTCACATTCAAATGAAGGATCCGAATCAGATCACCCAGAAGATAAAGGCTGCTCCATAGGCCTTTATCCTTTTCAACAGCTACTGAATTCACAGTAAAAAAAAAAAAGTGTTTAGAAATGTTTTTTTACTTTCAAATTACCAAATGCAATTGATGTCAGAAGTTGCCATTTTTTATTCTTGCTACTTGTCTGTGATTTACTGAATCAAAGTGTTCTATTGAGAGGTAAACAAGGGAGAAAAAAAACTTGGATTGAACACTAAAAACATTCTCATAGCTGAGTGAGGAGTAACGTTAAATCAAATATATTTGTCACACAATTACTTGCCATGACTGAATCAAAGCTTCAATTCATGTTTGTAATTAATTATTAATACTGTAAGCAAATAAATTAAACCATCCAGCTAGAAAATAAGTCGTAGACTAAATCTAAATGTGGTGCAAATATACACAGAAACCAAATGTCATTTAACAAGACAAAGCGACAGTTTCTGCCCCAAACAAACTCAAGGACATGGACTGCACATCGTCTGCACTTGGTGCTCTACTCATAAATATGGTGCTTTCCGCTCTGACTAGTTTTAGTGAAAGCCATAGGAGCTAGGTTTGTAGTAATGACATTTAACAAAGATTCTTTGTGAAAAGTAGTGACATTGTTCCCGTTTTAGATTATAATGTTTTTTATTGCTAAAAGATATTGGGGTACCAAAAGTTTTCTTTATTAGTATGCTTGTTAGATGTGTTTTCCCGATGTCACACTGTGACTGGGTGGCTATAGGAGGGGATCTGGTTGGCTGGTAGATTGTGATGTCACCCAATGGGTTCCTATGGGAGGGGGCTGGTAGGTCATCCTGAAGGACATGGTCTTCCCTTCTGAGAACAGGTGGCATCACAGAGGGACTTCACCACATGAGCATTGACATCACAGCAGACAATACATAACCAGTGTGTCACTTTAGGACAGTGTGTGATAGGATTTAAAAAGTTAGGGAGTAGGAGTATATTCCCCCCCCCCCTGATACATCACCAAATCGAACATCATGGTAGTCTGCCATTCAGAGGAAAATGTGACCCAGGAATATTTTCTTACCATTTTTAATGCTCTGCTAAAATTTGAACTGTGTTTTACATGATAATAATGTACCAAAGTCATTAAAATTGGTTTTGATTTATTTTCTCTAGTGGCATGTTTTTCTTCCATATAATGTATCGTTTCCATTTCAAATACTGGCTGTGGACCTAATTAATCTTAGTGGAGTAGCACTTAATTCATTTTCCAGGAAAAGGTTGAATTGGACTGTATATGATGATAATGATAGCTCTTTTACACTTAATGCAGTAGTCTTATAAAGCATTAGTAATAGATCAGCACTGCAGTAAGATGCAGACAGAAACACATCAAACATTACTTCATACAGTATAGTTTTAATCACCTCTGAGTATTATTTCCTATTCTATAGACTAATATGAACTGAGATGTGTTACAAGACCAATTGAAATGAATTGATTAGTTGACCCAATGTCAAAAGCCATGGACAGCAATGAAGCATTAACACCATTCCTGTTTAACCTGCATTAATATTGGTTCATACAGATGAAACGTTCACTCATCACCTTCCTTGTTTCCACGTGTCCAAGTTTCTGTATTGGACATTGCATAATTTGGAGATTTTATGCACAAAACTAAATGTCCATTTGAATGTTAATTCAAAGGTTCACTTCTGACCTGACAAACCGTGCTTCTTAACACCCGCCAGCTTAACCCAGAAGCCAGCTGCACCAATGTGTCGGAGGAAACACTGTTCAACTGACAACCGAAGTCGGCCTGCAGGCACCCGGCCCGCCACATGGAGTCGCTAGAGCGCGATGAACCGTGCTACAATATCTTCAAAATGGTCACAGCGATTCCCTGTGCATGAGTGTTTGGAGGGAGAGATGGTGATAGCTCTGATATTAGATGCATGTTGAGGGTAATGTACTCCAATTCATATATTATGTGATCTCTTCCATCAAAAGGAGAGAGAGAGATTTTTGCAATTTCATCTTTGAACATCCACTAAGAGTCATGCTGTTTGTAGAATGGCGTTTCTGGATGGCCACAGAGGACATGGGCAGTAAGTTTTCTTGGTACCTGGCCACACCTCAGCTCCTCCTGTGACCAATTAATCACTGGAGAAAATCAATAAAGCCACAGAGGGAGAGCATTAGGTGGGAGTTGGTTGTAGGGCATGTTTCCCCATACACATTAGCAGTGGCAATTTTAGCATGTAAATCTTGGTGGGGCAAACTCCCACATTTTTTGGGGATGCATGCCAGCAAATCCACAACACAACACTAAACAGACATTAGTTGCACGATAAAGGTGACAAATGGTGCCCAGAAACAGTTAGGGCCTACATAAAGCTGTCCAGACAGCAGAGCTTTCTTTTAAGCACCATGGAGTGAATCCTTACCACCTGGCTGTCAGGAGAGCCATGTCTGGCAGTGAAACCGTGAATTCAGCCTCATTTACTGCCTTTAAAAAAACATGGCTGATATGGCTGACTTGCTTAAATAAATGTGGTTTCTACTGACAATTGAGATGTACAAACTATGACATAAGGGGACGACGAGCGAATAAGAGGCAATCTAGGACGGACGTCAGTAGTTCAGCACTTTTGAGATGTACAACGAGAGAATTCAGAACATGGGCCGTTCTTACAGTATTCTCCCTATACACCAAGTCAGAACTGTAGGATAAATAAAGGGGTCAAATAAGCAGACAGTGAAAGCTATTACAATATTGGATGATTATATTATAGGCTACATGTGCACCATCAAGTCAGAACAGTAGGCTAAGTTATGAGTGTGAAAGGGAACAAATATTTAGGATGAGACACATGGGCACAACAACTTACTACACAACATACACTTAGTATTACTTTCTTAGCTACAGTATACATATCTCCCTGGAATATTACATAATATATGGAACAGCATACAATACATTTTTGGACCATGGTGCTGTGCTCACTTGAATAGGAAGGTGGCACGGCGATCTTTCATGTGGGCAAATTTTGTCATGAAACTTTGTCATCAAAGTTTGGCATTCTCTGGATTTATGGTGCTTTCAAGATAACTGGGAACTCGGAACTCGAATTATGACGTCAGTGATCTTCAGGTCAGAGCTCTAGAAAGAGGTGCGACTTTGAATTCTGAGTTGGATGACCGTTCAAAACGTGTTTTCCCAGTTGTCTTGAAGTCACTGAAGTCTAAGATTTCCCAGTTACGAGTTTCTAGTTGTTTTGAACGCAGCAGAAGTCATTCTAGGTTGACAGCATGGCCAATATTCAACCTTTTATGGCCCAATTTAATGTTTATCCTTTTAAGCTTGGAAAAGAGACCCTTAAACCCAGACTTTGGACCACACATCCATTCCATGGAATAGCAGGCTAGTGATTGCTTTGCAATGCTTGCAGTTAGCCATGGATTCCTTCCAAACCACTCATTGTTCAATTTGCGATTTCCAACTTATTTTCTCATGTTTATGTCCAATGGCCGATGAGCACCGATATGTTTTAGATCATTTCTCTTCATATGACAAGGATGGAAAAGGATTTGGCAGTAGATTGTCAACTTAATTCATGATTATGACTGCTTTCTTGCTTGCAAAAATGTTGAAAGTATGATGTTGATATGATCAGTCCAGTCAAAGCTACAGTAGATATAACGTGATTTGACATTTTATCTGTATCCAATGACCTTGAGCCTTCTTGGATGGGCCCTTCTAATGTAACTCTATGGCAGCACCCAAGAGGCTTGAATTTTCGAGCTCTACCCGTAGGTTTTGCAGTTATGATGTAGTTCTGTGTCCCCATGGGTGACGGAACAGTGAGCCAATCACGGTGCAACTAGAGAACATTAGCAACCCCTACGCTCCATATTTTCTGCTGGCTGCCCCACCAGCACAGAAATCAAATCAAATGTTATTTGTCACATGCACATGTTTAGCAGATGTTATTGCAGGTGTAGCGAAATGCTTGTGTTCCTAGCTCCAACAGTACAGTAATGTCTAACAATTCACAACAATACACACAAATCTAAAAGTAAAATAATGAAATTAAGAAATATATAAATATTAGGACAAGCAATGTCGGAGTGGCATTGACTAAAACACAGTAGAATAGAATACAGTATATACATATGAAATTAGTAAAGCAGTATGTAAACATTATTAAAGTGACCAGTGATTCCATGTCTAAGGTGCAGGGTTGAGTAACCGGGTGGTAGCCGGCTAGTGATGGCTATTTAACAGTCCGATGGGCTTGAGATAGAAGCTGTTTTTCAGTCTCTCCGTCCAAGATTTGATACTTCTGTACTGACCTCTCCTGGATGATAGCGGGGTGAACAGGCCGTGGCTCGGGTGGTTGATGTCCTTTATGATCTTTTTGGCCTTCCTGTGACATCGGGTGCTATAGGTGTCTTGGAGGGCAGGCAGTGTGTGCCCGGTGATGCGTTGGGCAGACTGCACCACCTTCTGGAGAGCGCTGCGTTTGTGGGCGGTGTGGTTGTCGTACCAGGTGGTGATAAAAGTTTGTGAGGGTCTTAGGGGCCAAGCCATATTTCTTCAGCCTCCTGAGGTTGAAGAGGCGCTGTTGCACCTTCTTCTCCACACGGTCTGTGTGGGTGGACCATTTCAGATCATTAGTGATGTGTACACCGAGGAACTTGAAGCTTTCCACCATCTCCACTGCGGTCCCGTCGGTGTTGATAGGGGAGAGCTCCCTCTGCTTTCTCCTGAAGTCCACGATCAGCTCCTTCGTTTTGTTGATGTTGAGGGAAAGGTTATTTTCCTGGCACCACTCTGCCAGGGCCCTCACTTCCTCCCTGTAGACTGTCTCGTCATTGTTGGTAATCAGTCCTACTATGGTTGTGTCATCTGAAAACTTGATGATTGAGTTGGAGGCGTGTGGGGCCACGCAGTCATGGGTGAACAGGGAGTACATGAGGTGGCTGAGTATGCACCCTTGTGGGGCCCCTGTGTTGAGGATCAGTGAAGTGGAAGTGTTGTTTCCTATCTTCACCACCTGTGGGCAACCTGTCAGGAACTCCAGGACCCAGTTGCACAGGGCAGGTTTCAGACTCAGGGCCCCGAGCTTGATGATGAGCTTGGAGGGTACTATGGTGTTTAAGGCTGAGCTATAGTCAATGAACGGTATTCTTACATACAGTTGAAGTCGGAAGTTTACATACACCTTAGCCAAATACATATAAACTCAGTTTTTTACCATTCCTGACATTTAATCAGAGTAAAAATTCCCTGTTTTAGGTCAGTTAGGATCACCCCTTTATTTTAAGAATGTGAAATGTCAGAATAATAGTAGAGAGAATTATTTATTTCCGCTTTTATTTCTTTCATCACATTCCCAGTGGGTCAGAAGTTTACATACACTCAATTAGTATTTGGTAGCATTGCCATTAAATTGTTTAACTTGGGTCAAACATTTTGGGTAGCCTTCCACAAGCTTCCCACAATACGTTGGGTGAATTTTGGCCATTCCTCCTGACAGAGCTGGTGTAACTGAGTCAGGTTTGTAGGCCTCCTTGCTCACGCACACTTTTTCAGTTCTGCCCATAAATGTTCTATAGGATTGAGGTCAGGGCTTTGTGATGGCCACTCCAATACCTTAACTTTGTTGTCCTTAAGCCATTTTGACACAACTTTGGAAGTATGCTTGGGGTCATTGTCAATTTTTTTTAAAATAAAGAAATATTTCACCTTTATTTAACCAGGTAGGCTAGCTGAGAACAAGTTCTCATTTGCAACTGCGACCTGGCCAAGATAAAGCATAGCAGTGTGAACAGACAACACAGAGTTACACATGGAGTAAACAATTAACAAGTCAATAACACAGTAGAAAAAAGGGGAGTCTATATACAATTGTGTGCAAAAGGCATGAGGAGGTAGGCGAATAATTACAATTTTGCAGATTAACACTGGAGTGATAAATGATCAGATGGTCATGTACAGGTAGAGATATTGGTGTGCAAAAGAGCAGAAAAGTAAATAAATAAAAACAGTATGGGGATGAGGTAGGTAAAAATGGGTGGGCTATTTACCGATAGACTATGTACAGCTGCAGTGATCGGTTAGCTGCTCAGATAGCAGATGTTTGAAGTTGGTGAGAGAGATAAAAGTCTCCAACTTCAGCGATTTTTGCAATTCGTTCCAGTCACAGGCAGCAGAGAACTGGAACGAAAGGCGGCCAAATGAGGTGTTGGCTTTAGGGATGATCAGTGAGATACACCTGCTGGAGCGCGCGCTACGGATGGGTGTTGCCATCGTGACCAGTGAACTGAGATAAGGCGGAGCTTTACCTAGCATGGACTTGTAGATGACCTGGAGCCAGTGGGTCTGGCGACGAATATGTAGCAAGGGCCAGCCGACTAGAGCATACAAGTCGCAGTGGTGGGTGGTATAAGGTGCTTTAGTGACAAAACAGATGGCACTGTGATAAACTGCATCCAGTTTTCTGAGTAGAGTGTTGGAAGCAATTTTGTAGATGACATCGCCGAAGTCGAGGATCGGTAGGATAGTCAGTTTTACTAGGGTAAGTTTGGCGGCGTGAGTGAAGGAGGCTTTGTTGCGGAATAGAAAGCCGACTCTTGATTTGATTTTCGATTGGAGATGTTTGATATGAGTCTGGAAGGAGAGTTTACAGTCTAGCCAGACACCTAGGTACTTATAGATGTCCACATATTCAAGGTCGGAACCATCCAGGGTGGTGATGTTGGTCAGGCGTGCGGGTGCAGGCAGCGAACGGTTGAAAAGCATGCATTTGGTTTTACTAGCGTTTAAGAGCAGTTGGAGGCCACGGAAAGAGTGTTGTATGGCATTGAAGCTCGTTTGGAGGTTAGATAGCACAGTGTCCAAGGACGGGCCGGAAGTATATAGAATGGTGTCGTCTGCGTAGAGGTGGATCAGGGAATCGCCCGCAGCAAGAGCAACATCATTGATATATACAGAGAAAAGAGTCGGCCCGAGGATTGAACCCTGTGGCACCCCCATAGAGACTGCCAGACGACCGGACAGCATGCCCTCCGATTTGACACACTGAACTCTGTCTGCAAAGTAATTGATGAACCAGGCAAGGCAGTCATCCGAAAAACCGAGGCTACTGAGTCTGCCGATAAGAATATGGTGATTGACAGAGTCAAAAGCCTTGGCAAGGTCGATGAAGACGGCTGCACAGTACTGTCTTTTATCGATGGCGGTTATGATATCGTTTAGTACCTTGAGCGTGGCTGAGGTGCACCCGTGACCGGCTCGGAAACCAGATTGCACAGCGGAGAAGGTACGGTGGGATTCGAGATGGTCAGTGACCTGTTTGTTGACTTGGCTTTCGAAGACCTTAGATAGGCAGGGCAGGATGGATATAGGTCTGTAACAGTTTGGGTCCAGGGTGTCTCCCCCTTTGAAGAGGGGGATGACTGCAGCAGCTTTCCAATCCTTGGGGATCTCAGACGATATGAAAGAGAGGTTGAACAGGCTGGTAATAGGGGTTGCGACAATGGCGGCGGATAGTTTCAGAAATAGAGGGTCCAGATTGTCAAGCCCAGCTGATTTGTACGGGTCCAGGTTTTGCAGCTCTTTCAGAACATCTGCTATCTGGATTTGGGTAAAGGAGCTCCTGGAGAGGCTTGGGCGAGTAGCTGCGGGGGGGGGGGGCGGAGCTGTTGGCCGAGGTTGGAGTAGCCAGGCGGAAGGCATGGCCAGCTGTTGAGAAATGCTTGTTGAAGTTTTTGATAATCATGGCTTTATCGGTGGTGACCGTGTTACCTAGCCTCAGTGCAGTGGGCAGCTGGTAGGAGGTGCTCTTGTTCTCCATGGACTTCACAGTGTCCCAGAACTTTTTGGAGTTGGAGCTACAGGATGCAAACTTCTGCCTGAAGAAGCTGGCCTTAGCTTTCCTGACTGACTGCGTGTATTGGTTCCTGACTTCCCTGAACAGTTGCATATCACGGGGACTATTCGATGCTATTGCAGTCCGCCACAGGATATTTTTGTGCTGGTCGAGGGCAGTCAGGTCTGGAGTGAACCAAGGGCTATACCAAGGGCTATAGTTCTGCATTTTTTGAACGGAGCATGCTTATCTAAAATGGTGAGGAAGTTACTTTTAAAGAATGACCAGGCATCCTCAACTGACGGGATGAGGTCAATGTCCTTCCAGGATACCCGGGCCAGGTCGATTAGAAAGGCCTGCTCACAGAAGTGTTTTAGGGAGCGTTTGACAGTGATGAGGGGTGGTCGTTTGACTGCGGCTCCTTAGCGGATACAGGCAATGAGGCAGTGATCGCTGAGATCCTGGTTTAAGACAGCGGAGGTGTATTTGGAGGGCCAGTTGGTCAGGATGACGTCTATGAGGGTGCCCTTGTTTACAGATTTAGGGTTGTACCTGGTGGGTTCCTTGATGATTTGTGTGAGATTGAGGGCATCTAGCTTAGATTGTAGGACTGCCGGGGTGTTAAGCATATCCCAGTTTAGGTCACCTAACAGAACAAACTCTGAAGCTAGATGGGGGGGGCGATCAATTCACAAATGGGGTCCAGGGCACAGCTGGGAGCTGAGGGGGGTCGGTAGCAGGCGGCAACAGTGAGAGACTTATTTCTGGAGAGAGTAATTTTCAAAATTAGTAGTTTAAACTGTTTGGGTATGGACCTGGAAAGTATGACATTACTTTGCAGGCTATCTCTGCAGTAAACTGCAACTCCTCCCCCTTTGGCAGTTCTATCTTGACGGAAAATGTTATAGTTGGTATGGAAATCTCCAAATTTTTGGTGGCCTTCCTGAGCCAGGATTCAGACATGGCAAGGACATCAGGATTAGCAGAGTGTGCTAAAGCAGTGAGTAAAACAAACTTAGGGAGGAGGCTTCTGATGTTGACATGCATGAAACCAAGGCTTTTTCGATCACAGAAGTCAACAAATGAGGGTGCCTGGGGACATGCAGGGCCTGGGTTTACCTCCACATCACCCGCGGAACAGAGGAGGAGTAGAATGAGGGTGCGGCTAAAGGCTATCAAAACTGGTCGCCTAGAGCATTGGGGACAGAGAATAAAAGGAGCAGATTTCTGGGCATGGTAGAATATATTCAGGGCATAATGCGCAGACAGGGGTATGGTGGGGTGCGGGTACAGTGGAGGTAAGCCCAGGCACTGGGTGATGATGAGAGAGGTTGTATCACTGGACATGCTGGTTGTAATGGGTGAGGTCACCGCATGTGTGGGAGGTGGGACAAAGGAGGTATCAGGGGTATGAAGAGTGGAACTAGGGGCTCCATTGTAAACTAAAACAATGATAACTAACCTGAACAACAGTATACAAGGTATATTGACATTTGAGAGAGACATACAGCGAGGCATACAGTAATCACAGGTGTTGAATTGGGAGAGCTAGCTAAAACAGTAGCTAAAACAGTAGGTGAGACAACAACAGCTAATCAGCTAGCACAACAACAGCAGGTAAAATGGCGTTGACTAGGCAGGGAGGGTCGGATTAACTACACACAGAGCCTGAGTGCGGCTGGGGCCGACAGATAAAACATAAACAAGCAGTATGAAGTACCGTGATTAATGGACAGTCCAGCATGCATCAGCTATGTAGCCAAGTGATCAGTGTCCAGGGGGCAGCGGTGGATGGGGCAGGGAAGCTGGACTGGCGAGTATTATCCAGGTTAAAAAACTGGCTGGCTGTGCAGAAGGTAAAAGGTAAAAGCCGCTAGCAGTGGCTAACAATGACTAAATAGCTTGTAGCTAGTTAGCTGGTTAGCTTCTGGAGGTTCTTGAGTGTGTTCTAAAAATTACAAATGATAGCGATTCCGTATCACATTGGGTGAGGCAGGTTACCGGAAGGTATAAACAAATAAAAAATCGAAAAGAGATTGAAAGTAAATATGGGTCCAGTGAGTGTTTGGGAAGTGGCGATTCAGACGGTTAGCAGGCCTGTGCTAACAAGCTAACAGTTAGTAGGCCGGGGCTAAACAAGGTAGCAGTTAGCGGACCGGGGCTAAACAAGGTAGCAGTTAGCGGACCGGGGCTAAACAAGCTAGCAGTTAGCAGGCCGAATTAGCAAGCAAGGAGATAGCAAGGGCTAGAAAGTTAGCCTTTGGGGGGCGTCGCGATGGGGTGAGTCTGTTTATGCCTCTTCATGCGGTGACATCGATAGACCGGTCGTGGGTCCGGATATTGTAGCCCAGGAGTATGCTTCGGTGGTAGCACAGGAGCTCTGGCCGGGCTAGCTTCAAGCTAAGTGGGTGGAAACGCTAGCCAGGAGTAATCATCCGGGGTTGCGGTTAGCTAGTTAGCTAGTTGTGAAGATCCAGCTGAAAATGTTCCGTTTGCGGTGGGAATCCGGTGGGAATCCGGGGATAAAAAATATATAGGTCCGTTATGCTCTGGTTAGAGTCGCGTTGTTCGAACTGGCGAGAGCTTTCCCAGCTAAAGGTTAGCAGATGACCAGTTAGCTGAAGACCGCTAGCAATGGTGTGCTGACTGATACCTGGTAGTTAGCTGGCTAGCTTCAGTTGAGGGGATCCGGATCCGAAGTAAATATAAGTACTTTAGAAAAAATAGCTACATTGGGTGAGGCGTTGAGAAGTTGAGGTTTAGCAAAATGTTTTAAAAGATATGCGAGTAAAAATACGTTAAACATAAAAAAAAAAAAAGATATATACAAGGGACACGACACGACAAGACGTCCGACTGCTATGCCATCTTGGATTCCTAATGGAAGACTCATTTGTGACCAAGCTTTAACTTCCTGACTGATGTCTTGAGATGTTGCTTCAATATATCCACATAATTTCCCTGCCTCATGATGCCATCTATTTTGTGAAGTGCACCAGTCCCTCCTGCAGCAAAGCACTCCCATAACATGATGCTGCCAACCCCATGCTTCATGGTTGGGATGGTGTTCTTCAGCTCGCAAGACTCCCCCTTTTTCCTCCAAACATAACAATGGTCATTGTGGCCAAACAATTATATTTTTGTTTCATCAGACCAGAGGACATTTCTCCAAAATGTACGATCTTTGTCCCCATGTGCAGTTGCAAACCGTAGTCTGGCTTTTGGCAGTTTTGGAGCAGTGGCTTCTTCCTTGCTGAGCGGCCATTCAGGTTATGTCGATATAGGACACGTTTTACTGTGGATATAGATACTTTTGTACCTGTTTCCTCCAGCATATTCACAAGGTCCTTTGCTGTTGTTCTGGGATTGATTTGCACTTTTCAAACCAAATTATGTTCATCTCTAGGATACAGAAAGCGTCTCCTTCCTGAGTGGTAGGACGGCTGCGTGGTCCCATGGTGTTTATTCTTGCGTACTATTGTTTGTACAGATGAATGTGGTACCTTCAGGCATTTGGAAATTGCTCCCAAGGATGAACCAGACTTGTGGAGGTCTACAATTTTTTTCAGAGGTCTTGGCTGATTTCTTTTGATTTTCCCATGATGTCAAGGAAAGCGGCACTGAGCTTGAAGGTAGGCCTTGAAATACATCCACAGGTACACCTCCAATTGACTCAAATGATGTCAATTAGCCTATCAGAATCTTCTAAAGCCATTACACCATTTTCTGGAATTTTCCAAGCTGTTTAAAGGCACAGTCAATTTAGTGTATGTTAACTTCTGTCCCACTGGAATTGTGATACAGTGAATTATAAGTGAAATAATCTGTCTGTAAACAATTGTTGGAAAAATTACTTGTGTCAGTTCAATGGCGATTGAACTGAAGTGGGTCTAGGGTGTCAGGTAAGGCAGAGGTGATATGATCCTTAACTAGCCTCTCAAAGCACTTCATGACAACAGAAGTGAGTGCTATTGGTTGATAGTCATTTAGTTCAGTTACCTTTGATTTCTTGGGTACAGGAACAATGGTGGACATCTTAAAGCAAGTGGGGACAGCAGACTGGGATAGGGAGAGATTGAATATGTCCGTAACCACTCCAGCAAGCTGGTCTGTACATGCTCTGAGGACACAGCTAGGGATGCCGTCTGGGCCGGTGGCTTTGTGACACGCTTAAATGTCTTACTCATGTCAGCCACGAGAAGGCCCACAGTTCTTGGAAGCTGACTGTGTTGATGGCACTGTGTTATCCTCAAAGCGGGCAAAGAAGGTGTTTAGCTTGTCCGGGAGCAAGACATTGGTGTCCCTGACGTGGCTGGTGTTCCCTTTGTAATCTGTGATTGTCTGTGGACCCTGTCAGATACGTCTTGTGTCTGAGCCGTTGAATTGCGACTCCACTTTGTCTCTGTACTGACGTTTTGCCTGTTTGATTGCCTTACAGAGGGAATAACTACACTGTTTGTATTCAACCATATTCCCAGTCACCTTGCCATGGTTAAATGCGGTGCTTCACGCTTTCAGTTTAGCACAAATGCTGCCATCTATCCACGGTTTCTGTTTTGGGTAGGTTTTAATAGTCACAGTGGGAACAACATCCCCTATACACTTCCTTATAAACTCAGTCACCATGTCCGTGTATACATCAATGTTATTATCCGAGGCAACCCGGAACATATCCCAGTCTGTGTGATCAAAACAATCTTGAAGCATGTATTCCGAATGGTCAGACTTGTGCTGAATGGACCTTAACACGGGTACCTCCTGTTTTAGTTTCTGTCTATATGAAGGGAGAAGCAAAATGGAGTCGTGATCTGATTTGCCGAAGGGAGGGCGGGGGATGGCCTTGTATGCATCCCGGAACAGAGAATATCAGTGGTCAAGTATTTTCCCAGTGCGAGTACTACAGTCAATGTGTTGATAGAACTTTGTGAAAGCACTGAGCTAGGCTGAAACACCTGCATTTTGTAGCTGCGTTACTCAAGAAAGCAAAAAAGATACTGTTTGTTTACGGCTTTAGTAACGCAATTATTATATAAAATGTTTTACATTGTTTGCAAACTGACGTATTAATGCCAAAATAACATGCAAAACAGGCTAAATAAATAAACACGTATTTATTTATTTTGCTAAATAGGTGGAGATCAAATGCACATTAGCTAGGTTTCCATCCAACTAGCGACAGATTTTCATGCAAATATTATAAAATCGCGCTTTGTGTTTCCTTCAAATTGACTCGAGGATAAAAGGCTGTGTGTGAGGACGTTGCCTACATAAAAATACCTTTTGCAGTCAAATGTTTTTAAAAAAACAGGTTAAATGGGTTTCCATCGCATTTTCTACTTTAATGATGGTTTTCTCACAAAAAATGTTGCATTATATAGGGAGTCTGCCCACTCTGATATTGGCACGTGCACTCTAGCCTAGAGCTCACAGATGGGCCAACAGTGCAGGTTTATAGCCTACCCTACATTATGATATTATGGACAAAAGAGCGATATTATTTTTATTTGTCAATAGGCAGCAAAGCATCAAAGCGTCACCAGGATAAGACCCTGGATATGTATTGGAAAGGCTCTTCAAACTCATCACCTTACACTTTCACCACCCTGTGAAGTTCATCATCACTTATTTCACCTGCAGCCTATTAAACTGCATGCTTTCCTGGCAAGTCGTATAGGGAGGACCACACAATGTCATCGCGTGACTCCCAAGTTTACTTCGATTTGATGGTTATTATATCAATATTTGCGCATAAGCATTTCCGCCGACGTTTCTCTCATAATTAATTTTACCCACATAAAAAGATTCCACCATGTCTACCATATTTTGTTTTGTTGTCGTTTGGAAAGTTTACTGAGAAGTGTTCTGTTTCCATCAGGCCTGTCATAAAAAATATATATCCGACATGTAGGCTGTAACGAATACGCAGGGAAGCAGATGCAGAAGGGGAGTTTATTAATAATAATAATCATAATAAACATGACGAAAACACAAAATAGGAGCCATGTACTGAACAATACTGCCTAATGACTAAGGCTAAAGAGGGCTATATGGAGGGAGTGTAATCAGGGTGGTGATGAAGTCCAGGTGTGGTTAGCGATGGGGAGCAGGTGGTTAGTAGATGGCAACTTCGAGCTCTGGAGGGAGGGAGCAGGTGGAGGCGTGACATAGGCCTACTTTACTTGCTTAAAAAGGTTGGAAACCTGGTTAGTGAAAGATAAATAACTGGATAAACTACCTCTGAATGATAACGCAATCACCCAAAAGACAGAAAGAGAGATAAGCTCATTAATTGAAGTTGTTCAGATATTAAATTCGGTCTTGGGGTGAGACATTAAACCGATGTCCTAGACATTTTATCTGTCTCATCTATATTTTTTTACTTCTTGGATATAGGGGGCGCTCTTTTAATTTATGGATAAAAAAACGTGCCCGTTTTAAGCGCAATATATTTTTGCGTAATCTTCAGCTGCAGGCATTTTCCCATGGGATTCAGAGGAGAAAGCACACTTCCACGAACGATATATCATCGAAGAGATATGTGAAAAACACCTTGAGGATTGATTCTAAACAATGTTTACCATGTTTCAGTCGATATTATGGAGTTAATTTGGAAAAAAGTTTGGCGTTTTGATGACTGAATTTTCAGGGTTTTTTGGTAGCCAAACGTGATGTACAAAACGGAGCGATTTCTCCTACACAAATAATATTTTTGGACAAACTGAACATTTGCTATCTAACTGAGAGTCTCCTCATTGAAAACATCCGAAGTTGTTCAAAGGTAAATGATTTTATTTGAATGCTTTTCTTGTTTTTGTGAAAATGTTGCCCGCACAATGCTAACGCTAAATGCTACGCTAGCTATCAATACTGTTACACAAATGCTTGTTTTGCTATGGTTGAAAAGCATATTTAGAAAATCTGAGATGACAGTGTTGTTAACAAAAGGCTAAGCTTGAGAGCTAGCATATTTATTTCATTTCATTTGCGATTTTCATGAATAGTTAACGTTGTGTTATGCTAATGAGCTGTGGGGATAATTACACTAACAAAAGTAAGAGTTGATCTAATATTAAGTCATAATCTAAGTAAGTTAGATCTATTAGGGGAGCCTAAAGATTATATAATCCATTTTGTATAAAGCAGTCAAATTTAAGGTGAGTGTGTTTGGGGGAAAGTGCCCCAATCCAATGCAAATCAATGGTACCTAAATTAGCATTTTCCAAATCATGTCCAAATCATCTACAATTAACTTAATTGAGTTAAACAGTCATTTTTCTGACACTTTAGGATCATTTGGACATGATTTGGCACGAAAATTAGAAGAGGCACCTTACATCAAAACCTCATCATAGTGAAGATATTAATAGTGAGATGTGCAATGATTTAATTAATTAAAAGGAGTCAGAGTAAATAAGTATTTTATCAATTAATAATCTGTCCTGTTTGTTGGATTGTCCACATTGTTCAAAGGATGTAGGCCTAACCACCATGGTGCTTTTCACACAATCAGCTCTTTCTGCAGAATCTTTACATGGATATGTGTCAAATTGTATGTACTCCCCCTGTGACCACACCACCAACCCCTCAGAGTGTGTCTTGTAGCTGATCAGTGGTTACATCACCTCTAGAACCTTCAATCAATTCCAATAAAAAAAATGGTCTGGGTTCTGAAATTAGAAACCTCTCAAACACAAAAGGACTGTGATCTGAGTTCATATTTCGCAGAATGTATTTTTTGGGGTGCTTGTAGTTGCTTATGTGTTTTTGACATCAAACATATGGTGCTACGTGGACTTAGTGCTCGGCATCCTGAGACAGTAAAATGAACCTGCCATGCAAAAACTGCAAAGGATTATTACAGAGAGAAACTAGACAAAAACAAATCCCCCAAATGAAAAAAGAGGATGGATTCTTAAAGGAGCACCAATCAATGTTCCACTTGCTGATGACATCAGGGGGGGGGGGTATGTCACACTCTCTGCCAATGCAATTGAGCGGTGGCGAGGAGCTTAGTGGCAAATTAGATGGAAGATTGTCAACATGCCAGGGGAACACAGGGACACCGATCGATCAGGCCAGCCTGGGAATAACTAATTACCCTGGCTGCAAGAGGTTCTGAGGTGCTGTTGGAGCCACAGAGAAACCAGATAACATCCTAGCAATCTCCTACTCTACTTGCTTTCACTCGCTCTTAATATTTCGTACTCCTTTCATTAGGCATAGGCCTACATGTGTTACGTAAAATACAGACTCTGGCATGTTGAAATGTGATGGCAGAGGTTTATGGATGAGTATGAGAGTGTAGGTGAAAACGGTGCCGGGGGAGAGGTGAGAAAAGAGGTGGGGTTTGGTGATTGAACAGAGTTCGGTGGGAAAGAAGAGAGAGAGAGAGGGATGAGGAAAGAGAGAAGACAGAAAAACAATAAGATGCAAAAAAAATTATTGAAGTGTGTGATGGAAAAGGAGTGGTGTAGAAAACAGAAGGGGATAATAGAAGACTATAATAGTTTGCTACAGGGAGCTAGACAAGTGGCAAATCAGACAATTATAGGAAAACCACACAGACGTAAGTTGCCTTCCCCTCTCCTTCACTCTTCAAGTCTGCAATTACATTCAAACCCAACTACTGAGCATTAAATCAGGCTCAGCTCAGTTCAGCAATTTCTCCATCACACCCTGATTTCAACATGAGTGGTGGCTGCATTTGGGTTGGGTACCAGCTCTGAAAGTAGCCACGCTTAGCAAACTACACTATCATCCATCACATGCGACCTTGAAGATGCATGGAAGCGAACTGTAGTAGTAGAGAGGCAGGGAAACAGAGACAGAGCCACGGCAAGTCATCATTAATATGAGAATTGCAAGTTAGGCTTTTGTTCAAGAGCCGGCAAAATGGTGCAGCCTGATGTTGACCGTCCCTCTGCTGACCCCGTTTTATGGTGACTTTGACCCCCACAAATATTTTGTTTAGGGGGTAGATCAGCTTTTATATTGCAGATAGATTGTAGCTTCCATCAATGTAATTGTCTGCATCCCTTCCAATCCCCCATATATTTTTTTGCAGGTATATTTACATACAGTACCAGTCAAAAGTTTGGACACACCTACTAATTCAAGGGTTTTTCTTGATTTTTACTCTTTCTACATTGTAGAACAATAGTGAAGATATCAAAACTATGAAGTAAAACATATGGATTCATGTAGTAACCAAAATAGTGTTAAAAGAAATCCAAATATATTTTAGATTCTTCAAAGTAGCCACCCTTTGCCTTGATGACAGCTTTGTAACACTCTTGGCATTCTCTCAACCAGCTTCACCTGGAATGTTTTTCCAACAGTCTTGACATATGCACATATGCTCAGCACTTGTTGTCTGCTTTTCCTTCACTCTGCATTCCAACCTATACCAAACCATCTCAATTGGGTTTAGGTAGGGTGATTGAGGAGGCCAGGTCATCTGATGCAGCACTCCATCACTCTCCTTCTTGGTCAAATAGCCCTTACACAGCCTGGAGGTGTGTTGGGTCATTGTCCTATTGAAAAACAAATGATAGTCCCAATAAGCGCAAACCAGATGGGATGGCGTATCGCTGCAGGATGTTGTGGTAGCCATGCTTGTTTTTGCTAAAAGTATTAGTATATTATTGATCGATTGACTATGACTTTTCAGATCACACAGTAGTGCTATCTGCAGGGTTAGCTCCAGGTGAATATTTCAATTCCTCAACCATTCCTGGATCTGTGACCAAAAACAAGCTAGATATGGACCAAATCAAATGATCTTAATGACTATGTCTCTTCGCAGCAAAATCTGCAGAGCTTGGAAGGTTGTACCCTCCATATCAATAACATTCTATTGGTTGCAAGAATTTTGTATAATAATTTAAATTGAAAAATTATACGTTTTGAATCCGCCGTCGTTTTGCGTATCAGTTCATAAACCATGTGCCATGGAATCGCTACGTCAAAAATCTCTTCCCAACTATTTTGCAATCTATATAGCACGGCTGTCAATGTTTTGGTCCTTAAATGAAACTGGTATAGTTTTTAAAATTTATGACAGTTATGGTCTTTAATGCAGGGCCGACGGACAAGTTCCTTACTTTTTCCCCCTTCCACTTTCCTCTTCCATTTTTTGCTGTAATTTTGCAAGTAGTTGTTTCTAATTTTTGGTGAGCAGACATTTCCATGTGTTTCTGTTAGCCGCATATGTCACATTACCCCACGAGTCCTATTTATGATATAATTTACGAAGATTATACATTCTTTTTAAAACATTCTTTAAAAAAATAACGTAGTTTTTTTAATCAATTACTATATTTGAGTTTAACCACAATATTTGTTGTATTATTTTTTTGTATTTTCTGGTGGATTCAATGGAAATTGCAAATATACAGGTTGCCTTTTGTCGTCCTACTCTGACCAAGGTCAGATCAAACGAGTTGATGGTGACTGTGTAAAACAAGTTCACCCAATGCAATTAGTGAGGACAGGGACGTGTGGCTGACTGGACGTATCGAGCCGGGAGGGGGGATTGTAAAGAGCTACAGAAAGACGAAGAGGTGGTTAATTAGGAAAGGGGCTATGATTTGTCAGGGATAATGAAAGTTGGCAGCCACTGTAGAGGACAGGAGAGAGAAAGCGCTTTACAGATTAAAAGCTATCCCCCTCCCTTAAGAAATAAAGTATATGTCCAACAATATCTTGATCATTGTAGATTATAGCTATAAGATGGAAGTGGGGGTTATACAAAGCACGGCTGTCAATGTTTTTGGTCCTTAAATGAAACTGGTATACTTTTCTATTTATGACAGTTATGGTCTTTAATGCAGGGCCGACAGACAAGTTCAATAAATAAATTCACGTGACATCATTAGAGATAATATTAACAGGAATTGAACTCTCAATAAAACCTGTGAAAGCAGGCCAGCCCTCAAGGAGAGCTCAACCTCGGGGGACAACCTCTCCCAGCGTGTGTGTGCGCGCGCAGTAGGCTCCTGACTCACTCCCCATGATAACTGCCATGAGCTGTTGTTCTTCTTCATAATTCTACAAATCCTTGACCGCATTTCTTTTCATTTTCATTCTCCTGCTGTTCAAAAACTGGTCTCTGATTCTTCTCCCTGCGGGCTCCTCTTTGTCCCGTTTTTTCCCCCATGAATTTGGTCTAAAGAATGTGAAGGTACGCTACTCAATTGAAAGTCAAGGACATTCTTTGTAGTAGATGTATGGGTTGTGACAAGTGTGCCCTCTTGTGGAAGTCTAGCACTATGACGGAAAGTTCCACACAAAAAAAAGAGGCAAAAATGTTGTATTTATGTAGCAAAAATAATAAAATCATATTTCAATTAAAATCATTATGTGAAAGCTTCTCTTACATAATACTATCTTATACAGTATCTTACTACAATACTGACAAAACAATTTCTACAGAGTCTGGAAATAATCTAGTAGCTCTTTCCATTTCATACACTACTACTAGTCCAGCGTGGCTCAGTTGGTAGGGCATGGTGCTCGCGACGCCAGGGTTGTTGGTTTGATTCCCATGGGGGACCAGTATGAAAATGTATGCTCTCACTACTGTAAGTTGCTCTGGTTAAGAGTGTGTGCTAAATGACTAAAATGTACTGTACTGTCATACTGGCCTTGACTTGTGTGATCATGCCACACAAGTGTGTGCACAGACACACAACCGAGGTGACAATGAACATCAATTCAATCAAGTTATGTGTGTCAGATAAATTTGATATGTCCCAACATTTAAAAAAAACTACAACTCCAAACTAAAAAAACTACAACTCCAAACTAAGTCTCCTTGGTGTTCACAACCACCACATTTTTACATGTACAGTCTGTGAGTCCACCATTCCTTGGAATCTTGTAGGCCTAGGAGTTAAAGTGCATTGTCATGGTGACCGAAGATGTAGGCACTTATTGACAGATTTCTGATAGGTTGGCTGGTAGATTGTGCATATATTGGTCTGTGTCCTATTCTTTTCTGATTTGGTGAAAGTTAGGAAGTTAAGGAGGATGATTAAGAGTACTGCCGAGTGAATTTCTGGTGGAACTCCTTCACTTTAGCCAGTAAGAGCTTCAGCTTGTCTGTGGGCGGCAGAATGGTCATCCTGTAACAAGGAGGGAGAAAATGAAAGAGAACATCATTAAAGAGCTTGTAAAATAAATAGTATACTCCACACCGTGGTAATCTACAACAGCTTAGACTTGATGGATGACAGACGTTACTTATGTTGCACACATTCCTACTTTGGGATGTATGCCCATTTTATGCTGAGAGAGGTTGTGATAACATGTTTGAGTAAACTGCGATGGCCATACCTGAAGTGGTAGGTCCCGTCTTTCTGTCCAAAGCCACTTCCCGGCACCAGACAGATGCCAGTCTCCTCCAACATCTTCATACAGTAGAACATGTCCGGTGCCTGGCCCAGAGCCTGGAGAGAGAAGCAGAAATGACAGTATTTAAAGCAGGCTCAGAAGCATAAGTGAATTACGGTATTGCAGTAGGTTCCACACGTCCATAGAGTAAGTATTTCACAACCAGATTTTTACAAAAGGATTTTGTGTCAAATGTCTTGCTTAATGTTTTTAGCCCTCTTTTATTAAAGCCTTTTCTTCGAATGGTTGCTCACAATGTAAAAGAGCGTTGTGATTTTTATCTGTAAACGAAAAGCGCTCTTCAAATGCAATTTATTATTATTATTAAAATAAAATGGAAATTCATTCCCTGAATTTGACTTGTTTCAGTTCCTAACAGCAGAGCAGAAGTAATTTGGGCTGACTAACCTTCGCCTCTTTGATGGCTTTCTGAGGCAGGCTGATGTTGGGGAACGAGTACATGGCTCCCTGGACAGGGTTACAGGTGATCCCAGGTACAGTGTTCAAAATTTCCTCTGTCAACTTGGCCTTCTCTGCCAGCAGACTGAGGATTGCTGTTCGCTCCTGGACACAGGGAAGACGGTGTGTGTGTGTGTGTGTGTGTGTGTGTGTGTGTGTGTGTGTGTGTGTGTGTGTGTGTGTGTGTGTGTGTGTGTGTGTGTGTGTGTGTGTGTGTGTGTGTGTGTGTGTGTGTGTGTGTGTGTGTGTGTGTGTGTGTGTTTGATTTTGCGAATGGGCCACATACAGTGAGGTCCGAAATTATTGACACCCTTCACAAAGATGAACAAAAATGAATTATTTATTTTATACTGTCAAATACTGATCTACAGTACTAGTCAAAGGTATGAACACACCTACTCATTCAAGGGTTTTTCTTTATTTTTACTATTTTCTACATTGTAGAATTATAGTGAAGACATCAAAACTATGAAATAACACATGTTGAATCATGTAGTAACCAAAAAAAGTGCAAAATAAATCACGCCTCTTGCATATATTTGTATTTGAGATTCTTCAAAGTAGCCACCCTTCACCTTGATGACAGCTTTGCACACTCTTGACGTTCTCTTAACCAGCTTCATGAGGTAGCCACCCTGGAATGCATTTCAATTAACAGGTGTGCCTTGTTAAAAGTAGATTTGTGGAATATCTTTCTTCCTTAAGGCATTTGAGCCAATCAATTGTGTGTGGTGTGCCTTGTTAAAAGTAGATTTGTGGAATATCTTTCTTCCTTAAGGCATTTGAGCCAATCAATTGTCTGGGGTGGTAAACAGAAGATAGCCCTATTTGGTAAAAGACCAAGTCCATATTATTGCAAGAACAGCTCAAATAAGCACAGAGAAACGAAAGCATCGTTATTTTAGGACCTTTTTTTCTTTCTTTACCTTTATTTAACTAGGCAAGTCAGTTAAGAACCAATTCTTATTTACAATGACAGCCTACTCTACCCAAACCTGGACGACACTGGGCCAATTGTGCGCCGCCCTATGGGACTCCCAATCACGGCCGGATGTGATTCAGCCTGGATTCAAACCAGGTACTGTAGTGACGCCTCTTGCACTGAGATGCAGCGCCTTAGACCGCTGTGCCACTAGGGAGCTCAATGAAGGTCAGTCAATCCGGAACATTTCAGGAACTTTGAAAGTTTCTTCAAATGCAGTCGCAAAAGCGCTATGATGAAACTGGCTCTCATGAGGACCGCCACAGGCAAGGAAGACCCAGAGTTACCTCTGCTGCAGAGGATTAGTTCATTAGAGTTACCAGCCTCAGTAATTGCAGACCAAATAAATGCTTCACAGAGTTCAAGTAATAGACTCATCTCAACATCAACTGTTCAGAGGAGACGGCGTGAATCAGGCCTTCATGGTCGAATTGCTGCAAAGAAAACACTACTAAAGGACACCAATAATAAGAAGAGACTTCCTTGGGAAACATAAGATAAGGTCAGATAAGTACAAATTAGATTTTTGGTTCCAACCGTCGTGTCTTTGTGAGACGCTGAGTAGGTGAATGGATGATCTCTGCAAATGTGGTACCCACCATGAAGCATGGAGTAGGTGTGAGGGTGTGGGGATGCTTTGCTGGTGACACTGTCTGTGATTTATTTCCAATTCAAGGCACACTTAGCCAGCATGGCTACCACAACATTCTGCAGCGATACACCATCCCATCTGGTTTGAGCTAAGTGGGACTATCATTTGTTTTTCAACAGAACAATGACCCAACACACCTCCAGGCTGTGTACAGGCTATTTGACCAAGAAGGAGAGTGATGGAATGCTGCATCAGATGACCTGGCCTCCTCAATCACCCTACCTCAACCCAATTGAGATGGTTTGGTATAAGTTGGAATGCAGAGTGAAGGAAAAGCAGCCAACAAGTGCTCATCATATGTTGGAACTCCTTCAAGACTGTTGGAAAAGCATTCCAGGTGAAGCTGGTTGAGAGAATGCCAAGAGTGTGCAAAGCTATCATCAAGGAAAATGGTGGCATCTTTGAAGAATTGAATTTTATATATTTTTATTTATTTAATCTTTAACCTCAAATATAAAATATATTTTATCTTTGTTTAACACTTTTTGGGTTACTACATGATTCGATATGTTTTATTTCATAGTATTGATGTCTATTATTCTACAATGTAGAAAACTGTAAAAATAATGAAAAATACTTGAATGACTAGGTTTGTCCAAACTTTTGATGGGTACTGTATATTGTATGCAAAACAAATAATACAATTGCCTAGAGAAAGCATAAAGTAATGTTTTTTCCCCCTGAAAAATGAACTCTCATACATTACCAATGCATTAGCTTGCGAGGAAAACGGCACTGAGCCTTTTTCTAAAATGTTCTTAGCTCATTCCTCCATACAGAATCCTTCCAGATCCTTGATGTCCTTCGTCTGTGCTTAAAGACTGTAAAATTCAATTCTCTTCAATTCAAACCACAGGTTTTCAATGGGTTTCAAGTCTGGAGACTGAGATGTCGATTGCAAAATGTAAACTTTGTGGCCAATTAACAATGTATTTGTGGATTTTAATGTGTGCTTGGGGATATTGTCTTGCAAGATCCACTTGTGGCCAAGTTTCAGCCTCCTGGCAGAGGCGAACAGGTTTTAGGATAACATGTCCTGGTACTGGGTAAAGTTCATGATGCCGTTGACCATAAGGGCCCCAGTACCAATGGAAGCAAAATAGCCCTAAAATATTCCAGATCGACCACCATAGTTTACAGTAGGTATGGGGTTCTTTTGCTCTTATGCATTCTCATTTTAACACCAAACCCACCACTGGTGTGCGTGGCCAAAGAACTCTATTTTCATGTAATTTGCCCAAAGCACCCGTTCCAATCCAAGTGCCAATGCCATTTAGCAAACTCCAGGCATTTACATTTGTTATATGACGTGAAAATAGAGCTCTTAGGCCACGCACAGCAGTGGTGGGTTTGGCATCTAAATGAGAATGCACGAGCAGAAAAGAACCCCACACCTACTGTAAACTATGGCGGTCGATCTTTGATGCTATGTGGTTTGAATTGAAGAGGGCAGTCCATAAGCATAGACGAAAGGTATCAAGGCGGAGGCAACCATTTTGAAAACAGGGGTGTCAATCATTTTTACCCCTACCTTTTTTGAGAAAAAAAAGTTTAACTTGTTAAACAAAATCTATGTCTCTGAGCAATTGTATTAGTATAAAATAATATAATTTCCCCATTTGTTTTGGGGAGCACACAATATTGCTCAGAATTTTTTTTATTTGTTCATACAGACATTTTTGCTCATCTTTATCAAGGATGCCAATCATTTCGGAACCCCAATGTACTGTATGTTAAATATGTGTCCCTGTCAATGTTAACAGTCGGGCAAGTCATTTTCTATCAAAAACAATGTCTGTTAAATAACCATATAACCAAATGATTACCTTCATGAAGGTGGTGTAGGAAGGTTCTCCTGGCTGTGGGGAGTTGACCACCATGTCCATTAGAGCCTGACCAGGGACGGCGGGACACAGTCTGACCGACACCAGCTTAATGAGCTGGGCTTTCACCTCTGGGTCCATGTTGATCACCTCCATGTAACCCCCACGGAAACCACACCTGGGGGAGCAAAAGGGGGAGACCAGTTACAGTACAGTGGTTCTTAAAGCAACACATGGTTTAAATGAAGCCATATAATGGTTGATATGTCAAGTCAGGTTACTGAGTATGGCTCTTGAGGTTTCTACAGGAAATAATGCAGATTCATACTCAGTCCTCTTGGCCTGCTTGTGTATCGTTTGTGAACGGTTCAGGGTATGAGCATGAAAGAGCGAGAGAGGGAGAAAATGTCTTACTCTCCCATGTAGCACTTGGAGGTGGAGTGGAAAGACACCAGTTCTACAGTGTTCGAGTACTGTGGTCCCAACTCAAACAGCACCTTCTTAAAGGAATGGAACTGGCAACCCTCCGCATACACATTATCCTGGTACACCTGAGGGACAGGAGAGGAGAGAAGGGGATGTTAGTGGTATACGTAAAGGTAAGCACATTTGAAATTGGGTTTGTGAGGAGGATCAGGATGGTATTGGTAAGGGACAGATCTAAATTTACCAGGGGGATCAGATTTTAACATTTTGATGCCATATTTATAATTATATAAAATATATGCAACACATTTTCCATCAACATGTTTCTGTGCCAATGCACTACACAACCAATGAACAAAACATACAGGCACTTCAATATCATGGTTTGCATTTTCAACACTACAATAAATATGTCAATGTCTATGACTATGTCAATCACGGCAAACAGAAAACACATCCCTCCATATCTTATAGGCTTGCCCAAGGCTTTTGAGTGTTTTGTAACAGATGCCTCTTTCCATTCATCAAATTGGAATGATTGATTTATTTTATTTGTCAGTTAAAATACATGCACACATACATATGTATATATATAAACACAGTACTAGGCAAAGGTTAGTGAAGACTATGAAATAACACATATGGAATCATGTAGTAACCAAAAAAAAGTGTTGAAAACATCTAAATATATTTTATATTTTACATTCTTCAAAGTAGCCACCCTTTGAACAATCTTGGAATTATCTCAACCAGCTTCACCTGGAATGCATTTCAATAAACAGGGGTGCCTTGTTAAAAGTTCATTTGTGGAATTTCTTTCCTCCTTAATGCATTTGAGCCAATCAGTTGTGTTTTGACAAGGTAGAGGTGGTATACAGAAGATAGCCCTATTTGGTAAAAGACCAAGTATATATTATGGCAAGAACAGCTCAAATAAGCAAAGAGAAACGACAGTCCATCCTTACTTTAAGACATGACGGTCAGTCAATCTGGAAATTTCTTTAAGTGCGGTCGCAAAAACCATCAAGCGCTATGATGAAACTGGCTCTCATGAGGTCCGCCACAGGAAAGGAAGACCCAGAGTTACCTCTGCTGCAGAGGATTGGTTCATTAGAGTTACCAGCCTCAGAAATTGCAGACCAAATAAATGCTTCACAGAGTTCAAGTAACAGACTCATCTCAACATCAACTGTGTGAGTGTGAATCAGGCTTTCATGGTCTTATATTGCTGCAAAGAAACCACTACTAAAAAACACCAATAATAAGAAGAGACTTGCTTGGACCAAGAAACACAAGCAATGGACATTAGACCGGTGGAAATCTATCCTTTCGTCTGACGAGTCCAAATTCGAGAATTTTGGTGTCTTTGTGAAATGCTGAGTAGGTGAACGGATGATCTCTGCATGTGTGGTTCCCACCGTGAATTATGGAGGAGTTGGTGTGGTGGTGTGGGTGTGCTTTGCTGGTGACACTGTCAGTGATTTATTTAGAATTCAAGGCACACTTAACCAGCATGGCTACAACAGCATTCTGCAGCAATACCACATGAATTACACATGTGTTATTTCATAGTTATGATGTCTTCACTATTATTCTACAATGTAGAATATTGTAAAAAATAAAGTAAAACCCTTGAATGAGTCGGTGTGTCCAAACATTTTGACTGGTACTGTATGTATTATGTTAATAAATTAAATAATGTCTAGGCTTTTCGAAAAAATGTGACATTACGGTATACAGACATAGCCTACAAATGTGAACAGTCTGTTCTACCATTAAACTTCGCTTCGGATCGCATAAGGCAAATAGACTATCTATTTAATAGTAAAGTGGGTACAATCAAATGGGATGAATGGTGGCCTATCCTGACTTTTTGTCGGCCTACAGGCTATTTTGTTGGTATTAAACCGTCACAGTCAGAAAAGGTGAAGAATGTATTCTGCAATGATCAAGGACATGTAATAAATCATTGGGAATAGATTTCTAACTATTTTCGAATGCAACAATAAAATGTATTCATTTTCGCACTTCTCACGAACAGCATATAATTGCATCTCGTTATTATATTTAGCAACATATTTTTTGTTTGTTATAAGTCATCATATATTCCCTATTTGCAGAAAGCTACTAGGCTACTTTTTGACTTCTTGCAAAGCAATACTTTAACCATTAGAAACTGTGCGTATGGGTGGTCTAAAGTTGGCGGGACGATAAGCACATTCTTACATCAAGTTCAGTTTTTAGAAATGCCAACTTTTACGTGACAACTGGCACACGCATGTTTCGGGGTACTCAACCTTTATAAACGAGGGCCCAGTTCTTGACCTTGCCTGATTAGTTTACCTCATCAGCCATCAGGAAGAGATGCTCCTTAGCAGCGAATCGGATCACATCCTCAATGCACTGTCTACTCTGGACCTGACCTATTACAGAGGAGGATAGGGAAAGGTTAAGATTCATATTGGCAGAACTGGACATTTTGGTTTATGTCTACGTGGGATCTCTGTCCTCTGGTGCCGTCTAGTGACATGACTGGGAGGACTGTGAAATCCCTATGTCAAGCTTCGGCTACTTACCAGTGGGGTTTCCAGGGTTGATGATGCAGAGGACTTTGGGGTTGCAGTGCTTCCTGGCCTCCGCTAGGGAGCGCTCCAGCTCACTGAGGTCCATGCTCCAGCACTTCTCCTCGTTCAGGTAGTAGTTCACCTGCACAGCACCCAGCTCAGCCAGAGCAGCCGAGTACAGAGGGTACTGAGGGATGGAGATCATCACCCCTGTCTTCGACGCACCCTCACCACACACCAACAGCTTCAGCATAGTCTGCGAAAGAGAGGGGAGCAGAGGACCGATGGGTGCATCTCAAGTCTAGAGTCCTCAACGCTCTCCTCCTGCCCTCCCCTTTATCTGCAGTGAGAAGTTTTCTTGAAAAATCGAATTGTTTGATTTTTGATTTTTTACCACGATGCCATCGCTGGCGCCGCTGGTGAGGTAGACGTTGTCTGGGTCACAGGGCACGCCCCCATCCCGACGCTCGATGTAGCGAGCTACGTCCTGCCGCACACAGTCTATACCCTGACTGGCACTGTACGCACCTGAGAGAGAGGGAGAGAGAGAGAGACTCAATACACTGCGACTCTCCAGGATCGGGGTTGGCCACCCTAGACTGCGAAAGGTCATTCATTGCTTATGCAGACACTAACAGGCTGACACAGGCTTATTGGCTAAAATATCCCCTTTGTGTATTTTATCTTAACTTACATCCTTCCAATACACAATCAATCAAGTATCTGAACAACATACCCAAACTACTCCCTCCACAAGCCTGCAGAATGCGGCGCGCTCTGCTTTTGGCATCCTCTGGAAACATATTGTCCTTCAAGAGTTCCGGGTAGGAGCAGAGTGCCAAGACCTTGAGGAGGAAGAGAGGACAGCGAGAGCTAGGTGAGGAACAGACAGGAGTTGATGCAGGATAATGTACACAAGTCAGCATGAAATGCTGCATGAATCTGCATGAAAATGTCACAACGTGATTTTGCCATAGACAGAACGGTTTCAAATGACAAAGGAGAATGAAAGACACCCTGTAATCAAAAAGAGAGTTGTTTTAGATAAATGGTTTGGAACATAGTGGATAAAAGCAGACCTGGCGGAAGAAGGTGATTGGCTGCTGGCCCATGGCATGGGCGTCACCGATATTGGCCTTGATGACCTCAGTGAAGGGCTTCTTCACTCCCTGCAGGACAGCGAAACAAGACACAAAACAATGAGAGGGGCAGAGAGAGGATGAAACAATTAGGGCAAGGAAGAAAGAGAGGGATAAATACAATGTGTTCTTGGGAAACACTCTTTTCACGCCACTTCGATTCCCTGTTCTTGGGAAACACTCTTCACGCCATTTCAATACCGAAGTGACTTTTTCATTGAAGGTTAGGGGAACTTGCGCAGCAGGTTAGGAGACTGAGGTTGAGGTTAGGAAAATGGTTAGGGATATCAAAAGTGCTCTTTGTATCGAAGTGGTGTGAAAAGAGTGTGTCCCATGCGTTCTTGGGTCACAGGGGTGTGCAGGGGATAAAGGGAGTCCAATACTTTACTTTATTCTTTATAAACTCATAATTAACCATGTATAACTAATTATCTGAGCGTGTCCCTCTAAGTAAGACATGAGGTCACTTCCTGCTGGAATATGAAGTCACGTCTAAAGTTAACCCGGTACCGGGCCGAAAAATTAATGGAAGTGAATGGGGCAATTCCACATTAAAGGTTTACAGATAATTCCACATGTAACTTTTTTTTTCTTTTTCTGAGCTTTCTTATATCTCTCAGATATAGGACAGACACTTCAAAACATACTTCCTTTATTTTTACACTGTTTTTCCATGTATGAATCTGTTATTCAATGCGGTTCTATAAGTTAATAGGCCAAATTCAATATTTCATCAAATCATTTTTATATAGATATTTATTTTTTATACCTACATGGGTCCTAAAATTCAAAATAAAATAGCTAAACGATCCTTGGTATGACAATCGTAAAACAAGTCCAGATGTTAGTTTAGTAGAAACCCAGCCCTGAGCCCTGAGACCTTTAAATAGACAACCCTTAAAGCCAAACAGCTCTTCATAATTTCCTTTGCCATGTGTTTTTACTTAAACTCTCAAGCACAAATACAAAATCAGGTATAGTCTTTGCCAGGAGAAATGACTTGGCAGCCTGCATTGGTTTAATATGTGCTTTCCTCATCCCTTGCTTTTAGGTCCTAAAATGTAGGACATCACAGGAGACCTTTTGCCAGGCCGTCGTTGTCCTTAATTGACTTGCCTGGTTAAATAAAGACGAAATTAAATAATACCACAAGAAAAAGATAAAACACATGAGTGACAGAATCCAATTTGAGCTTTTCCAATGTTAGGATTTCCAACTGTACACACTTACCTACAAACACATCATATGCGTCTGTGTTTGGGAGCAGAGTGGAGGAAGTCAAAACAAGAAGTTGTTCAGCCCAACTACTGCATATTTTAACATATTAAAGGAGAGAAAATGCTGTCTGGAAAGCAAAAAGAAACACACAGTCCCATGCTGGCTGCTGCCTGGAAGGCTTGTCAAGTGTTATATCAGCTAGTTTCCAGCTGTAGAAACAGACGACAAGTGTAACGTAGGTGTCAAATGCGGTGTAAAAAAACAGACTGCAAAACAGAACTGGTCATAGAGAAAAGGAAAAAAAATATTCATTTGGGGAGGTTGTCAAGGAATGGTGATGAAATGATGTTCTCATAGGCCAATGGTAACACTAGCTGTCTGTTCCCTTTTCTCTGTCCTTAGGCTCCTCAGTGAGTGTCCAGATGCTTGGTATTTGACAACATGGACAGCGGATCAGTGGCCACAAGTGGAACTCATTCAAACCCAGTGGGAAACAAAGCAGCCCTGCTGTTGTTCTACCCACCAGAGACTTTATCCAAATCTAATTGGGCCAGCTGGACCAGCAATGACTACCAAAGTTCACAACAGAAAATAAACCTCCTACACTCCCATTGGTCACAAGACAGAGGTGTCTCTCAGTTCAGACCAATCACAAACAGCAGGGGAGTGACACCCACTGAATTACAAAGGACCTCCTCACATTCCATTCATACTGAGAGTAGAGAGCAGTTTACATTTTACTGCAACGAGATATGATGTTGCAACAACCAAAAAAATCAACAGTTCCCAAGTGACGAGAGTACGTTTTAATAAAAAAACATGCACAAAAATAATTACAAAAATCAGTCCCCCCTCTTTTTCTGGGAACTTTAAAAGTATTTTTAAGTGTTCTAAGTGCTACTAATCAGGTAGTTTATCTCAGGGAGTCTTTTTACATTGTCACATAAAGACCACATAGCAGGCCCCTTGTTGAAAAACCTTCACTGATTAGGCCATGTGGCTCTTGTAAGAGTACTGCCTGTTGCATGTTCATCATAAGATGATTGAGACTAGCCTACAGTTGATTTTGCCCACTCTCTCTCTCTACCTCCTTACCCAGTTCTCTAGTTTTTTTTTTTTTTTCTCTTTCTGCGTGTGTAAGTTTTCTTTTTCTGTCTCTGGTAAGTAGCATTCTAATTGTTCCGGCAAAACAAATTCAAAGTCTGGCAAAAGAAAGTTACATCATCATGGCTACTAGTTTACTCTTCAAAATTAGCGAAGTAGCAGAGGCAGGAGATGAAATGTGACTTCTTTCATTCATTAAAAGAAAGTCACAGTGTGCCGTGCTACTCAGCAATCCTCCTGCAGTCTCCATGGAGACCACTGAGGCGGTAGAATGTATCTCCATGGGCCTCTATAGCCTGGTCCTAGAGCTGTTATTGGGTTGAAGTTGTTTTGCTCACATTCTACTTAGTGTTTTTTCTCTTCCTGCTAGGCTAAGAGGGGAATTAACTAATGACGACAATTTAAGTCGTATCAGATTTCAGGAAATGAACTTTATCTGCACCTGAAACATTACAGTTCATCTGAGCCCTCAAAATAGGCATGTGTGTTAGTAGGAGAAAATAGAGAGGGGGTGAAACGGAGATGGGAGGGACTGGAGAAAAAGAGAATGTATTTTGTGTGAAAGTGGGTGTTTCTTCCTTACCTTTTTTTAAAGCAAGCAAGTGAATGTAGGCTTTGTGCCCTGTTTTCACAAAGAAATCTAACACCCATCAGAGCTCAGTATGAAAATCAGGTTAGACTTGGAATAGCCTACAGCTAGTTCACCTGATACAGCACAGATTAACAAGTTTCATGTTTTCAACCTTTTTGGAGGTTCCCCTAAATAACATAATAGACTTGTTTTCATATTTTTTTTGTGTATTTTTTTTTTATACCTTTATTTAACGAGGCAAGTCAGTTAAAGAACAAATCCTTATTAACAATGACGGCCTACCCTGGCCAAACACGGATGAATGTTGGGACAATTGTGTGCTGCCCTATTGGACTCCCAATCACGTCCGGATGTGATACAGCATGGATTTACAGGTGCTCAATATGATATAAGGACGTAATAACTTCTTATTAAACCCCTGATGTAGACTACTGAAAGACAAAAATCCACCATATCCAATTTTATTTGTCACATTCGCCGAATACAACATGTGTTGTAGACCTTACCATGAAATGCTTACTTACAAGCCCTAACCAACAATGCAGTTCAAGAAATTGAGTTAATATAAAAAATTATTGACTAAATAAAATGCTGTAAAAAATGTAATAAAAAGTAACACAATAGAATGACAATAACGAGGCTATATACAGGGGGCACCGGGACCGAGTCAATGTTCGGGGGTACAGGTTAGTCGAGGAAATCTGTATATATAGGTAGGGGTAAAGTGACAATCCATAGATAATAAAGAAAATGTGGGCCTTCCTCTGACACCCTGCCAGGTATATAGGTCCTGGGTGGCAGGAAGCTTGGCCCCAGTGATGTACTGGGCCTTACACACTACACTCTGTAGTGCCTTACGGTCAGATGCCGAGCAGTTGCCATACCATGCGGTGATGCAACCGATCAGGATGATCTCGATGGTGCAGCTGTAGAACTTTTTGAGGATCTGGGGCCACATGCCAAATCTTCATCCTTTGTCTTGCTCACATTGTGGGAGAGGTTGTTGTCCTGGCACCACACTGCCAGTTCTCTGACCTCCTCCCTATATCATCGTTGTCGGTGATCGTTCACTGTTGAGTCATCAGCAAACTTAATGATGCAGTTGGAGTCATGCTTGGCCACACAGTCGTGGGTGAACAGGGAGTACAGGAGGGGACTGAGCACGCACCCCTGAGGGGCCCCAGTGTTGAGGATCAGCATGGCAGATGTGTTGTTCCCTACCCTTACCACCTGGGGCCGGCTCTTCAGGAAGTCTAGGATCCAGTTGCAGAGGGAGGTGTTTAGTCCCAGGTTCATTAGCTTAGTGATGAGCTTTGTGGGCACTATGGTGTTGAACATTGAGCTGTAGTCGATGAACAGCATTCTCACATAGGTGTTCCTTTTGTCCAGGTGGGATTATGGAGTGCAATTGAGATTGTGTCATCTGTGGATCTGTTGGGGCGGTATTCAAATTAGAGTGGGTCTAGGGTTTCCGGGATAATTGTGTTGATGTGAGCAAGGACCAGCCTTTCAAAGCACTTCATGGCTAACAACGTGAGTGCTATGGGGCGATAGTCATTTAGGGTGGTTACCATCACTTTCTTGGGCACAGGGACTATTGTGGTCTGCTTAAAGCATGTAGGTATTACAGACTCAGTCAGGGAGAGGTTGAAAATGTCAGTGAAGACACCTGCCAGTTGGTCCGCGCATGCTCCGAGTACATGTCTTAGTAATGCCTGTAATTTTCATCATAGGTACACGTCAACTATGACAGACAAAATTAGAAAAAAAATCCAGAAAATCACATTGTAGGACTTTTAATGAATTTATTTGCAAATTATGGTGGAAAAAAAGTATTTGGTCAATAACAAAAGTTTATCTCAATACTTTGTTATATACCCTTTGTTGGCAATGACAGAGGTCAAACGTTTTCTGTAAGTCTTCACAAGGTTTTTCACACACTGTTGCTGGTATTTTGGCCCATTCCTCCATGCAGATCTCCTCTAGAGCAGTGATGTTTTGGGGCTGTTGCTGGGCAACACGGACTTTCAACACCTCCAAAGATTTTCTATGGGGTTGAGATCTGGAGACTGGCTAGGCCACTCCAGGACCTTGAAATGCTTCTTACGAAGCCACTCCTTCGTTGCCCGGGCGGTGTGTTTGGGATCATTTTCATGCTGAAAGACCCAGCCATGTTTCATCTTCAATGCCCTTGCTGATGGAAGGAGGTTTTCACTCAAAATCTCATGATACATGGCCCCATTCATTCTTTCCTTTACACGGATCAGTCGTCCTGGTCCCTATGCAGAAAAACAGCCCCAAAGCATGATGTTTCCACCCCCATGCTTCACAGTAGGTATGGTGTTCTTTGGATGCAACTCAGCATTCTTTGTCCTCCAAACACGACGAGTTGAGTTTTTACCAAAAAGTTATATTTTGGTTTCATCTGACCATATGACATTCTCCCAATCTTCTTCTGGATCATCCAAATGCTCTCTAGCAAACTTCAGACGGGCCTGGACATGTACTGGCTTAAGCAGGGGGACACGTCTGGCACTGCAGGATTTGAGTCCCTGGCGGCGTAGTGTGTTACTGATGGTAGGCTTTGTTACTTTGGTCCCAGCTCTCTGCAGGTCATTCACTAGGTCCCCCCCATGTGGTTCTGGGATTGTTGCTCACCGTTCTTGTGATCATTTTGACCCCACGGGGTGAGATCTTGCGTGGAGCCCCAGATCGAGAGAGATTATCAGTGGCCTTGTATGTCTTCCATTTCCTAATAATTGCTCCCACAGTTGATTTCTTCAAACCAAGCTGCTTACCTATTGCAGATTCAGTCTTCCCAGCCTGGTGCAGGTCTACAATTTTGTTTCTGGTGTCCTTTGAAAGCTCTTTGGTCTTGGCCATAGTGGAGTTTGGAGTGTGACTGTTTGAGGTTGTGGACAGGTGTCTTTTATACTGATAAACAAGTTCAAACAGGTGCCATTAATACAGGTAACGAGTGGAGGACTCTTAAAGCCTCTTAAAGACAAATTTACAGGTCTGTGAGAGCCAGAAATCTTGCTTGTTTGTAGGTGACCAAATACTTATTTCCACCATAATTTGCAAATAAATTCATAAAAAATCCTACAATGTGATTTTCTGGATTTTTTTTCTTCTCATTAAGTCTGTCATAGTTGAAGTGTACCTATGGTGAAAATTACAGGCCTCTCTCATCATTTTAAGTGGGAGAACATGCACAATTGGTGGCTGACTAAATACTTTTTTGCCCCACTGTATGGTCACTGTGGGGACGACGTCATCGATGCACTTATTGATGAAGCCGGTGACTGAGGTGGTATACTCCTCAATGACATTGGATGAATCACGGAACATATTCCAGTCTGTGCTAGTGAAACCATCCTGTAGCATAGCAGCCGCGTCATCTGACCACTTCCGTATTGAGCGAGTCACTGGTACTTCCTGCTATAGTTTTTGCTTGTTAGCAGGAATCAGGAGGATAGAATTATGGTCAGATTTGCCAAATGGAGGGTGAGGGAGAGCTTTGTATGCGTTTCTGTGTGTGGAGTAAAGGTGGTCTATAGTTTTTTTCCTCTGGTTGCACATGTAACAGGCTGGTCGAAATGAGGTAAAACGGATTTAAGTTTGCCTGCATTAAAGTCCCCGGCCACTAGGAGTGCCACTTCTAGATGAGCATTTTCTTGTTTGCTTATGGTTTTATACAGCTCGTTGAGTGCGGTCTTAGTACCAGCATCGGTTTGTGGTGGTGAGTAGACAGCTACGAATAATATAGATGAAAACTCTCTTGGTAAATAGTGTGGTCTACAGCTTATCATGAGGAACTCTACCTCGGGCGAACAATACCTTGAGACTTCTTTAATATTAGACATTGCGCACCAGCTGTTATTGAAAAATAGACTCCCCCACTCCTCATCTTACCAGACGTAGCTGCTCTGTCCTTCTGATGCACGGAAAACCCATCCAGCTCTATATTATCCGTGTCGTCGTTCAGCATTGACTCGGTGAAACATAAGATCTTACAGTTTTTAATATCCCTTTGGTAGGATAGTCTCGATCGCCGATCATCCAGTTTATTTTCCAGTGATTGCACGTTGGCCAATAGAACGGATGGTAGAGGCGGTTTATCTACTTGCCGACAAATTCTCACAAGGCACCCTTAACTCCGCCCCCTGTATTTCCGTCTTTTCTTCATCCGAATGACAGGGATTTGGTTCTGGTCTCGGGAAAGCAGTATATCTTTTGTGTCGGACTCATTAAAGAAAACTTCTTCGTCCAGTTCGAGGTGAGTAGCCGCTGTTCTGATGTCCAGAAGCTCTTTTCGGTCATAAGAGACAGTAGCAGCAACATTATGTACAAAATAAGTTACAAACAATGCGAAAAAACTAACAAAATAGCACAGTTAGTTAGAAGCCCGTGAAACAGCAGCCATCCTCTCCGGCGCCATTACCGGTAATAACCAACATCCCCTAACCCAGGTTGGCTCTTGGTTGGCTGGGGTGTTTGAGGAGGACTCGGAACAAATAGTAGAGAGAAAATCCATGAATCCAAATTGTATTTGGGTAAAGCCCCAGGACCATCTGGTAAAGGTCACCATAGTCATTACTATGATAGTCCCTCCACACCCTGCCGCAGCCAAAAAGCGACCCTTTCACCTCTTTCTCACACACACAGATACACATTGCTCGTCTTCCTGGAAAGAGCTACTCGGAGGGTCTGCGTTACACACCTGACTGAACTCAGTAAACTATGCTCTCTGGGTTTCCATGACAACCCCTGAAATGAAGTGAGAGGGGACGGGGATGGTGCAGGTAAGTGTTACACTGAGGGAAAGTACATAAAAACCAACTGGGAAATAACATTGACCTAAGAGGACTACGTCTGACCAAAGTGTTTGACAATGTGGACAATATCAATAGATATAGATTGATCTTGAGAAAAACAAAAATATTGCATTCTGTGCATGTGTACATTGTTGAAAAAAATGTACAGTATGATTGTAAAAATACATGTCAGTAGGCTACATCCAAATGTCAACAACCTACCTCTTCACTTTTGAGTGGGCTGTTAAATCTAGAAACACCACTCCACTAACTAGCAGCTGTAACATGATGACTGGCGAGTACCAACAATTTCACATGACAAATGTCGTACGACTGGAGGGGGGCTGGCGACTCTAGGAGTGATGAGTTATTGTTTCTAAGAGAGTTAAAGGAGACAGTGGCATTGGTCTGGGGGAAAGTGAGGATTTGACCCGATAGATTTTCTACTGTACGTCATTGTGAGCTCAGAAGTTTAAATAGAGCTGTTGTAAAAACAGACAACAGACTGAACTGAAGTAAATCTCTCAGTTTGCTGTTTGACTTGTGGACTTTGACTTTGATCTTCCTCAGCTCCAATGAAAACGGATACTGTATAACCGAGAACAAACAGTGACAAGGGAGAGCGAGTCAGAGGGAGTGAAAGAAAGAGAGATTGGGGGGAGCGTAATCTTCTACAACATAACAAATAAGGTCTAGGCTCATCATTGGTGAACAACTAACTACACAGGTGTCATAAGCAATCAGCGCTGTGGTGTTTTAACAGTAATTTGATTTCCGACGAGGGGTCAATCTGCTTGTGGGTGACACACTGGGTGTGTGAGCAAATGCACTCAAAAAGCATATATTTTGGGGAGCATTTAGGCTAGAGGGCAAAGGGCAGAGCAAGCAAAGGGCAAGCCAATGGAAACCAGTTATTTCTGACATTTTTTGGGGTTGAGAGAAACAAATGATTTGCACAATTTAAAAACAAATGGGAAAAAAATATAAAATAATGATTTAAGAAAGTTACATTTTATTGTTAAGCATACCTCTCTCAGCTCCTTCTCGATCTGCACCGCGCGCTGCACAATGGGTCCGCGCACGGCATACTCCACCTTCTTCACATTGGGGTTCATGGTGTCGATGGTCAAAACCATGTTCTGGGAGAACACTGCATTCTCGGTCATTTTCTCTTGGACAAGTCCACGCGGCGGTTTACTGACTCCTGAAAGTGCTCTACTCTGGGAAGAGAAAGGTGACAGCGGAGAGTGGATCATCACTGAGCGGACAACAGAGGTGAGGTGTCCCGCGGGGTATTGTGCCCCATTGCCGAAAAAACGGTAATTTTCTCTAGTTATAACGCGCAAACTTTTGGATGACAACATTTTCCCTATGCGCGAAGCAGACATGTCACAATATTATATCTCGTTACGTTAGTTGTGAAGCGCTGCGGCCACCCCCACGCTCAATGAATGCACCCAGACAGACAACTGTGTGTTGTCCAACTGGCAAACTTTTAGATATTTTTTTAAAGCCGGCCAGACCTTTGAACCTTACAATTTCCACAACCCTGTTATTCACAGACTGGGGCACTATTTTCAACCTGAAATGTATGTCTTCTGCACAGTACATATATTGTAACATTACTCCCCCATGTGAGTTTTATCCAACCCCCATCCCCTCATTTCCCCATTACGCACCGATAAATTGTCCAGGATAAGATCTCCAGTTTCCGAAACGACAGACACAAGCGACACGCCTATGCGAGGAGATCTGGGGCAGCTTCAAACTTTCACCCTTTCCGTGCAACTCCTTCTTTTTCGATGGTCAACACACACCCGGCGGCGCGCTCTAACCCATTGGGTGGAGACTACAGACCTGGTTATTATGTAGAAATTGAGCGTAACTCCTCCTATTTGGACACGAGCCCAGTTCTCTCACTGTTGAAGCAGTGTACAGTATGTGCACGGAAATGTGCACGGCGCTCGACTAGATACTTTTTAAGGGCGCTCCACTCTAAACTAGTTCCGTTTTTGGTGTGAATGACTGAGGTTGATGTCGCTTTATCACTCCCGTTTATACCATATTTACAGTGGTGTAAAGTACTTAAGTAAAAATACTTTTATGGACTACTATAGTAGTTTTTTGGGGGTATCTGTACTTTACTTTACTATTTATATTTGTGACAACTTTTACTTCACTACATTCGTAAAGAAAATATTGTACTTTTACTCCATACATTTTCTCTGACAACCCAAGGTACTCCTTACAATTTAAATGCTTAGTAGACCAGTAAAACTGTGAAATTCACACACTTATCAAGAGAACAAGTGGTCATCCCTACTTCACTAAACACAAATGCATCTTTTGTGAATACTTTCTGAGTGTTGGTGTGTGCCCCTGGCTATCCATACATTTTAAAACAAGAACATGGTGCCATCTGCTTTACTTCATATAAGGAATTTTAAATGATTTATACTTTTACTTTTGATACTTAAGTATATTTTAGCAACTAAATGTACTTTTGATACTTAAGTATATTTTAAACCAAATACTTTTAGACTTTTCCTCACTTTTACTTGAGTAACTTTTCTATTAAGGTATCTATACTTTTACTCAAGTATGACAATTGGGTACTTTTCCCCCCACTGCATATTTAAAGCTTATATGATAGATCTTTAACATAACAAATACTCAATTCAAAGGATATATCCATTCCTAAATGAAATGTTCAATGCAGTCATTTTTATCTCAATATGAAATAATTTCTGGGTAACAATTAAGTACCCAACTGTGACTGTTTTCAATTAAAATGGTCAAAAAGAAACAAAAATTGCTTCTTAGCAAAGAGCAATTTCTCAAGCTACATTTTTGGACCAGTGGTGGAAAAAGTACCCAAATTGTCATACTTGAGTAAAAGTATAGATACCTTAAGAAGAAAGTTACTCAAGTTAAAGTGAATGTCACCTAGTAAAATAATACTTGAGGAAAAGTCTAACAGTATTTGGTTTTAAATATACTTAAGTATCAAAAGTACATGTAATTGCTCAAATATACTTAGGTATCAAAAGTAAAAATGATTTCAATTAAGCAAAGCAGGTTTTAAAAATGTATGGATAGCCAGGGGAACACTCCAACACTCAGACATAATTTACAAATGATGCATGTGTGTTCAGTGAGTCTGCCAGATCAGAGGAAGTATGGAGGACCAGGGATGTTCTCTTGATAAGTGTGTGAATTGGATCATTTTCCTGTCCTGCTAAGCATTCAAAATGTGCCAAGTACTTTTGGGTGTCAGGGAAAATGTATGGAGTAGAAAGTATATTATGTTCCTTAGGAATGTAGTGAAATAAAAGTAGTCAAAAACATAAATAGTCATGTAAAGTACAGATACCCCAAAAAATTACTGAAGTAGTACTTTGAAGTATTTTTACTTAAGTACTACACCACTGGCTAGGACTGGTTTGATTGGGGAGGGAAAAACTGAAGAAAAAAAAGCTGTTGGTAGAGGGGTTTGGAACTCTTTCTTATTGGTCTATTAACTCATTTATACAACAGGTGGGTCTAATCCTGGATGCTGATTGGATAAAACTGCATTCCAGTTGGTATCTATTCCACAAGTTTACCACCGGCTAAAGCTACAAAGTTCAAATGCCTATTTACACTGGCAAGAAAAAATATTTAAGTGCTTTTGAACAGGATATGGTAGTACTGTAAGTGCAAGGCAAACCGGTTTGAGTGTGTCAAGAATTGCAACGTTGCTGGGTTTTTCACGCTCAACAGTTTCCTGTGTGTATCAAGAATGGTCCACCACCTAAAGGACATCCAGGCAACGTGACACAACTGTGAGAAGCCTTGTCCTGAAAAACAGCTTCTATCTCTACGCCATCAGACTGTTAAACAGCCATCACTAACACAGAGGCTGCTGCCTACATACAGACTTGAAATCATTGGCTACTTTAATAAATGGATCACTAGTCACTTTAATAATGCCACTTTAATAATGTTTACATATCTTGCATTACTCATCTCATATGTATATACTGTATTTTATACCATCTATTGCATCTTGCCTATGCCGCTCAGTCATTGCTCATCCATATATTTATATGTATATATTCTTAGTCCATTCCTTTACTTAGATTTGTGTGTATTAGGTAGTTGTTGCGGAATTGTTAGATTGCATGTTAGATATTACGGAACTGTCATAACTAGAAGCACAAGCATTTCGCTACAATCGCAATAACATCTGCTAACCATGTGTATGTGACCAACATGGGCCAGCACCTCTGTGGAACACTTGACACCTTGTAGAGTCTATGCCCCGACAAATTGAGTCTGTGCTGAGGGCAAAAGGAGTAGCAATTCAATATTAGGAAGGTTTTTCCTAATGTTTTGTACATTCACTCGGAGTAATTGTTACAAGGACCGTATGAGATTAATTGGCTCCACGCTGTTATGGGGATTTATTTCAAATTAAAATTAAAATGTTCCTGCATTGCAGTTGGTCTTTCCCTCAATGGCTTGATCTCTGTCCTCAATGGGTGTTATATAACTATGGATAACATATGATCATTAACTAATGTTATGATGGAGTTGGTTATTACCTGCTACCATCTGGATACAATCTGTTAATGGTTTGCTTTGTCCTATTGCTCATCACCCTGCCCGCTATAGTGATAAAGTCCAACTCTGCCACAACAAAATCTTTATCTACAGTGCCTTCAAAAAGTATTCATAAGCCTTGACTTTTTCTGCATTTTGTTGTTGCAGCCTGAATTTAAAATGGATTCAATTGAAATGTGTGTGTTTTTTTTACACAAGCCTTCACACAATACACCATAATATCAAAGTAGAATGATGTTTTTGAAATGTTTACAAATTAATTAAAAATTGAAATCTGAAATGTCTTGAGTCAATAAGTATTCAACCCCTTTATTATGGCAAGCTTAAATAAGTTCAGGAGTAAAAATGTGCTCAACAGGTCACATAATCATTTGCGTGGACTCACTGTGTGCAATAATAATGTTTAACATGATTTTTGAATGACTACTCAGTCGTGCAGTGAATTTCAAACATAGATTCAACCACAAAGACCTGGGAGGTTTTCCAATGCCTCGCAAAGAAGGTACAAAAAAAAGCAGCCATTGAGTACTTTGAGCATGGTAAAGTTATTAATTACACTTTGGATGGTGTTCAATACACCCAGTCACAACAAAGATACAGGTGTCCTTCCTAACCCAGTTGCTGGAGAGGAAGGAAACCGCTCAGTGATTTCACCATGAGACCAATGGTAACTTTAAAATAGTTAGAGTTTAATGGCTGTGACAGGAGAAAACTGAGGATGGATCAACATTGTAGTTACTCCACAATACTAACAAAATTAACAATGAAAAGAAGGAAGTCAAAACGCAATTACCTTTTTGTCCTGAAGGGATATTATTATGCTTGGGGAAAATCCAATACAACAAATTACTGAGTACCACTCTCCATATTTTCAAGCATGGTGTGGCTGCATCATGTCATGGGTATGCTTGTAATCGTTAAGGACTGGGGAGTTTTTCAGGATAAAAAATAAACGGAATGGAGCTAAGCACAGTCAAAATCCTTTTCAGCAGACACTGGGAGATGAATTTACCTTTCAGCAGGAAAATAACCTAAAACACAAGGCCAAATCTACACTTGAGTTTCTTACCAAGAAGACAGTGAAGGTCCCTGAGTGGCCGAGTTACAGTTTTAACTTAAATCTGCTTGAAATCAATGAGAAGACCTGAAAAAAATGATGGGCAACTGTTGCACAATCCAGGTGTGGAAAGCTCTTAGAGACTTACCCATAAAGACACACAGCTGTAATCACTGCCAAAGGTGATTCTAACAGGCGGTTGAATCAAGATCAAATCAAGATATATTATTTTCATGATGTTGAGATGTGTCTGTTACTTTAACTCTGTGAAGAATTTATTTGAGCTGCAATTTCTGAGGCTAGTAACTCTAATGAACTTATCCTCTGCAGCAGAGGTAACTCGGGTCTTCCTTGCCTTTACCTTTACCTTGTCAATTCGGGGATTCAATCCAACAACCTTTTGGTTACTGGGATTCGATCCAGCAACCTTTCAGTCACTAGGCTACCTGCCATCTTCATCTCGATTTGTGGAAACAGGAGTGTCATAAAATGTCAGTGTCCAGTTGCAGGGGTTCTGTTTGAATTTAGAAAATGCTCAGTTATTAAAATAAAACATTTTGCTTCATGTGTACGCCACCATCTTGTCTATTTCAAGTAGTCTCTTATTGATCGAGACAGGTGAGTGTGAACCCCAAATGATGACAGACACCGGTCTCGATTCATTGACCATCTATATCCAAGTTTCATCTGGTTTATACCAATGATTGTGGATATATTGACAAGATGCATGTCTCTCTGCCCTAACAATGGGAGTCGTTGTCCACAAAGCAAGCCGGCCGGCTGGCTGTCTAGCTCCCGCCTATCATTTCTTTCGATTAGTGGATACATCTCATTATTGTAATCCTTTAAATATTCAATGAGGATTGTTGACGTAAACATCCTGTATTCAATGGAGAGAAATGCTATGCTTACTAGCCTCATGCCATGAATATGCATAGCCATCTCGAGACAACTCCGATATAAAGTGTTTTTCTCAAAGTTGCCTGGATGTCACGTCCTTATATCAGGTACACTCGTAACTTAAGCATTACGAAACTTCTATTCGATAAAATAAACCTCATGTAGCAAATAAGCCATACGTTTTTTTGTTGACCAAATTTGACACCCTCGACCCTTCATATAAAACTCCTTGCTTGGTGGGTGAAACAAAGAAAAATCACCACCTGCTGGAGGGAGACAGATTTTCCGCCGAATTGGCCATCTCAATGAATTCAATTCAGTATACTCTATTGACATGGAAAGTAAACACTTACCGTGTCAAAGTAAACATATAGCGACAATGGTCAAAGACAGGAATATACTAGACTATTTGTAATAAAGCAATAATAATGATAATCATCATAAGAGCAATTACAACAACAAAAATGAATAAAGAATAGGCCGATATGAATAATCACACTACACTTCTAACTGGCTGTCCCTCAGGTTGTGGCAGGAGGCCACAAATGTGGCTGCTAAAAGACAGAATTTAGTTTTTTCACCAAGTATGTAGTTGTGTGTCTTTACCATTTAGATTTTCTAATTCTTCTTATTGTTTTCACATTTTTGGGAAGAATGTATATCTTATGTCAGTATATCTGTCAAGGTTTGAAAGAAAATGCAGCACTGTCTCCATCTCTTCCTGTGGGCAGAATGATCACAGCATGTCCTCTCTGGGCAGCCAGGTTTGCCTATGACAACCGGTTTCTATGGCCAGGCTGTGCTCACAGTATGTACCTAGTGTTTTCCTCAGTTTTCTATCAGTCACAGTGGTCAGATAGTCTGCCACTGTGTACTGTCTGTTTAGAGCCAAATAGCATTGAAGTTTACTTCAATTTTTTGTGGTTTCTTTCCAATAGGTGATATTTCTATTTTTGCTTTGTGATCATTTGGATGGGACAGATTTTCTATGTGCTGTCCTGAGGCTAGTGGTTAGAGAATTAAGCCTCAGGACCAGCTAGCTTATGGCTCTTCTTTATGGTCAACTCTTGGCACTTGATAATTTAGTAAATGGTTGGAGTGGGGGTCACTTGTTTTTAAATGATTATAACATTTGGTGGCTATTTTTTGGAATATTAATGAACCTAATTCTGCCCTGCATGCGTTGTTTTGAGTTTCTCTGCAGTCTGAGGATGTGCTTACAGATTTCCGCATATTTCAATTTGGTGTTTGTTCCTTTTGTCAAATTCTTGTTTTGGAAGCGGACCACACACTTCACTGCCTAATGGGTATGTCTAATTTGATAGATATTTGAATGGCATAGAAAGCCCTCCTTGCTTTGTCTTTCAGTTAACTCACGGCCAGGTTGAAGTTCCCTGTAAGAGCTGATTTTTTTTGTCCCAAAAATGTGTAGATGTGTGTGTGTTCTATAGGCGTGAAGCCCAGTAAAAATGTTATTTTTGAGATTGACTGTCAGGGCCCAGGTTTGCCTGAACTGTTGCGGATCATCCATTTGTTGCTGTAACCCCTCTTTTGTGGGGGACAGCAGCACCAGGCCATCTGCATACAGGAGGCATTTTATTTCGGTGTCGTTTAGAGTGAGACCCGTGGGCTGTTGATTGTTCAGTCAAGAGTTTGGACACACCTACTCATTCCAAGGTTTTTCTTTATTTGGACTATTTTCTACATTGTAGATTAATAGTGAAGACATCAAAACTATGAAATAACACATGGAATCATGTAAAAACCACAAAAGTGTTAAAAAAAGTATATATATTTTATATTTGAGATTCTTCAAAGTAGCCACCCTTTGCACACTCTTGGCATTATCTCGACCTTGCTTCAAGAGATAGTAACCTAAAAAGCATTTCAATTAACAGCTGTGTCTTGTTAAGTTAATTTGTGGAATTTCTTTCCTTCTTAATGCATTTGAGCCAATCAGTTGTGTTGTGACAAGGTAGGGGTGGTATACAGAAGAGCCCTATTTGGGAAAATACCAAGTCCATATTCTGGCAAGAACAGCTCAAATAAGCAAAGAGAAACAGCAGTCCATCATTACTTTAAGACATGAAGGTCAGTCAATCCGGAAAATTTCAAGAATTATGAAATTAAGTGCAGCTGCAAAAACCATTGAGTGGTATGATGAAACTGGCTCTCATGAGGACCGCCACAGGAAAGGAAGACCCAGTTACCTCTGCTGCAGAGGATAAGTTCATTAGAGAGTTACCAGCCTCAGAAATTGCAGCCCAAATAAATGCTTCACAGAGTTCAAGTAAGAGACACTTCTCTTTGTGAGATGCAGAATAGGTGAACGGATGATCTCCGGATGTGTGGTTCCCACCGTGAAGCATGGAGGTTTGATGGTGTGGGGGTGCTTTGCTGGTGACACTGTCAGTGATTTATGTAGAATTCAAGGCACACTTAACCAGCATGGCTACCACAGCATTCTGCAGCGATACACAATCCCATCTTGTTTGCACTTAGTCCCACTATCATTTGTTTTTCAACAGGACAATGACCCAAAACACACCTCCAGTCTGTGTAAGGGCTATTTGACCAAGAAAGAGAGTGATGGAGTGCTGCATCAGCTAACCTGGCCTCCACAATAACCCAACCTCAAACCAATTGAGATGAGTTGGACTACAGAGAGAATGAAAAGCAGCCAACAAGTGGTCAGCATATGTGAGAACTCCTTCAAGATGTTTGGAAAAGCATTCCAGGTGAAGCTGGTTGAGAGAATGCCAAGAGTGAGCAAAGATGTCATCAAGACGGTGTGGCTACTTTGAAGAATCTAAAATATATTTTGATTTGTTTAATACTTGTCGTTACTACATGATTCCATATAAAGAAAAACCTTGGAATGAGTAGGTGTGTCCAAACTCTGGCTGTTATTTCATAGTTTTGATGTCTTCACTATTATTCTACAATGTAGAGTAAAAATAGTAAAAATAAAGAAAAACCCTTGAATGAGTAGGTGTGTCCAAACTTTTGACTGGTACTGTACGTTAAATAGACTTGAGCTTGAGTTTTTCTTGTTTCACAGTGTGCCCTTGGGAAAATAAATGTGTGTGTTTACTTCCAGTTTGACTGCATTATTTATACACATTGATTTGATGACATTTATTTTTCCACCCATACAACTTTCAATTAATTTGCAAAAAAATGCCTGAATGACTAATTGAATCAAAGGCTTTTTGAAAATCCACAAAGCTAGAAAAATGTTTCGTTTTGATTCACATTTATCAATTAGGGTGTGTAGGGTATAAATGTGACCTGATGTTTGATCATTTGGTAGGAATCCAATTTGACTTTTGCTCAGGACATTGTGTTCACTGAGGCAGTGTAGTAATCTGTTGTTTATGATGGCACAGAATATTTTCCCCAGGTTGCTGTTCCCACAAATGCCACAGTAATTGTTTGGATCAAATTTGTCTCAATTAAAAAAAGATATTGGAAGGAAAAAGCCTACACTCACAACTATATATGTATTTTTTTGTACTTTTTACCCCCTTTCTCTCACCACTTTCGTGATATCCAATTGTTAGTTATAGTCTTATCCCATCGCTGCAACTCCCGTACGAACTCGGGAGGCGCGAAGGTCGAGAGCTATTGCATCCTCCGAAACACAACCCTGCCAAGCCGCACTTCTTCTTGACACACTGCTCGCTTAAACCGGAAGTTAACCGCACCAATGAGTCGGAGGAAACACAGTCCAGCTGGCAACCACAGTCAGCTTGCAAATCCTTCCCTAACCTGGAATACGCTGGGCCAATTATGCGCCGCCTCATGAGTCTCCTGGTCGCAGCAGTCTTCGACACAGCCCGGGATCAAACCCGGGTCTGTAGTGACTCCTCAAGCACTGCGATGCAGTGCCTTCGATCTCTGTGATCGCTGTGGTAGGCCCCTACATTCAAAACTTTAAATAGTTTGAGTGTTGCGGTGCTAAATTTGTGGTCTGAATTTGATAAATTCGTAAAAAATTCCGTCATGACCACAAGCTGTATTTTTTTTTACTATAGATACCCCAATAACCCAAACAGAACTAACAGGTTCTGGTTGTCTTAAATGGCTGATTCAAGAATTAGACATTTTTCATACATTTTTTTGTTCCGAATCTATTTTAATATGTATATATAAATTGTTCAAAGTGAGTTTTCAATTAGTCACCATTTTGGATAGCACATTTTTCCTCGGTGTGGTTTGTTTAGGCAGTTCTAACTTTCCCAAAAGTTGTTTGAATTAATGGATTCCTCAATTTCATTGGTTGATGTCTGATGTGTTGTTCTTTTTTTGTTCTGGAGTCTATTCTTTCAGGGTTGCCCAATACTGAAGGCGCAGATTCTGGTTCTCTGTTTTTGGCTGGATAGTCCTATGTTTTTCTGTTATAGATTTGCAAATCATAATCAAACTCATTTATTTTTGGGATTGTTTTTATGTCTTTTTAAAAATTGGACAAGGATGCCAATTTGTCACAATGTTGTTAATGTTTTGTACACCCAAATGTACATCTTCCTTATTGTGATGAAATGTGGGGGCCATAAAGTTGTCTAGGAAGGGTTTCATTTTGGATTTCTTGCTTTCTGGTAGTTTTCCATGCTATTCTTAGGCCATCTACAGTGCATTCAGAAAGCATTCAGACCTCTTGACTTTTTCCACAGTTACGTTACAGCCTTATTCTAAAATGGATAGGTTTTTTTTTTATCTCTCAATCTACACACAATACCCCATAATGACGAAGCAAAGACAGGTTTTTAGAAATGTTTAAAATGTATAAAATAAAAAAAACATGAAATATCACATTTACATAAGTATTCAGACCCAAAGGCGATGACTAAATTGGGAGTTTTCTAATCTGACTTCTCTATGTGACCATGTATGGAAATTGTCTTTCTGGGCCGAGCATCAGTTAAACTGCAGTACAGAAGCAAAACTGTAGGATCAGTACAAAACCGTGCTTCTAAACCGGAACCCTGTCCCATTCGCTACGAACTGGCCAGTCAGGTTTGAGAATGGTGTGTGCGCCTGTTCACGAGCTTCTTGTCTTAGTGTCGCATGCCGACTCGCAAATCCTTTCAACATATCCGAAAAATTGAATGAGCAATTCAGATGGTTTATAGATCAATTACACAGCGACAAGCACACGATCGTGAATAAGCCGGATATTTATTTACGCCCTAAGAACTATACAAGGAAATCAACTAGCTCACGAATTAGCAATAAAAAGGTAAGTGTCAAATAGACAACCACAACGTTGGCAATGATGCAATGATATAATTTCAGTAGTAAGCTATAGTAATATTGAATGAACTATCCTAAATGACTAATTATTCAAAGTTTGTCATGTATACCCATTCATCTTTTACTACATATTTCATGCTGCATCTGACTTTTGTTACACATTGTAATATTACACTTAAACAGTCAACAATGTCATCACCATCAGCTATATTTCTGTCCACAGATGTGTATAGTCCTGAATGAAATGCAGTGTCTAAAGTTTAAACTATATGAATGATGCTTCTGGTGGAAAATAGCTTTCCAAAGATAAACTACAGAACATCCAAGACTGGTAGTCTCGTAGGTACAGTAGCTACACTGAATATGGAAGTTTTAATCATGCAGATCAGGGAGCTTTAAAATTGCTCCAGTCTCTGATATTTGGACTCAAATCTGAGTGCAACGCATTCCATGGCTTTGGATCAGGTCAGAATCCACAGACTAATGTGATGATTCTATCCTCCATGTTATGTGAACCCTATTGCCCATCATCCATTGAAGACTGATTTGCTTTTTGGCATTATTGAATGCGATTTCTGATCTATGCATTTGTACCATAGTATTTCCACAGTATCAAGCGGCCCACATCTATGTTGCTTAGCAACTGAGTACTCTACTTGTGGGTGTCAGCATTTCAAAGAAATGGTTCAAAAAAACGACTTCTCTATTCAACACTCCATATATCAGATGCTCGCTCTGTAGTTTAAGGTTTCAGAAACAACTGACCATATCCAGGTAACCTCTTGACACGTCCTATTACAACGAACACACGTTTCAAGTAAGTAGTGAATGTGTTCACTTTATGACAGACCTCATGTTTCTTCATAAACCTAATCTTTTGGCTTCAATTGTATTTTTGCTTATCCATATCTCCATCTCACCGTTCTTTTTTCCTCTAGCTGGAATGGAGAACAAAACAAATGGATCAGTGGAAGCTAAACTGTAAGTCTAGTCTAGGGGTTTTAATTGTGAGGCTGTAGATAAGGGATAAGATTGTGCTGTCCTCCTGCCTTGTCCCTATACCCATTTTCCTGTTCTGTCTTTTTCTAGTGTGGCGGAGAATGGCCAGCTGCCGGACCCTGCAGACTGGGCATTCACTGATGTCGTCAATTATTTCAAAGCTGCAGGATTTGATGAGCAGGCTACTGCTTTCCAGGACCAGGTAAAGATAGTAATTTACTAACCTTGCAAGTTGCTCTTTCTTCCCTCTCGTGTGGGTAAGCGCTTCGCAATCCCTTCCATTTGTTATTGTTGTAGGAAATCGATGGCAAGTCTCTGCTCCTGATGACACGGAATGATGTCCTGACTGGTCTTTCTATCAAACTGGGGCCAGCACTGAAGATCTACGAGTACCACGTGAAACCACTTCAAACTCAGCACCTGAAGAGTAATGCTAATGCACCACTGCATGCCCCTCAACGCGTAACAAGATAATCACGAGGCAGGATGGACAGACCAGTCCGAAGAGATTTATAGACCCAAGAGGACAGTGGAAGACGACGGGGCTTAGAAAACTCTTGCGTGGTTGCATCTTGCATCCTTCTGAAAATATTATTTTACCTAAACTTAACAGATGCCAAATGATTTGAGCCATTACGTTTGTTGGTAGTTAACTGAGTGGTATCAGTTTATGAAACCAAACAAGGACTTTAATTCTTTGAGGTCTTGGACATCATAAGATCATTTTACAGGTCTTAAAAAGTACAGGTTTATTTTTTCTTCGAAGAGTTAGTCTCAAAGCAAATCAAGCAGATTCAACTGAATGGGTTATTTAATAGTGGACGATCCTTTTCAGATGGATGCAAACGGTGCACTAGATATCTGACTTTGATGCGCTCTCTTCTACCATTGATCAGTATATATATATATATATATATATATATATCAAACTATGGAACAGTTTGATGCCGGTTAAGACTGGATGGTAATTAGTTTGAACCATACTTACTGATCCTCCATTACAGCCATTTCTCTTTTCCTAATAAGCCACTATTTAAACTTAATCAAAAGATGCATCTATGAACATTATGCATGTCAATTGTAAATTTAAGCACAGGGATATAGGTTGCTGAATGTGTTCTTTGATTTCCTTATTCTTAACTATATGGCATTTCTTTCGTGTTTGATGTGGATGCTTTTATCACGCATAACAGTGACATGCTGCTGCCTTTTGTATTGTAAAGTTGCCCTGTTCACATTTTGCTGTAAGAAACTACTTGCATCTTAAGTAAAGATTTGAGATGTAACACTGTCAGTCTTACCCAAGAACAATTAGCAAAAACACAGTCATGTAGAGAAAGAAGAATATTAATTTCTAAATACAAAAAGTCAAGAACAATGAATAAAATAGAATAGAAAAGGCACAATCATTTACTTGAAAACCACACAGTGCCATGAAAAATAAACCCTTCTCATCGTATCCTCAGTTGGCTGAGAATAGATGGCAAGTCTTCCTGACATGTTCTACACTTCATAAGATTATGTGGCAGTGGTTTGCCGTTGGCAATGAGGAGCAGTGTTGAGGTCAACTTTTTCCCTGTAGCATCAAAACGAAGGCCTGCGAGACAGGAAAACACAGAGGTACAATGTGATACTCTTGCACATTAAAGAACAGATATTTATCTGTAACGCAATCAAAGACTAGCATGGAGTAGATCATCTGTTTCACTTTACTGATTTAGTGCAGCTTACAGGCCAATCAAGGCAAGAATCTCAATTGCATACTCCTTCTCAAAACCCATTGGCTGAGAAAGCAAGGAGGTCCCTACCCAGACTCCTTGCTCCAGCCAAACGCTACACCCACGGACGTTAGTTTCTTCTCCGCAATGTGTCTGGATCTGAGTAGCTCCCTGACCCTTCACCAAATCCAAACACATTCGGGGCTGTCCAATTGGTCCAGAAACCAATGGGTTGGGCCAGAGCACACGTGGGTAAAGCAGTGGTTTGAAAATTCATAAGTCTTTGATACTCTGATTGGATAGAGATAATCCAATCGCTGATGACTTTTGCACAATTCAACTGTCACCACAAATGACTTCAATGACGGCAGTCTCTGATTAAAGTATGTAGCAAAAGACAGAGCAGCAGAATAATTGTGTAAGTAGTCAGGCTACCTCCAACCATCTTCTTCAATGGGTTTTGAGAAGGTGAGGACACGAGGAGTGTGCAATTGAGATTCTCCAAAGGACTACATACACCAAAAAAGAAAGACTCACCAAAGAATGCTGTGGTCTGTCCTGTGTGTCTTCCTCACAAGAAGGAGCACACCTTCTGTGGTCTGAAGGGGTTTGTACTGGAGGACACCCCAGTGAGCAAGGGATCCTGGAGGGCATTTTGCATGCAGAACTGCTGAAGGTCTGCAGCTGCTTGGGACACCTGAAAAGACAAAGGAATATAGCTGTGAAAGGGAAGCTCTACCTGTTGCACTCCTAACTAGCTGGACTCCCGCAAGTCTGTAAATATCCTCCTTAAAAATGGGTGTTGTCAATAGTATGGTGTGAACACAGATGCTTGAATTAACGTTAGGCTTTTCCTGCTGTTCAATGACTGTTGGGAATAATTATCCTGGGGCGTTTGTGATTGTTTTCATGGCTAGATCTCCATTTGTGTGTCTAGATTCCACGCCCTTAGCGCTAGCTAGCTAACGTTACCGATGTTCGCTAGCTCGGACTAGTTTCGTGGGCATGTTTACCAAATAGATTTACGTGTGAAATAGATTCTTACCTTCACTCTGTTTATGCTCGCTTCGAAACGCAGCTGCTGGACAATTTTCTTCATCGCAACGAGGTTTGATGAGCCAGACATCTTTACTATTTCCTAGAAATGAAGCAGTGGGCTGTTAGCTCGACGGACGCGTAGACAAAGCACCGATGATCACACATCCGATTGTGACTTGCGCAGTCGCAGCGTTGCACAGTCTGCGCCCACACCTCCTGGTATAAACCGCTATGGGGCGCCAAGCACAAAAAGTTGAATTGATAGATAAATAAAAAAAAACGTTTATTGCAATTTCAGAGCAGCATATATGTTAGCGCTTCATTTTAAACATTTAGAATAAAGTTCCTAATTAAACTATTCATGATATCTGGAGTGAAAACCATGTGTAAACATTCGCATGGCTAGTCAGTAGCCTATTGATAGCTTTTCCCAAATTGGATAACATTTGTAGTGATACAGAACCCCAAATTAAGGTTTGGCTGCCACTTGGCGAAAGCTTAGAGACTTGGATATGCTTTGCTTAATAAAAATGTATATAGAAGAGAAAGAAAAAAAAACATTGGCATGTCCAATAAAGTGTTCTCTGAATGAATCAAGTTTTGGTGAACGACAATGTGCTACTGTTTAGTATTAGTCCGTGATCACGCAACATGAGTTGCACAAAAATAGGTCTCCGTGGCATCCTGAGGCAGTGGTGGCGTTGAAACATGAGTCATGTTCATTAGGGCACGCAACAGAAAATGTTTTGCAACAGAAATGTAAAAAAAATGATTGCATCTTATTAGACAAATCCAGGTATTCTTTCCCTGTTTCAGTCCATTTTCTTCTGTTTGGTGTCTAATGAACACTGCCGTGGATTGTCATCCGAGTTGTCTGTTGAGTCCACAGTAACACAATGGTACTAGTGTCTTCAGTTGAGGCTGTTTTCCTCTGACCCTAAAGAGAAGATACTGCAGCAGTCTCCACCTCCATGTCTGTGCTTTGACCTGACCGGAGTATCTTCTCTACTGTGGATGGTGTTGGACTCCTGCCAGCTCCCTTGTGTTGAACTGCCTACAGAAGAGGAGCTTAGATAGATAAAAAACAAGAGTTAACCACAGTTTGTTTGAGAGAACTTAAGTTAGTGATAATCAATGACACCGATTTGATACTACTATTTAATGTAGGAATGAAACATTTTAAAGGAGAGTGAGCTGGCATAGAGCAAAGTAACTAGTAAAAACGGTACCTCCTGTCTGGTATGAGGCATAATGTACGGTAGAGATCAGCTGTGGAGGGCATGCCAGCAGCAGAGGCAGCTTTAGGCGTTGAGAATGCAGTGTATGTCCGGGATTTGGTCAGCATCGCAGGGGTGGAGGGGATCCTCATCTCTGGTTCACTACCTAGAGGGGAACAGGGACTTGTGACCAAACACAATATGATTCACAAAAGATAATTGGTGTGTTTTTTGTTGTGGTGATGCTGCATTATACAGTATGCTGCCAATCTTCCAATACAATATTTTCTACACAAAATTTCCCAACCAAATCTGCTGTATACATTTTCCATTAATCTCGATCTGGATTAACAATACGAATCGTTGCTGTGGTAATCACGACTTACTGACTGACAAGGCACGAGGATTTTCTGACGTTGAATGTCTTTTGCGGTCCATGAACGAAGTCATGTTCAAGAATTGATTCTTGAGCCACAAGGCGCGGTCTTCCTCAAAAGCCTTTTTCTGTGAAAACACACACAAAAAAAAGGGGGTAATACACAGTTACAGTGGCAAGAAAAAGTATGCTAACCCTTCGGAATTACCTGGATTTCTGCATAAATTGGTCATAAAATTTGATCTTCATCTAAGTCACAACAATAGACAAACAATCTACTTAAACTAATAACAAACAATTATAAATGTATTTCTTTGAGCGCACAGATTCACAGTGTAGTGTGGGGAAAGTATGTGAACCCTTGGATTTAATAACTGGTTGACCCTCCTTTGTCAGCAATAAACTCAACCAAAGGTTTTCTGTAGTTGCGGATCAGACCTGCACAACAGTCAGGAAGGAATTTTGGACCAGTCATCTTTACAAAACTGTTTAAGTTCAGCAATAATTTTAGGATGTTTGGTGCGAACCACTCTTGAGGTCATGACACAGCATTTTAAATTGGGTTGAGGTCAGGACTCTGACTGGGCCTCTCCATAAGGCGTATTTTCTTCTGTTGAAGCCATTCTGTTGTTGATTTACTTCTGCGTTTAAGGTCGTTATCCTGTTGCATCACCCAACTTCTGATGAGCTTCAATTGGCGGACAGAGCCTTACATTCTCCTGCAAAATGTCTTGATAAACTTGGGAATTCATTTCTGTCGATGATAGCAAGCTGTCCAGGCCCTGAGGCAGCAAAGCAGCCCCAAACCATGATGCTCCCTCCACCATACTTTACAGTTGGGATGAGGTTGATGTTGGTGTGCTGTGCCTTTTTTTCCTCCACACATAGTGTTGTGTGTTCCTTCCAAACAACTCAACTTTAGTTTAATCTGTCCGCAGAATATTTTGCCAGAAGCACTGTGGAACATCCAGGTGCTCTTTTGCAAACATCAGACGTGCAGCAATGTTTTTTTTTGGAGAGCAGTGGCTTCTTCCTTGGTGTCCTCCCATGAACACCATTCTTGTTTAGTGTTTTACGTATTGTAGGCTCGTCAACAGAGATGTTAGCATGTTCCAGAGATTTCTGTAAATCTTTAGCTGACACTCTAGGAGTCTTCTTAACCTCATTGAGCATTCTGCACTGTGCTCTTGCAGTCATCTTTGCAGGACGGACATTCCTAGGGAGTAGCAACAGTCCTGAACTTTCTCCATTTATAGACAATTTGTCTTACCGTGGACTGATGAACATCAAGGCTTTTAGAGATACTTTTGTAACCCTTTCCAGCGTTATGCAAGTCAACAATTCTTAATCTTAGGTTATTTGAGCTCTTTTGTTCAAGGCATGGTTCACATCAGGCAATGCTTCTTGTGAATAGCAAACAGTGTTTATAGGGCAGGGCAGCTCTAACCGACATCTCCAATCTCATTGATTGGACTCCAATTAGCTTTTGGAAAAGTCATTAGCCTAGGGGTTCACATACGCTTTCCAACCTACACTGTGAATGTTTAAATTATGTATTCAATATAAACAAGACAAATAGTGTGTTATTAGTTTAAGCACACTGTCTATTGTTGTGACTAAGATCAAAAGTTATAACTAACTTATGCAGAAATCCAGGTAATTCCAAAGGGTTCACATACTGCAAGTGACAACTTGACAAAACATAGCATTTCCAACTTGAAAACTTGCCGAAAACAAAAACGGATACCTCATGGCCGAGGCGAATGGCAGCGTCAGTAAAGTTATGTCTCTCCCTCTCAAAGTTCCTCCTCTGCTCGTCAAAGAGCCTCCACTCCTCTTTGAGACGCTCCTTATCCTCCAGAGTGTAGCAGTCATTCAGCAGAGCAGCAGTCTCATCATCATAGCAGGGAGAGTTGAGCTGCTGCTACACACACACAGAAAAGGTAATAATGCTTGACTGAGAAACTCCTGGAAGGGTCAAATTCAAGGCAATAAGAGATGTAGATCAAATCAAATTTTATTTGTCACATGCGCCAAACACAACTGGTGTAGACTTTACCATAATACAAATAAAATAGTAACACAAGAGGAAAAACAAAATACACAAGAATGGAGCTATATACAGGGAATACCAGTACCATATCAATGTGCAGAGGTACAATATATTTGAGGTAGATATGTACTTGAAGGCAGATACTTGATTTGAAAAATAGAATTGTGTGTCGCGTTGTGGGTCTAACTAACCTGTAGGAGTTGCTGCTGGGTCTGGATGAAGTCTTTACACTGCTGGACCTCCAGTCTCATCCTCTCCATCTCCTCCTCGTGGATCTGTCTGGGGACCAGCTCTTTACCAGCACACTGCTGGCTCTGCTGTACCAGGGAGGCTGGGAAGTGGATGGATGATGCATTATGATCAATGGTGGAGAAGAAAGCTCCTGGGACATATAGAATGTATTGGCAGCAGAGTTGTTTACATTTTTTATTTTGCCTTTATTTAACTAAGCAAGTCAGCTAAGAACAAATTCTTAATTACAATGACGGCCTACGCCAGCCGACACTAGGCCAATTGGACGCCGCCCTACGGGACTCCCAATCACGTCCGGTTGTGATACAGCCTGGATTTGAACCAGGGTGTCTGTAATGACGCCTCTAGCACTGAGATGCAGTGCCTTAAACCGCTGTGCCACTTGAGAGCCAAAAATGCAGTAGTACTGGTCATGATTTTATGGCAGTGAGCCAAAAGTGGATTATTTCATTTGCCTTCATGTAACACCCGTTAATGACCAAAGAATGCCAGTGATGACTACTAGGTGATTTACAGATTGTATACTTCCATGAGATATATATATATATATGACATGCGTTTATACCCTGGCTGTCCAGTCTCTCCATGTGGCTCTTCAGTCTCCTCCACTGCTGTCGGATGCTATTGGTCAGCTGCTCCCGGGCGTGCTCACAGGACTGGTCCCTAGCATGATCACATGACGGATCCAGGGTCTCCTTACTACAGTCACCAACCTCCTCTCTGTCCGAGCTGGCCTGAAAGCGTAACAATAGGCACGATCACTCCTCTACTCTCCACAATGTTTATAGCGAAATGTCACTTCCATACCATGTAGAACACTTGGTATGGAACATTTTGTGAGTGGCTCTGCATAGACAGACACGATTTGTGATTCAGATTTGCAGGAGCATTTAAAAAAAAAGGTGATCTAATCCATTTATTACCACGTAAAAATAACTAAGTAGACTATTGCTACGGTGTCTCAGATAGGACAATCCATCAATTCACCCGTTCCAGGCTGTCTTCCGCACAGTCTCCTCTGGAGCAGGATTTCCTAGGACTAAGAATGGACACCATCTCCCACTTCATCTGCTGCAGCACCTTCTTTAGCTCAACGTTCTCCAGCATCAGAGCCCTCTGACGACCCTCGTAGTCACTCAGCAGGGACTTGTACATCTCCCCCTCATGTCTACAATCATGGCAAATAAATACGTACTCATCAAAGTGGGATCTCCAAAGCTATGTAGGATTTGTTGCATCAAGAGTTGATGTAAGCACACAAAACCGACATGGTTCAGTCAGATGAGTATTGCTACCTGGCCTCCACCTTTCCAGTCTTCCATTGGCTTCTCTTCCCATCAGCCCGTCCCAAGTAGTTCAATACATCAATCGCTAGTAGAGATAAAGGGAGGAAAATGGGAATGAGGGACTTGCTATATAGGCCTACATCATTTTCAGTGTTCTCAGACTCTTGTTGAAAAAAAGAAAAGACACTAGGTTGCAAACATATTCACATTACCAACAACCTTTGGAATAAGGAGGAAACAATTGTTTTGAGATGCCCATACCAAGTTTCTTATCCCTCTTGTCCACCAGTAGCTGGTTGAGGCGTTCTTTGAGCTTGGTGCTCTCCCGCTCCTTCCTCTTGGCATCATGGTTGTACTGAGAGGCTCTGCTGGCGATGATGCTCTGGAGCTTCTGCACCTAAGGGTGTGTTCAGTAGGGAGAAAACTTTTGAAACAGGGATGTACTACCTGAACTTATCCAATAAGAACACAGTTTTGTTTTTCGCTTACAAAATGTTTTGCTATGGTGTGCACTACTGGTTAAGGCTCACACACTCAAAACTACATTTCCAATTGACGCTTGCAGCGACATAAGCACATCACTCAATGATTAACAATTGTATGACAAAGTCTTTACCTCATCTTTTTCTGTTTTCAGGCAGTTCTGCAGAGTCTTGTTTTTGAGTTGCAGCTGCCTCTCCGTCTCAAGCAGTCCTGACTTCTCTCTTTTGTAGAGCTCCAGCTGATCCTTTTTGGGCAATTAAATACATTTTTTATTTTACCTCCCCCCAATTTGATGGTATCCAATTGGTAGTTACAGTCTTGTCCCATCGCGGCAGCTCCAGTAAGGACTCAGGAGAGGCGAAGGTCGAGAGCCGTGTGTCCTCCGAAACACAACCCAGCCAAGCAGCACTGCTTCTTGACACACTGCTCGCTTAACCCGGAAGCCAGCCGCACCAATGTATCGGAGGAAACACCGTACACCTGGCAAACGTGTCAGCCCGTATTGCGCCCGGCCTGCCACAGGAGTCGCTAGTTCGAGATGGGACAAGATCATCCCTGCTGGCCAAACCTCCCCTAACCCGGACGACGCTGAGCCAATTGTGCGCCGCTCCATGGGTCTCCCGGTCACGGCCAGCTGCGACAGAGCCTGGACACAGCTAGCACTACGATGCAGTGCCTTAGACCACTGCGCCACTCCGGAGGCTGGGCAATTACATACTTGCTGTACATGTTATATCAACACAATTTTGCATACTCAATGTGCTCACCTTGACGACAATATTATAACAATAACATGTCGTATTCTAAGCAGTAAGACCTTTCAGGACACCATCAAACCTTAACTTAGCTCCCCAAGCTAGTATTTACTGACAATTTGCACCCTGCCTGGAAAACGATCTATGGGAAAGGCTGCCTGACTGACCTTGAGTCTGGAGTTGGTCATCTGCAGGTGTTCCAGGGCACTGGAGCTCTTCAGCTGCTCAGTCTCCTGCTCCTGCAGACTGCGCTGGCTGCGGCGGTGCATCTGGAGCAGCTCATACATCATGTTCAGGACTGGCACTGTGTTCAGCCCCCAGCTTCCCTCTGGTGAGCTGGCCTCAATACAGGCAGAGGAGAAACCCAGAGAGTCCATCTCCTGTACAAGCCCCAAAAGAGGGCAGAAAAATGGGTTAGCAGCTTACAGTGAAAATTAAACTAGATCAATGAATAATCATTGAGCAACATCAGATACACAAACCTAAAATTTAAAAAAATCAAGCGGTAAAATAAGCACCTACACAAAGTCAGTATTGGATTATTCCAAATGTAAACTAAATAATAGTCATTTCAGTACCTGAATGATGTATGAGGTACACTGGGGAACATTCTCCTCAGTGCAGAAGGCACTTAACACATTGTAGGAGCTCTTGGACAGTGTCATGGTGGAGGACTGCATTGTAGGAAGGTTGTTATGATGCCTCGAGGGGGACATCATCATTCTTGATATGCTGGAGATCTCATGGTTTTCTAAACACAGCAGGGAAACAGAGAGAACAACCAATTGATAAATCACAAGTTCACAGGCAGCTGACTATGAGGCTTAAAAAACAAAACAATTGTGCCCAAAAATAGGGCAAAATCCCACACCATCCAACAAAAATCCATATAAAAACAAACAATTGTCTATTTTGTCCCCGGGTCCCCATTTGAATTAAATTACCTATTGATGGCTCTATGGTTAGTGTCGTCCACCAGTCTCCCATGTCAACAAAGCATCATCCGCTTTGAGAGGTCATCCGCGAGATGACAGACCTGACCGACCGGAGCCTGCACTCACTGGAACAGAATCCTGAAATAGAGCGTCAAGCAGCAAGCCAATGACATAAGACTCCAAGGCAGCATAATCTGGGTCGATTCTTCACCCACGCCATGCGGGATTAAACGTAATCTGGGTGTTATGCCAGCATGGGACCGGGTTGGGGGTGGGTAGGGCTTTCAGGCCTTGGCTGTTACACTGGACTGTAGTAGAGTGATACTTTGAGCTTGAGTAGAGAGGGTTTTGCATGTTAACTTTAACTAGGATAATGACTGTATGCCAGGGGAAGTCTTCTAGACACCCACACAGAAAGGCCACTGACTGTGGTGTGTGCAAGGTTTAATTAACAGTGCCAATGGCACTGAATTCAAAATGCTTAGTTTGAGAAAAATGGCTTCAACAAGAGGCAACTGCACACTCATTATTCAAGAGGGCCTCTTCAGTACTTAATTGTTCTCTTTGACTATATATAATAACGTTGACCTATACGCTGACTTGGTGAGTGAATTCATAAGGAAGTGCATTGGAGATGTTGTACCCACTGTGACAATTAAAACTAAATGACTACCGCCCCATAGCACTCACTTCTGTCATCATGAAGTGCTTTGAGAGACTAGTCAAGGATCATATCACCTTCACCTTACCAGCCACACAAGATCCACTTCACATACAGCCCTAACAGGTTCAGACGATGCAATCGCCATCACACTGCCACATCCCATCTGGACAAGAGGAATACCTATGTAAGAATGCTGTTCATTGACTACAGCGCAGCGTTCAACACCATAGTACCCTCCAAGATCATCATCAAGCTTGAGGCCCTGGGCCTCAACCCTGCCCTGTGCAATTGGGTCCTGGACTTTGACGGGCCACCCCAGGTGGTGAAGGTAGGAAACAACATCTCCACCTCGCTGACCCTCAACACTGGGGCCAAACAAGGGTGTGCTCAGCCCCCTCCTGTACTCCCTGTTCACCCACGACTGTGTGGCCATGCACGCCTCCAACTCAATCAAGTTTGCAGTCAACAGTAGTGGGCTTGATAACCAACATTGAGACAGCCTACAGGGAGGTGAGGGCACTCGGAGTGTGGTGTCAGGAAATCAACTTCAACAAAACAAAGGCGATAGTGAACTTCAGGAAACAGCAGAGGGAGCACCCCCCAACCCACATCGAAGGGACAGCAGTGGAGAAAGTGGAAAGTTTTAAGTCCCTCTGCGCCTCCTGGACACCGCTACTGTCCAGGAGGCGAGGTCAGTACAGGTGCATCAAAGCTGGGACTGAGAGACTGAAGAACAGCTTCTATCTCAAGGCCATCAGACTGCTGAACAGCAATCACTAACTCAGAGGCTGCTGCCTACATGGAGAACCAATCACTGGCAACTTTAACAAATGGATCTCTAGTCACTTTAAACAATGACAATTTAATAATATTGACATATCTTACATTACTCAATCATATGTATATACTGTATTTTATACCATCTTGCACCTTGTCTATGCCACTCAGCCATATATACACTCAGCAAAAAAAGAAATGTCCCCTTTTCAGGACCCTGTCTTTCAAAGATAATTCTCAAAAATCCAAATAACTTCACAGATCTTCATTGTAAAGGGTTTAAACACTGTTTCCCATGCTTGTTCAATGAATCATAAACAATCAATGAACATGCACCTATGGAATGGTCATTAAGACACTAACAGCTTACAGACGGTAGGTAATTACACCAGGAACGTACAATCCCTCCATCAGTGCTCAGACTGTCCGCAATAGGCCAAGAGAGACTGGACCTAGGGCTGGTAGGCCTGTTGTAAGGCAGATCCTCACCAGACATCACCGGCAACAACGTCGCCTATGGGGACAAACCCACTGTCGCTGGACCAGACAGGACTGGCAAAAGGTGCTCTTCACCGACGCGGTTGTCTCACCAGGGGTGATGGTCGGATTCAAGTTTATCGTCGCAGGAATGAGCGTTACACCGAGGCCTGTACTCTGGAGCGGGATCGATTTGGAGGTGGAGAGTCCATCATGGTCTGGGGCGGTGTGTCACAGCATCATCGGACTGTGCTTGTTGCATTGCAGGCAATCAACGCTGTGCATTACAGGGAAGACATCCTCCTCCCTCATGTGGTACCCTTCCTGCAGGCTCATCCTGACATGACCCTCCAAGCATGACAATGCCACCAGCCATACTGCTCATTCTGTGCATGATTTCCTGCAAGACAGGAATGTCAGTGTTCTGCCATTGCCAGCAAAGAGCCCAGATCTCAATCCCATTGAGCACGTCTGGGACCTGTTGGATTGGAGAGTGAGGGCTAGGGCCATTCCCCCCAGAAATGTCCGGGAACTTGCAGGTGCCTTGGTGGAAGAGTAGGGTAACATCTCACAGCAATAACTGGCAAATCTGGGGCTGTCCATGAGGAGGCGATGACCTGCAGTACTTAATGTAGCTGCTGTCCACACCAGATACAGACTGTTACTTTTGACACCCCTCCCCCTTTGTTCAGGGACACATTATTCCATTTCTGTTAGTCACATGTCTGTGTAACTTGTTCAGTTTATGTCTCAGTTGTTGAATCTTATGTTCATACAAATATTTACATGTTAAATTTGCTGAAAATAAACTATTGACAGTGAGAGGACGTTTATTTTTATGTACATATTCTCATTCATCACTCCTTTTAGATATTACTGCACTGTCGGAACCAGAAGCATTACGCTACACTGCATTAACATCTGCTAACCATGTGTATGTGACAAATAAAATGTGATTTATAATATGATCCTTAAGATTTTCCTGGTGAAACAAGCTCAACCACATTCTACACTCTCACCACTCCCCTTTAAATAGGTAACAGTACAGTTATCAAGAAACTCTGTTTAAACATACATTGTGCATTTTAGACTTAAGTATAATAGACCTGACTGTCTCAATTGCCTTGGGCAACACCAGAGTAGAAAGTTAGTCGAGCCACAGAGGCAGTAGCTATGTCAGAAAACACCTTCTCAGGCACCCCTTATTCACTGACCCAGGCTGCATTTTATGTACACTGATACTCACTCCCGTTTAACCAAATATACTGGTTTCCCCTTTTGTCTGTGATTTAACTTTGCCCTATGTCACACTGTTACCCTATCCACTGCGCCTCCATCTAAATCCAAGAAGAGCAACCAACTAGCTAGCTAGCTAACATTTTAGCTAGTGTTGACATTACTATTGGGTGAATATACTGTCACACTTTGGCACATTTGCAAACCGTATTTAACCCGTTTTACCCAAAAAGGATCAGACTTTTCTGTTTCCATCTATGCGGCCCGGCACTCGTGCCCCATGGCTCCGGTGGAACTGCTGTCACTTGGGGCCAAAGCCAGGACACCGGTACTTTTCAGATGGCATTTACATACCACTGGCTAACTGTGAACTTTAACACCTTCTCACAAAGCAACTGTTTTGATTATGCATAGATGATTGATTCTGCTCTTGACAAGTCCTCACGGTCAGCCCCAGCTATGGAAACACAATTTCCCTAGTGCAACATAAGAGTGTGTATGTACAAGTGTAGCATTGGTGTTCCAGTTGAAAAGCAGTAGCTAAAACATTACTACTGTTCGCTTCTTCTTATCTTATTGAGTTGCTGCAAGTGAGTCAGATAAACAAACAGGAGGCTCATTTGAAAACGTAGTAACATGTAGTTACAAGACAAGTTAAAGTTAGCTGTCTAACGTTAACTTGTCACCCTTTCAGCTACTATTAATCTGTTATCTTGTTGAACTGGTTTACCTACAGTAACGTTAACCTAGCCAGATAAAAAGCTGCTAGCTTCGGGTAGTTACGTTAGCCAGCTAACTCTGCTTTGATGAAACGTGTATAATAGCTAACGTAACGTGTGTCTAAAGTTAGCTAGCCAACGAAGCAAGGACATAGCTGGAGAGTGGATACTCACTTGACTTGATTAGCCTGCCTTAAGTGCCAGCACAGCCAACTCTATGCGAATGCGAGTGTACAATGATTTTCTCTGTCTAGTTCTTGACCGTGAATGCCAAACCACTTGGATAAATCTACTCACTGTGGTACAGTTGACCCCACATTGACAAAATTAGATTTGTTTTTTAAGTGGACGTCTTTCTGGCTTCAAAACAAACACCACCGTCATTGGCGAATGCGTTGTCAAGCAACCAGTATTAGTCCGCTGTATTGGATCATGCGCACACCTTTAATGGACGATTTATGCAAATATGGAAGGCTGTCAAGTGCATTGTAGCGCTTTATTGAAATTTACACCCACTTTACACCAACACAAGTGGGTCGCCAGTGTTTTATGATAGTGTTGGAACAAAAAAATAGAATTTCTATTGTATTGTATTCTATTGTATTGTACTATTGTACTAGGAATTTAGTCTGGGTATGAAGTTACTGTTGAGATTTAGAAAATTAGAATGCAGAAGGTGCACTTTTTATATTCAGTCACTGATAGTCACTCACTGAGCCCATGTCAGCTAACATGATTTAGATCACTAGGTAAAGTAATCTATCCAGATTACCGACTGGGCATACAGGGCATCACCATTGGGCATACAGGGCATCACCATTGATTTTGTTTTGAACATGTATGAATTGCAGTAAATTAGCTTTAAAACTGCAGAAATTTCTCAGCACGTTATGGCAAAATGTCTAAAATGTCAGGAAATGTTTTTTTAAAACCATAACATTTTATCTAAACCCATGGCAAAATGTGTAGGATTGCAGAAAATGTACTTTAACACTACAACAACAACAAAAAATCCACAGCCAAGAGAGGGAGGGGGAGGGACACCAAACCAAATCTCGTTTAGGGACGCCAAACGGCTAGAGGCGCCTGATAAACTCGGATGTTTTCCTGAACTTTACAAATACCATTCGGATGCATTTTTAGTGACTTACTGCTGCAAAGACCAATTGTTACACCGTTCCCATAGTCAAGTCATTTGAAACATATTCAAAAAACAAATGTTAAGTGGGGAAAAAATGAAAAGAGAAAGAAACTAGAACGTTCTAAGTGCATAAACCCATTTGAACTTGGCGCTGTAAGGTGTGGTATAGTCTAGCCAGTAATAATGGCACGCAAGCAAAAAAACAACACTGTCAGACATCTTAAAGTAAATTATGTTGTCACATCATTGTTCAGTGATTATAGTCATTTGTCTGATGATCATAATACATGTATTTGATGATGTGTTCTGACTCAATCTTGGTCAAATATAATTTTTCTATAATGAGTGTATTCAAATAGCTACAGTTTTCTTAAAATTGAATTCAGAAGTGTTAGATATAACCTTACTGCTGAACCCAGATTGACATTTCAGAGCCACAAGTTTATACTGTATCTGAGATTGTACCCCCCTAAATAAACTGATTTTCAAATGTCTCAGGATTTTGATACTTTGCACTTTAGGTATCTTTAAGGGGATATGAAAGAAGAATTCACTACAAAACAGTGCTGAGATCTGGGATGTGAGAATGTTGATAATCTTTATCTCAGAACTATGCTTTGCGTAGACAGACCTTTATAGTCCCACGGTCACAATCTCTAAATACATCATGTCTATTTGTTTGGTCCGTGACCCACCACACAGATTATATATTGGCCCACCAAGCCTAAAAGTTTGAGAACACCTGCTCTAGTGTAATTGTGTTTCCATCAGGAGTGTGACACTAAAGACTTGGGGCGAGCAGAATCAACAACCTCTGCATCATTCAAGACAGTTGCTTTGTGAGAAGGTGTTGAAGTTCACAGTTAGCCATTGTTATGTAAATTAGCGCCAAAAAGTACACAGGGCCTGTGCTTGGCCCCAAGTCTGGGCATGTCCCTCAGAGCCATGACCCAGTGAGACCCGGGTGCCGGGCCCATGTAGACGGAAACCGAAAAATCTGTCTTTTGGGCGAAACACCAGGATAAACCCTAATTGGAAACTCGCCATTAGCCCACTGATTTAGCCTACCTATGAGTGATATGAGTGAATGCATACATTTCCTCTACTATGTTACCTAGTAAATGCAAGCAGAAACAATGTCACGGTACATTAAAATACCACCCATTGTGCAATTTAATTGTTCATACATAATTACATACAATCAAATATAAAAAAGTATACTATTGATCAACATATACAAACTTTAAACAATTTTCAAAATACATTTTCCAACACATGAATAGAGCTTTAATGCCTACTAACATATGTCTCACACACACACACACACACACACACACACACACACACACACACACACACACACACACACACACACACACACACACACACACACACACGCACACGCACACGCACACACACACACACGCACAAACACGCACACACACGCACACACATGGCTACTTTATAGGGTCTATCCAAAGCAGTAGCAGCAGCAGGTGGGTTCCTTGTCTATCTTGTACTTCCCAGAGTCAGGCTGGTCTCTACACTCAGCCACAAAGGCCTTCAGCTGGGACACCAGGACTCTGTCCTTCTGGTGTTGCTGAAAATAAACAGTATGGCAGTTAACTTTCTGAACATTTACATACAGTACTATACTATTACCATGTTACATAACCACTGTATTGTGTGCTGTAACATTAAATATACCAGGAAGGAGATGCAACATTATACCAGATCATTGAATTACCATCTTTTCTCATTGAACAGGCATGCAGAAGATAAACAGGGACGGTTACTTTTGAATATGTCATGCCATGTTAATGCAAAAGCTGACCTTGATGGTCTCGTATGTGTCTGTGATGAGGGCAATGAACAGACTGAGCACCATGTAAATGAAGAGAGAGAGGAAGGAGTAGAGGTAGAGCCTGCTGAACAGCCACACCATGTATCTCTTCTCTCTCATCTTCTGGAAAGTGGAGTACAAGTCATCACCGTTGATCAGAGAGAACAGGCACTCCGTCACCTTGTCCAAGGTCCGGAACTGGCAGAAAATCAATTGGTAACACTTTGCATTAAGGTATGTTGTGCTATAAAGGATTATAAACTTGTATTAGTTATACGTAATAAACCATTGTAACACATTGGTTCAAATTGTAGCCCTTCATATACTGGACTGACCTTATATATGTGGATTCTAAAAGATCTTGGGCCTACATATACAGGTACCGTATACCTTTTTGGTTTTTAGTGTACCTACTTACTTTCTCATGATATGGCCCCAGAACGATCCAGCCACAGAAACAGTAGCCCAGGTAGATCAAGCCAGCGCAGCAGGAGAAGCGGATCACATTTGGAAACGCTGCCCTTAGGGCCAGAATTAGGATCTAGGAGGAACAAGGAACCTTACTCATCTATGTTTCACTATTTGAATATGTGCTGTCCTTTATGAATGCCATGTACTGTAATGTTCCTATTCAAAGAACAAATCATTGCTGTGGTGCTGATGGAGCATTGCTGTTAAATTGAGCTCATTTCTTATGTTAGTCCTTACGTTATATTTCTTAAAGAAACCCAGGTAGCGGATAACTCCAACCCAGACAAGCATTGTGGATGTCCCAAGCAAAATACTGCAGACATCATAGTTTGTAAGGTCCTGACAAATACAGAAAAATGAATGTCATATTGGACATACAGACACATGAACAAAAGGTATGTGCTCAGGTATAGTCACTACACCTTAGTCTGTATTCCTATTTTGAGGGCGGATCCAGCGATGGTCAGTGTATCGCTGACGATGATCAGAATATACCAGCCGTTCACAAACTCCATGCGCTCAGACCAGGACACAGTTTTACCAAAGTAGGTGTGGAAGAATGCAGTGTAATGCTGAATGAGATAAACACACACCATAAGCAAAAACACATGAATATTAACGCTATTGTTACAGTGAGTAGGCGATCATGAGCTGGGTATGCTTGTACTTGTATATTGTATGAATGCCTGACCGTATTCATGGTATGTACAATCCTAATATTTAACCTATTACCCCTATAGAATGGTCTTCTTAACTTACATACTGGAGCTGAGATCCTTTGTAGACTGAGCGTGTGCACAAGATGAGTGAGGTAAAGCAGGCGAGGATGACGAAGGAATCAAACAGCAAGAGGTGGTTGTTCTTCCCAGCTGCAAATTCAATCAATCAGTAAATTAGATAGTGACACTTTTCCCCCATGCATATAGGATGGAGGCTGACAGATTTCTGCCACTGCAAATGGTAGGATCTCTACTGTAAATGTATGAAATATGGACTGTAGTAATGAACATGCTGAGCAACAGATTATTAAATTGTGCCTCCTTCTGGCATTGAGAGGCACAGCCCATGTTAGAACTACAGTATGTTACAAATAAGGAGACGTGACAGTCTGACTCAGCTCACTAAACACTAAATCTTAACTACTGAGGTCACAAAGAATGTAGCTATTACTCAGACAAATCGTATGCTGACTGAAAATTATTTTATTTTTTAACATACTGGGATGATCTTATGATATACTTACAAGTGCTTGCGACATTCCAGTCTTTACATTCATTGATTCCAACATTATTTTCTAAGTTAATCTTTATCCTCCCACTGTGTGCACGATTGTCAAACATTATCTGCCAAAAATAAAGTCAGACAGAGACATCATTTGCATGTGAGTTCTAGCAAGGATGACTGAATCCAGGTTTCAGCAGCTGGATTTCTACTGGTTTAAGTAACATTTTAAATGCACCATTACTAGAAAATGGAGAATTGACTAGTTATTCCATGACACAAATTAATCCGTTAACTTTGTTGACTCGCTACTGGTTTCCATTTGTCTTCTCCATTGACACAGAGGACAGCTGCATCACACTTAAAAGCCTAAAAGAGCTTGAAGAAGTTGTTTCCTGAGTCATACAACCCACCACCTACAATTATACTAAAGGCATAACAGTCTGGGAGCTCGTGGTGGCGCACTGTCTGCAGGTTGATGGCTTTCAACGTGAGGTAGATGTTTACTGACAACAGCCTGAGTGAGAGACAAAGAAACATTTATGATTATAGACTACAACAAAAGAAACCTAGTATAGGGGGCCAACTGTAGTTTGACTGTTGGTCTGGTCAGTCACCTTTTAAAATCCAGAGAAAAGTTAATGTCTCTTGACAAAGTTTCATCCTCCAATGGCTCCAGAGGATATACGGAAATACATTCTGTGAGGAAAAAACAGAAAGGTCTTCATAATATACCTTAATCCAGTGGAAACCCTTGTAATGGTTACAAGCAATTCCCAAACTTCCTGTTTCTGCAGTCACACGAATGAACTGACAATGTGATAAATACTAGACACTGAGTGTACATAACATTAGGAACACCTGCTCTTTCCATGACATAGACTGACCAGGTGAATCCAGGTGAAAGCTATGATCGCTTATTGATGCCACCTGTCAAATCCACTTCAAACAGTGTAGATGAAGGGGAGGAGACAGGTAAAAAAATAAATTTAAGCCTTGAGACAATTGAGACATGTATTGTGTATGTGTGCCATTCAGAGGGTGAATGGGCAAGACAACATTTTTAAGTGCCTTTGAATGGTAGTAGATGCCAGGCGCACCAGTTTGAGGGTGTCAAGAACTGCAATGCTGCTGGGTTTTTCATGCTCAACAGTTTTCCGTGTGTATCAAGAATGGTCCACCACCCAAAGGACATTCAGCCAACTTGACAACAGCTGTGGGAAACATTGGAGTCAACATGGGCCAGCAAACCTGTGGAAAACTTTCAACACCTTCTAGAGACCATGTCCTGACAAATTGAGGCTGTTCTGAGGGCATAAGAGTGTGCAACTCAAAATTAGGAAGGTGTTCCTAATTGTTTGTACACTCAGTGTAAATCTACTACAACAACAACACACAATCTGGGCACTGACAGCTGTGAGAAGCCAGAGATCTGTAAATAGGACAAACAGTCCACGGTCAGTGTTTAGTTGAGCATGTAAGTAGATATCTAACAGCTGGAATGGATTAATCTAACAAAATGACTTACATACTGTTTATTCCCAGTCAATGTGGACACATACATTAAAACTTAACATTATTCTCTAAACTATGTTATTATCCTGTCTTATAGAACACTTGAGGCTATCACAAAAAAATAAATACATAATGAAATGGTGTGCTCTTGTACCTTTGTCTACATGTGGGTCTATATCAAAGGTGTCGTTGCCAGGGGAGATGCTGCCTTTCCTGAAGAACTCCTGACAAAGGGTCAGAGGGGTGTACTCACCCTCTATCTTCTCATACGCATGGTTCCCTACCGTCAGGTTCTGCAGGTTTATAAACTGAAACAAGGAAAATATAGTGAGACATGATATACAACCGTGTTCTTGGCCAGATTTGTCACAGGTAGTGCAAATGAGGAAATTCACTCAATTTTTGGGTTGTCAACATGTTTAGGGTAGCTATAGTTTCACTATAAACAACACCGTGCTCCACTGTTTGATAAGTCTCATATGACTGTGTAAAAAAAATTAGATGACACACCGGGGAATCAGCTACTGTATCCTTTAAATACTGTGCTGTAATCTAGATAAGACATATCATTTACACTGGTAGCGAACAAGCAGTGAGAAAGACTTTGCTCTTTTTAGGCCATTTGAAGTCTACATTACCCTATCAATGACGTAATAGATGTGGTCGTACACATCTGTTTTGGTGTACACTGCGTATCTGTCCACGCGTTGGTCCTTATATTCTTTCAGGAAGAGGTGTTTAAACACCATCAGGTTTTCCTCTTTAAAGGTCACCATCATCTCGTTACTCAATCCAAAAGACACCAACTGAGGAAAACAAACATGTAATAGATACATACATCAATTATGCGTAGCACAAAGCATTTGAGATTTTTTATCTTCATTTTATTACATTTTATTAAAGTGAATCAAATATTTGGGATTTTAGACATGGTCTTTCTAGGGACTTCCATTATTGTGTAATGCCACTTTGGCTCACAGTCATGGTTTAATGGGGAAATGGTTAAATCTATGGGTATTTCACTTCTCTAGGCGGGTATATTGTACCTATATTTTACATGACCGACAGTAGTAGCCTAAGTCTCCTCTTACACTGTATTCTACAGTAGCCTACCTGGAACGTGATGATGGCAATTTTCAGAATCTGTAACATTAGTTTCCATGGTTTCCGGCCCCTGGCTCTATATTTTTCACAGGGGTTCATAAAGAAGTACTTGAGCCTCCTCCTGAAGTCTTCCACCACTTTGGAATCACCGGGGCTCTGGCTGGAGATGGGGCACCGGGTGCAGTGGCCATTTGGGCTCCTCTCCTCTGCTGGCCCCTGGGGCACAAGGGGCTCCACGTCATCCATCGGGGCAAGGAGATCCTTCTATACTGTAGACTATACTGTAGATACCACTCGATTAGTCACACACAGATTTGACATGACAGCCAAAGTCAAGGGAAGAAGTGGCAGTGGTTAAAATGAATCAGCATTCTGATTGTCATTTCAGCTGGTGTTTAGTCAAACACAGGATTTCACCATCTTGGAATTATGAACGAGTACTGGGCTACTGAAACTAATATAGAGAGAGTCAGGCAGAGTCAAACAGACATGTTTCTGAAAGTGCAGAATAATGTGATGAAAGAGAGAGTTCAGCCATTCCTTTCATTTTGATCTTCATCTAAACAGGTTGGACTGCATTCAATGACTTCTGTCGCTGTCACTTTTTATGCTCCCATGGGCTCCATAAATGACACTAAAACAGGATAAATTACACTGGTCTGTGACATCTACGAACACTTCTTATTTTCCATTACTCATTAACATGAAGATGTAGGCCTACAGCAGAGCAAACACATAAACAACTTTAAAAATACTTTTCTATTGGTAATACGTAGGAAAATGTCATGTGGTCCACATAAAGTTGCTGTTCAACGACAATTGATACAGTTCAGTCTAACACAAAAAAACAAACATTTACTGTCCCAAATCACCAAATATAAATCAAGATACAACCTCGTTATTTGATCTAACTATTTAAATGTCTTCATCTTTGTCTTTGTCATCATCATCAACACTTTGCTAGGTTATTCCTACTAAAAGTTGGAACATAAATGGAACGGCGACGGTTTATAATTTACCTGTGATCCAGAGATGCACCTGCCGCGCTCTACTGAGCAGATTTAGTGCGTGAACAAGCACGTTTTTTTTTCTGTCAACATCGGATAGAACAGACACCGAGACACTCGATCACTGTGACTGTCATTCTCTCGCGTCATTCTGCGGTTTTCCTCTTTTTCCATAGTAGCGGGAAGATGTTTGGGGGGGGGGGATAAAAAAGATCCCGGTGCTAAAGACGGCAATAGGTCCGCAAATAAAGAACTAGAAAAGGCCCAGTGCACTACTTTTGTGGAAAAGAAGAATGTTCTAACTAAACATTTTTTGCCCGTGCTACAGTTGACTATATTGGTCCGCTAACACAGGATTAGTAAAGGCCAAACACCACTTGTGGGAAAAATTTAACCGCAAAAATATTTGTTATTTTTATTTATTTATTTATTTATTTTACCTTTATTTAACCAGGTAGGCAAGTTGAGAACAAGTTCTCATTTACAATTGCGACCTGGCCAAGATAAAGCAATTTAATTTTTATTTAATTGTAATCACCCTCAGCATCCCGCTGCTAACCCCCCCCCCCCCCCCCTCCAAAAAAACCGAGTTCCCAAATACAGAAGGCCTACATTTACAAAAATGACTGAGTTTTGAAGTCTGACTGAAAAGCTCAAGTTTCATGCATGTAATTGCCTAATTTACTTCTCAGGATTATACAATCATAATTAAAATTGGGCAATCAGAAAATAAGGATAGCATATATTTCTATGAGCCATTAGATCTTTAACAAACATGAACACATTTGACCGGAAATTAGAAATGTCTCCTGTGTCTCAAATTCCTTTGATGTATTTATAGTTCTAAATGATCAAGATCTTCAACCTAAAAAGTACAGACACATCAATTATCAAAATGACAATCTTTTTGATAATAAGTAACACCATTGTACCATGACTCATTAATGCCCTATCACAATAAGAAAATGTATCTTTAATAATATAAGTAAAAACAAACCATTTCAATGTAGGCCTACCACATTTTGTAACTACAGTTTGTGTGCCTAAATGCATACGATGAACAACTTATTCCAGTGTTTTGTGTAAATACAGAAAAGTTGTCTTCTGATGATCTGGGATCCTTACAAGGACAAATCCCTACTGTAGCTGGCATGGTGTGGCATGTTGATGCTAGCATAGATATATCATGACAGTTAATCATGAACTCACGCACCCATAATTCATAGGAAAGGAGCAGTGTTGGAGAATGACGACATACTTCGACCTTAGTCCAAGTCCAGAATAAAGTGAACCTAGTGCCTTCAGAAACTATTCACACCACTTTACTTTTTACACATTTTGTTTTGATACAGCCTGCATTTAAAATGGATTAAAATGGGATTTCTTCTGTCATTGGCATACACACAATACCCCATAATGTCAGTGTTTTCGAAATGTTTACAAATGTATTAAAAATGAAAAGATGAAATGTCTTGAGTCAATAAGTATCCAACCCCTTTATTATGGCACGCCTAAATAAATTCAGGAGTAAAAATAGCATAATAAGTTGCATGGACTCTGTGTGAAGTAATAGTGCTTAACATGATTTTTGAATGACTACCTCATGACTTGAATGACTGTACCAAACACATACAATTTTCTGTAAGGTCCCTCAGTTGAGGTTGTGGGGTTCGATTCCCATAAGGGACCAGTATGACCCCCCCCCCCCCCCAAAAAAAAACCCAATGTAAGCACAAAATACTGTAAGTCGCTATGGCTAAGAGCATCTACTGAAATGTAAAAAATTTAAACCACAAAGAGCAGGGAGGTTTTCCAATGCCTCGCAAAGAAGGACACCTACTGACAGATGGGGGGAAAAAAGCCGACATTGAATATCACTCTGAGCATAATTACACTTTGTATGGTATATCAATACACCCAGTCACTACAAAGATACAGGCATCCTTCCTAACTCAGTTGCCGGAGAGGAAAGAAACTGCTCAGGGGTTTCACCATGAGTTTAATGACTGTGATAGGAGAAAACTGGGGATGGATCAACATTGTAGTTACTCCACAATATTAATATAATTGACAGAATACATCAATTCCAAAACATGCATCCTGTTTGCAACAAGGCACAGAAAAATGTGGCAAAGCAATTCACTTTTTGGCTGCATGTTATGGGTATGCTTGTAATTGTTAAGGACTCGTTATTCGTTAAGGACAATAAACAGAATGGAGCTAAGCACAGGCAAATCCTATAGTTAAACCTGGTTACCAAGAAGACAGTGAAAGTTACAGAGTTACAGTTTAGACTGAAATCTACTTGCAAATCTAGGGCAAAACTTGAAAAGGGTAAGTCTAGCAATGATCAACAACAAATTTGACAGAGATCAAAGAATTCTGAAAACAATAATGGCCAAATGTTGCACAATCCAAGTGTGGAAAGCTCTTAGAGACTTACCCAGAAAGACTCACAGCTGTAATCACTGCCAAAGGTGCTTCTATAAAGTATTGACTCGGGGGTGTGAATAATTATGTAAATAGAATATTTCTATATTTAATTTTCAATAAATTTGCAAAAACTGTCATTGTGGGGTATTGTGTGTAAACAGGCAAGATTTTTCTTTGATTTAATATATTTTGAATTCAGGCTGTACCACAATAAGTCAAGGGGTATGAATACTTTCTGAAGGCACTGTATGTCTCAACCAAACTCTCTATGCGTAAGGAAGGGGCATTTTACGAATGAGGACTTGATAGAAGCAGAGTAAAATTCATGAGGGTACAGCTTATGATTGAGGCATCATTAGTAAGCAGTTACTTATTTCATATTGAACCCAAAACAGTTTTGTCCAGCTTTCGGGTTGACCCAGTGTATAATGTAAGGCATGGAACATATTTTAAAGTAACACTCATCTAAAACCATTGATAAAACACATACACTGATACGAACAACACATTTGAAGAGTGAATGTTTGTTATGAGTAATGCTGGGAAGTAGTCCAGGGCAGACCCCCGTCTCATTAAGATTTTGGTGGGGGCTGAGGTGAAGGGTCCCTGTATGACATGAAAGTGGGTGTGGAGCGTGACCTCAGGGGCTGGAAGTTGACATCCCCTCCGCTGATCGCCGTGCTCCTGTGTGGTCCAGCGTCCATGTTAGATGAGGCCTCTGGCAGTAGCAGCACTTCCTGCGGCAGGGGGGGAGCCCCTGGGTCTCCAGGCCTGGGCAGTGTGGAAGAGACCTCGGATGAAGACACAGCCATGCTACCCCCTCGCATGGATGACAACACGTCCTTCCCATGGCTGGAGGCAGCAGGCCGGTTGAGGAACCTTAGGGCGTCAGAGGTGGATGGGCTCCCTTCTCCGTTGTATAACATGGTGGATGCCAGGTTGGACTCATATGACAGTGTCTTGGAGAGGTCTTTATTGACCCCGGATGTGTCCTGAGTTGGCAGGAAGCCCGAGGTGGAACTGGATGCCCCTGCTGTAGAGGGCCAATGGGAGATGGTCATGATAATGGTACTAAGACAGTGAAAGACCACTGAGCTAAAGCCTATTAGCTCGGGGAGCTAACACACATCGTCAGGTCTCAGGCAAGGTTACTCGTCACTCAAGTGTGGTTCACCGAACCTCCTCTATTAAATAATAAAAATAAAAAACAACACTTGAACACACACACAACGTACCTCTGAGAGATTCTATCTTCTCGTTCTTCACCTTCTGCACTTCATCAGTGATCTTGTTAATCAGGAAGTTGAGCGTACGTCCTTGTTGGATGGACTCGATCAGGGCATCCAGCCCCCGAGGGTTCTCAGCCAGGTAGTCCAGGAGCAAGCCCGTTTTCTTGGTCTGCGTGATCCTGCAGCTGATCTCCTCTGTGTCGTCTCGCGTCAGGATCTTCCGCGAGCGCAGGTAGTCAAAATGACGGTCAGCCCGGATCTTTTCACAAAGGTACGGCCGCAGCCTCGTCAGGACCTAGACAGAGAACAGCAAGATGGAAACTGTGGGGGTGTTGAAGGATGCTTTCTCGACCATCTGTATGTTATATAGGGCCAGTATTAATTGATATATGTGTGTGAACAGAGGACTGACTACTGATGGCTAGACTGTAAATGCACTGAAGGACAGGTAAACATGTGTGGGAAAATAATGATTAGAGTATGGACATGCCTTTGTTAATCATTAATATTAATGGGTTATGTAGTGGCTTCCTTTTCTCTTTACCATAGCCACTGCCCTAGCCTGAAGAGGGGTTGTTTCGTACGCATACAGTCCACACTCCAAATGGCCAAAACATTCAATGAGATCCAGGGATATGGTGCAACAAAAAGGTTTATTCTTCTAATATCTATCAAGAACAAAAAAGATTATCCAATCAACTTAAATCAGATATTACTTGACATGGAAAATACATAATATGACCTGTTTGTAATGTCTGTATGGTCAAAAAACTATACCGCATCTAGCAAGGACTCCTTGCAAAAACTTACCACAGTACAATGAATGAGCATAATATTTCATCATATACATTCATATTTCATATATTTACACAAGTGTACATGGAGCTCTGTATGTCTTTTATACAAATATGTCCAAATCGGCTCTAACAGGTTAGGTATAATACGAGAAGGAAGATTTTTATTTACACTATACACACATAGGCTTCTGTGAAAATGGGGTAGCCTATAGAGGGTGCGGCATAAATTGGTTACTTTCACTTCTTTATTATGCGCAATTCAACATTTTAAGTTAATAACTTTATGGTAAATAATTATTGTAAAACCAACTCACTAACAGTTGAATTGACAGTCAGACAAATAGGCCACTTACTTCCTTTTTTATATCGGCCATTTCATCTTCTGTCAGGTGAGGAACATCCATCCTACTCACCCTACCTAAGGTGTCAAATTCAAGTCTTCCGGGTACTTTACGAGTTTAAAATGGCACACTAAAAATATTTAAACCAAAAGATAGTTTCCGGTACACGGATATTGTATTTTCCAGTGCGTAACTCTTGTCTAATAGCCTATAGTCTAGTTATTTGCCGATACAAAACAGAAGCTTCCAGAGCCTCGGTAAATATAAGTTTCTCATGAGTGAACCGCTGCCAATTATTACTTCCTGATTCCATGGATGAGTTTACGCAAGTCATGTATGGGCAAGTGGAAGATGAGTGTTTAAATTTTTTTTTATGATGAGTGTTTTTCATTCAGTTGCGCTATACTAGTCGGCTACTATCGCATCACCACTGTTTTTTTCCATTCGGGGATAAACAACATATCCCAGTGTTCAAATAATCTATTGTTATTCTCTGATTTCTTATTTTTTTGCTTGACATGGTCAAATAACTGAAGCATGGGACCTGTTTTTCTAATTTGGCGAACAGAAACTAGAACCTATGTGAAGCTAGCCACAATAGAATTTGGAAGAGAGCCGAGGCTACACAGACTCGCCTGCCCAAATTGACGAAGTTGTCGCGCAGCTGAGAGTCGATTGGAGACGAATGGGTTCAGTCAGTAGTCCTGATGAGCCCTTCCTAGCTAGCTAGTTTATGCTGGCTAGCTATCAACAACAACAGCATGGCTTAGTTAAAAGTCGATGGGCGAGGGGAGCGAGAATAGTATTGGACACCATCTGGAATCTGGACGTCACCATGAAAGGCCAATTAGCTAACATATAGAAAAAAACGATGTTAATAACCAATGCAACGTGTTGTGTTGCAACCTGGTCTCAGTACATTTCGTATTATTCTGTATGTAAATTCGAGACAGGTTTGAGTATGATATGTTACTTTTCATATGGTATATATTAATTTGTGGATGTCCATCACTCATTTCGTATGTTATGTTACAAATGACAATTTGTATTATATGTTACGAATTTTCAAAATATACAATATGTTACAGATTTGCCAAACGTATGATATGTTACGAATTCTAACTAGGTGGCTAACGTTAGCTAGGCTAGGGGTAAGGTTAGGTTTAAGGGTTGCTGTTAGGGTTAGCTAAAATAGTTAACCTTTTCACACTACCAACAAAAGGGTGTGATCATTCTACAGTGCTCCCTGCAGCATATACTCAAACAGGTGTGATTAGAATGCTTATTTAGAACATCCAGTTTTGATTGACAGCATTTGAGCTGGCCACACAAATTTTTCAAACATTTTGCACAAACACAGTCCTTATGTCCTGAATGTGACCAGTTTATTTTTGGAATCAATGTTCAGACATTCACAGAAGTAGCAACAGCATAACACAATTCTCATCCAAACCGGAAAATGTAGGCTACATTTGTCCTAGTGTGTAATGGCTAGCTAGTTTAACGGGGTGCGCGCTAATAGCGTTTCAATCGGTGATGTCACTTGCTCTGAGACCTTAAAGTAGTTGTTTCCCTTGCTCTGCAAGGGCCACGGCTTTTGTGGAGCAATGGGTAACGATGCTTCGAGGGTGACTGTTGTCTATGTGTGCAGAGGGTCCCTGGTTTGAGGCGAGGAGAGGGACGGAAGCTATACTGTTACATTGCAATAAGCATTCTAATCACACCGGTTTGAGTGTACGCTGCAGGGACCACTGTAGAATGATCACACCCGTTTGTTGGTACGTGTGAAAAGGTTAACCCCCCTTTTGACCTCTTCATTCTAACATCTTTGGTCTGACAGATGTTTACATGACACCCAGAATGCATTGTATAATGTCAACAAAGATGGCGCCACACATGGCTGGCAAATAGCTTAGCATTAGCTCATTGTAATCAGTACAACCTTTAAAAAAATATTTTACACACATCATAGGTGTCCATTACAGTCTATGCAATAATCAGAATGCATTATTTGACACCAGTACTTAAAAACATGTTAATAAAACTGTAAATACATTATGCTCCATACATACATACATATGCTACAATAGAAACAACACGATATACAGAAAATAAGGCACTTACTTTGATAGGAACTCATGAGATTCGAACAGGCAACATTTGGGTTGCT